>NC_134780.1:64455949-64463449 GCF_046742065.1 Oratosquilla oratoria | reverse complement strand
AATAATAAGAATAAAAACGTAATGATAAAATTATAAATATATAATGATAGAAATAATAAATAAATAATAGTTATAATAACAATGATAATAATAATAGTGTTATAAGTTTCTCAAAAAATCTTATTTATATGTTTCTCAGGTGACATATTATTCATAACAATAACTCCCAGGTCCTCATTATCTACTTTTTTTATTCCTTTTTCTCCCAATTTATATGATCCTGTTATTCTGTTTTTGCTTTTTCCAAATTCCATTATACTACACTTTTTAGTGTTGAACTCCATCTCACAGTTCCTACTCCATTCCCATATAGTGTTTAGATCACTCTGTAGTGACTCACAATCTTCTTCCGTGTTCACCTTTTTAATAGTTTTGCATCATCTGCAAAGAAGCTCATATAACTTTCAATTTCTTCATCCATATCATTAATATATATAGCAAACATTATTAGGGCTAGAACTGTTCCTTGTGGAACACCGATTATTACTTCATCCCAATTTGAGTGTTTGTCTCTTATCACTACTCTCATATTTCTTTCTTGCAAAAAGTCTTCCATCCATTTAAGCAGTTGGTCCTGTATTCCTCCTTCAGTTTCTAATTTTTTCAGCAACTTCTCATGTGGTACTTTGTCAAAATATTTTTTTGGTCTAGATTTGCACAATTAGCCCATCCATCTCTTTCTTGTATTATATCTATTAGCCTTGAATAGAAACATTTTAAATTTGTGACGCATGATCGTCCTTGTTTGAATCCAAATTATCTTGAATTTAGCACGTTGGTTTTTTTTTTCTAAATATTTTACCCATCTACTTTTGACAATTCTTTCACAAATTTTTGCTATTGTACTTGTTAGAGAGACTGGTCTATAGTTGGTAAGGTCTTCTTTATTTCCCTCTTTATATATAGGTACTATATTTGCTTTTTTCCAATCTTCTGGAACTTTACCTTCTTTCAAGGAACTGTTTACTATGCTATGTATCTTGTCTGCCAGTTCATTCCTACATTCTTTCAAAATCCAGTTTGCTATTTCATCTAGTCCATGGGATTTTCTGACATCAAGATTACTCAAGTGTTTCATTATTTCATTCTTTGTTACTTGTATTTCTTTCATGGGGGGGCTTTCTCTTTCCATTCGATCTCCCCAGGTTGTATGTTCTCCCTTGTAAACGCTGATTTAAAATGCTTGTTCATAATTTCTGCCATTTCTATTTCCTCTGTGTATTCAACTCTTCCTTGTCTTAATTTCTCTAAATCTTGTTTGTTTTTCAGTTTGTTGTTTACAAATCTGTAAAATAGTTTTTGTTGATCTTTACATTTTTCTATGACATCTTTTTCATATATTCTCTTTTCCTCTGTGCACACTTGTACATGCTCATTTCTATAACAAGTATATGTTTTCCATTTATCAGGTCTTTTGTCTTTCTTCCATTTGGTTCAAGCTTTGTCTCTTTGGTCTTTTAACTCCCTACAACTTTTGTTGTACCAGCACTTTACATATTCTTTTTGGTTTTGTTTTAGTCTTGGGACATACTTTTCCACTCCTTTTTTATAAATTTGTGTCAAAATATTCCATTTCTCTTCCACTGCTGTTTCTTCTTTGTATATTCTTTCCCAGTTTTCTTTTTGAAATAATTCTCTTATTTTATTTATTTTTTCATACATCAATCTTCCTTTTCTATATTGTTCATTTTTCATGTATTTCTCCTCTTTTAGTTCCAGTTCAATCAATATGTGGTCACTTTTACTTATTGGTGACTTATATTCAATCTTTTCCTCTATTTTAGGTTCAGATGTGATTATTAGGTCTAGTCTCGATGGTTCATCTTCATTTCTATACCTAGTGTTCTCTTGTATCTGTTGTGTCATTGTGTGGTCAATAATCATCTCGAGTAGAACATTTCCCCATGAGTCGTCTCCACCCTTTACTGTCATCTCTTCCTAGCAGACTTCTTTGCAACTAAAGTCGCCCATTACAACTATTCTTCCTCCATCTTCCATTATCTTATTTAATGTTATCCTTGTGTCTTCTAACATACTTTTATGTTCACTCTCTTCCCACGAGGATGTTTTTGGAGGCACATAGTTTATTACAAAATTTCTGCTCTTCTTATCTCTGTCTTCCACTTTGATCATAACCATCTCTACTGTATTCTTTCCATATGGGACACACCTCACATTTATATCCTTCGTAGTCAGAAACATAACTCCACCCCCTTGTTTTATCTCTCTGTTTCTAATCCAATAATCATATGCATCATGTCCTACACTGTTGGGTGGTAGTGGACCTTTTACTTTTGTTTCTACAATTTCCATTATATCCGGTTCTTTTTCCTTCAGATAATCATTCAGCTCATTTAATACTGTTATTAATCCATCTATATTTGTGTAAAACACTTTTAATTTCCTGCTACTTCCATTGTATTTTCTGTTTCCCTTTTGTTTTTCTCTAGTATGTCCCATTTCCTTACTTTCATATTCACTACTCTCCAATAGAATTTATCTTTTTCTGACTCTGTTCTGTTCTCGTTTTTTTTTTTTTTTAGCTTCTTGTCTTTTCATTTTTTCCTCCTCTCTTTCCTCTTTATTCAGTTCTCTTTTTATCCATACCTTTTTATATTGTTCACTTGTTGCTAGTTTCCCTGTTTTTGCTAAGATATTCTCTGCTGTTGTTTGTGACCTGAATTTAATCTTAATTTGTCTGGTCTTATCTGTACTATATCTTCCGAGTCTATACATCTCTCCAATTTTGTTTTATAATTTCAGGTTCATCTTCCTGAACTAATTCTAGTAAACTGCTTACTTTTTCTTTTTCCTCTTAGATTCTTGTGGTTCTATTTAGGTTATACTTCTCTTCCATTCCTAATATAATTATACATTTCTTTTTATCTGCCAAGTCTCTTACTATATTCTCCTTCTCTCTTATCACTTTAATAACTGAGTCTTAAGTTTGTTCTTTCATTTGCTGTTTTATTATGTCAGTAAATGCAACTTTACTGTTTTCTTGGATTTTTCTCCAACCCTGTGCTTCTTTTGCTATGGCCTCTTTATTGTCTTTATTATTCCTCTTTAATTCCTCATTCTCATCTTTTACTCCTTTTAACTGTCTTTTTAATTATATTTCTTTAGTTAAGTTTTTGTTCCCCTTCTCTAGTTCTTCCAATTTTTCAACTCTCTGCGCAATCTTTGCTATGTTACCGAACCTACTCTCACATTGTTCGGTCATTTTTTCAAGTTTTTCCTGTAGTCTTGCTAATCGGGGGAGGTTGGTATCCCTCCCCCCCTCATTAAATCCCTGGAAATTATTATCTTCATCTTGTAGTGTGCTGCTCTTATCTATATTTCTAATCTTTACATTTTTGTTAATCCCTTCTTCTCCAAAATCCTCAGTCCTCCGCTTGTTTACAAGACGCCTAGCCTCCTAAACCAAATTCTCCCCTTCCTCATTTCCTTCCTCTACCCTCAATAATCCCTCCCCTTCTTTTTTCTCACCTTCCCACTACACCACGAGCTTTCCCCTTCCCTGTAAATACAATAAGGTACTTCCTTGACGTTGAGATACACGTTAAATTTGATTTTTCTTCGGACCTCCAATCTTCGCCATCCATCAGACGAAAGTGTGTGTGTGTGTGTGTGTGTGTGTGTGTGTGTGTGTGTGTGTGTGTGTGTGTGTGTACACGTGTGTGTGTGTGTGTACACGTATGTGTATGTGTGTGTGTGTACACGTATGTCTGTGTGTGTGTGTGTGTGTGTATTTACCTAGTTGTATTTACCAAGTTGTATTTTACGGGAAGGGGAGCTATGCTCGTGGTGTCCCGTCTACATATCTCATTTTATCTTTTTTTTTTTTTTTTTTTTTTTTTTGCACACACCACTTTCTCATCTAACTTGCTCCAAATGTCTATTACTATGCGGGGAAAGCTGTTCTTTTTTTCAGATCTCTTCTATAACTGTCTTGATTTTTTTTTTCCATGTCCTCTTGTATTTCTATCATTCCATTTTATTAGGTTCTCTCTATCAATAGTTTCTAGGCTTTTCATGATTCTATAAATAGTTATCAAATCTCCTCTCTCTCTTTTTTGCTCTAATGTTTGTAGCTCAAGTTTTGCTAGTATCTCTTCATATGATAGTTATGAGAGTGTTGGTGCCAATTTTGTAATTGCTCTTTGTATTCTTTTAAGTTTTGTTATGCATTTTTGTACTTTGGTGACCACATCGTCGCTGCATATTCCAATCTTGGTCTTATCAAAGTGATTAGTATTTTCTTCACCATTTCTTCATCCAGGTACGTAAATGCCACTTTGGTTGTTTTTATTAAATTATAAGTTTCTCCAAAAATCTTGTTTATATGTTTTTCAGGTCACATATTATTCATAATAATGACTCGCAGGTCCTTCTTATTTTCTACTTTTTTATTTCTTCTCCCAATTTATATGATCCTGCTATTCTTTTTTTGCTTCTTCCAAATTCCATTATACTACACTTTTCAGTATTGAAGTCCATCTCCCACTTCCTACTCCATTTCCATACTTCATTGAGATCACTCTGTAGTAACTCACAATCTTTTTCAGTGTTCACTTTTTTCAACAGTTTTGCATCATCCGCAAAGAAGCTCATATAACTTTCAATTTCTTTATTCCTATCATTAATATATATAGCAAACATTATTGGGGCCAGAACCGTTCCTTGTGGAACACCACTTATTACTTCATCCCAATTTGAGTGTTTGTCTCTTATCACTACTCTCATTTTTCTTTCTTGCTAAAGTCTTCAATCCACTTCAGCAGTTTGCCCTGTATTCCTCCTTCAGTTTCTAATTTCTTCAGCAACTTCTTATGTGGTACTTTGTCAAAATATTTTTTTAGGTCTAGAAATGCACAATCAGCCCATCCATCTCTTACCTGCATTATATCTATCAACCTTGAATAGAAACACATTAAGTTTGTGACGCATGATCGTCCTTGTCTGAATCCATATTGCCTTGGATTAGCCCGTTGTTTTTTCTAAGTACCTTACCAATTTACTTTTGATAATTCGTTCACAAATTTTTGCTATTGTACTTGTTAGAGAGACCAGTCTATAGTTAGTAGGGTCTTTTTTATTTCCCCCTTTATATATAGGTACTATATTTGCTCTTCTTCAATCTTTTGGAATTTTTCCTTCTTTCAAGGAACTGTTTATTATGCTATGTATCTTCTCTGCCAGTTCATTCCTGCATTCTCTCAAAATCCAGTTTGCTATTTCATCTAGTCCATGGGATTTTCTGACAACAAGATTACTCAAGTGTTTCATTATTTCATTCCTTGTTAGTTCTATTTCTTTCATAGGGGGGACTTTCTCCTCCCATTCGATATCTCTAGGTTGTATGTTCTCCCTTGTAAACACTGATTTATAATGCTTGTTCATACTTTCTGCCATTTCTACTTCCTCTGTGTATTCAACTCCTCCTTGTCGTAGTTTCTCTAATTCTTGTTTGTTTTTAGTTTGTTGTTTATAAATCTGTAAAATAGTTTTTGTTGATCTTTACATTTTTCTATGACATCTTTTTCATATTTTCTCTTTTCTTGTCTGCGCACTTGTACATACTCATTTCTATAACTATTATATATTTTCTATATTTCAGGTCTTTTGTCTTTTTACCATTTTGTCCAAACTTTACCTCTTTTGTCTTTTAACTCCCTAAAACTTTTATTGTATCAGCACTTTACATATTCTTTTTGTTTTTGTTTTAGTCTTGGGACATACTTTTCCACTCCTTTATAAATTTGTGTCAAAATATTCCATTTCTCTTATACTGTTGTTTCCTCTTTGTATATTCTTTCCCAGTTTTCTTTTTAAAAGAATTTTCTTATCAATTTTTTTCATACATCAATCTTCCCTTTCTATATTGTTCATCTTTTTCCATGTATTTTTCCTAATTTAGTTTCAGTTCAACCAATATGTGGTCACTTTTACTTATTTGTGTCTTACATTCAATCTTTTTCACTATTTTGGGTTCTGATGTGATTATTAGGTCCAGTCTCGATGGTTCTTCTTCATTTCTATACCGAGCATTCTCTTGTATCCATTGCGTCATTGTATGTTCTATAATCATATCAAGTAGTACATTTCCCTATAGGTCGTCTCTACCCTTCACTGTCATCTCTTCCCAGCAGATTTCTTTACAATTAAAGTCACCCATTATAACTATTTTCCTCCATCTTCCATTATCTTATTTAGTGTTATCCTTGTGTCTTCTAACATACTTTTGTGTTCTCTCTCTTCCCATGAGGCCGTTTTAGGAGGCACATAACTTACTACAAACTTCCTGCTCTTCCCATCCCTGTCCTCCACTTCCATCATAATCACCTCTACTCTATTCTTTCCATATGTGACATTCCTTCTTAGTCAGGAACATAAATCCACCACCTTGTTTTTCCTCTCTGTTTCTAATCCAATAATTATATGCACCATGTCCTACACTGTTGTGGTAGTGGACCTTTCAATTTTGTCTCTACAATTCACATTATGTCCGGTTCTTTTTCCTTCAGATAATCATTCAGTTCGCACAAGCCTGTTATTAAGCCATCTATGTTTGTGTAAGACACTTTTAATTTTCTGATACTTCCATCATGTTTTCTGTTTCCTTTCCGCTCTGCTATGAACTATCTCCTTACTTTCATATCCGCTACTCTCCAATAGAATTTGTCTTTTTCTGACTCTATTCTTTTCTCGTTTTTGTCCTTAGTTTCTAGTCTTTTTGTTTTCTCATCCTCCCATTTCCTCTTTATTTATTTCTCTTTTTATCCATACCTTTTTATATTGTTCACTATCAGCTAATTTCCCTGTTTTTGCTAAGGTAATCTCTGCTGTCGTTTGTGACCTGAGTTTGATCTTAATTGGTCTAGTCTTATCTGTATTGTATTTCCTTAGTCTATATATTTCTTCAATTTCTTTCCCTTTTTCTTGTCCATCCTCTTGAACTAATTCTAACATCTTGTTTACCTTTCCCTTTTCCTCTTTTACTCTTGTGGTCCTATTTGGATTATACTTATCTTCCATCCCTAATATAATTATACATTTCTTTTTGTCCGCTAAGTCTCTTACTATATTCTTCTTCTCTCTCATCCCTTTAATAAATGTGTCCTTAGTTTGTTCTTTCATCTGTTGTGTCATTATATCTCTAAATACAACTTGGACTTTTCTCCAACCCTGTGCTTCCTTTGCTATGGACTCTTTGTTTTCTTTATTATTATTCTTTAATTCCTCATTCTCATCCTTTACTTCTTTTAGCTTTTTTTTTCTTCTATTTCTTTGGATAGGTTTTGATTCTCCTCCTTATTAATTTCTTCCAGTTTATCAACTCTTTGGGTAACCTGTGATAATTGGTTAAACCTAACCTCTCATTCTTCGTTCATTTTTTTTTTTTTTTTTTTTTTTTTAGTTTCTCCTCTAGATTTACTAGTCGGCGGAGGTTGTCACCTCCTCCCTCATTAAATCCATAAAAGCAGTTATCTTCTCTTT
>NC_134780.1:64428449-64445949 GCF_046742065.1 Oratosquilla oratoria | reverse complement strand
CCGCACAGGCACCTCCATTTGTGGGCCAAGCGGTCAGCCATGCAAGACTGGCTACTCGTTGCCAGCAGTCACGGTGCTCGTTGTGGTGGTGGGCATTGTGGTGGTGGTAGATGTGACCGTGGTAAATAGGGTCATGAGAGTTTGGGTAGTGGTAGATGGGGTGGTGATAGATAGGGTGGTGGTAGATGGGGTTGTGGTAAATGGGGTTATGGTAGATGGGGGTGATGGTAGAAGGGGTGGTGGTAGATGGGGTATTTATAGATGGAGTGGTGGTAGATGGGGTGGTGGTAGAAGGGGAGGTGGAAGATAGGGTGGTGGTAGAAGGGGTGGTGGTAGAAGGGTTGGTGGTAGAAGAGGTGGTGGTAGATGGGGTGGTGGTAAAAGGGGTGTTGGTACATGGGGTGATGGTAGTTGTGATGGTGGTAGAGGTGGAATTAGTGGTAGTAAGGGAAGAAATGGTGGGAGTGCTGGAACTAATGGGTGTGGTGGTGTTGATGTTGGTGTTGGTGTTGGTGGGGTAGTGATGTTGGCGGGGGTAGTGATGTGGGTGGGGGTAGTGATGTGGGTAGGGGTAGTGATGTTGGTGGGGGTATTGATGTTGGTGGGGGTATTGATATTGGTGGGGGTAGTGATGTTGGTGGGGGTAGTGATGTGGGTAGGGTAGTGATGTTGGTGGGGGTAGTAATGTGGGTGGGGGTATTGATATTGGTGGGGGTAGTGATGTGGGTGGGGGTAGTGATGTCGGTGGGGGTAGTGATGTGGGTGGGGGTAGTGATGTGGGTGGGAGTAGTGATGTTGGTGGGGGTAGTGATGTGGGTGGGGGTAGTGATGTGGGTAGGGGTAGTGATGTTGGTGGGGGTATTGATGTTGGTGGGGGTATTGATATTGGTGGGGGTAGTGATGTTGGTGGGGGTAGTGATGTGGGTAGGGTAGTGATGTTGGTGGGGGTAGTAATGTGGGTGGGGGTATTGATATTGGTGGGGGTAGTGATGTGGGTGGGGGTAGTGATGTCGGTGGGGGTAGTGATGTGGGTGGGGGTAGTGATGTGGGTGGGAGTAGTGATGTTGGTGGGGGTAGTGATGTGGGTAGGGGTAGTGATGTTGGTGGGGGTAGTGATGTGGGTGGGGGTAGTGATGTGGTTGGGGGTAGTGATGTCGGTGTGGGTAGTGATGTGGGTGGGGGTAGTGATGTTGGTGGGGGTAGTGATGTGGGTGGGGATAGTGATGTGGGTGGGGATAGTGATGTGGGTGGGGGTAGTGATGTGGGTGGGGGTAGTGATGTGGGTGGGGGTAGTGATGTGGGTGGGGGTAGTGATGTGGGTGGGGGTAGTGATGTGGGTGGGGGTAGTGATGTGGGTGGGAGTAGTGATGTTGGTGGGGGTAGTGATGTGGGTAGGGGTAGTGATGTTGGTGGGGGTAGTGATGTGGGTGGGGGTAGTGATGTGGTTGGGGGTAGTGATGTCGGTGTGGGTAGTGATGTGGGTGGGGGTAGTGATGTTGGTGGGGGTAGTGATGTTGGTGGGGATAGTGATGTGGGTGGGGGTAATGATGTGGGTGAGGGTAGTGATGTGGGTGGGGGTAGTGATGTTGGTGAGGGTAGTGATGTGGGTAGGGAGGGTGATGTTGGTGGGGGTAGTGATGTGGGTGGGGGTAGTGATGTTGGTGGGGGTAGTGATGTGGGTAGGGAGGGTGATGTTGGTGGGGGTAGTGATGTGGGTGGGGGTAGTGATGTGGGTGGGGGTAGTGATGTGGTTGGGGGTAGTGATGTTGGTGGGGGTAGTGATGTGGGTGGGGGTAGTGATGTTGGTGGGGGTAGTGATGTGGGTGGGGGTAGTGGTATGATTGGTGGTAGTGTCTGTAGGTGGATAGTGGTTTTGTATGTTGACAAACATACACACCCTGTATATGCAGGACAAGTGATGTCTCTGGCAACAGAAATACTCGTAGCAATGGTAGTAAGACTGCAGGAGCGGTGTCTGTGACTGTTGTGGTATTGTGATTGTAATAGTGATGGTTATGGTAATAGATGTTTTAATGATACGAGAGATGAGGGTTGCAATATGTGATTGTGATAGTGCAGGGTAAGGTGATTGTTGAGTTGATGGCGATGGTAGTTATGTGTTAGTCATGGTGATTATGCTAAAAATTGTGACTATGATGATGGTGGCGTGAGAGAGAGAAGGTATTTTAACAACTACAAATGCAAGGAAGGCGAAGTGTATAGGGATGGTGATAATACAAGGCTTGAATATATTCGTATTCATTATATACATACATACGTACATACATACGCATATACACGCACACACACACACACACACACACACACACACACACACACACACACACACACACACACACACACACACACACACACACACACACACGCACACGCACACACAGAATTAAAGCTAAAGCTAGTAGGAGAAGCAAATGTGATAATACCTTTGGTGTTGGTTGCGTTGTTAAGGTTTGATTACCGGAGTTCACAGACATGGTAATGATTTCAACACTGTCGAAGTTAACTAAGGTAACAAGGTCGGCAAACTAGTTTACAGCTATTCAACAGAGTTTGAAGCTAAACTGATAACATTTGAAGCAGTGACCTAGCAGGGAATGTGCAACAATACACAGTAAGGATAAGTGGTTGTCCGACCTGGCAATCAACTATACGAGTATATTCCAAAACAGTGTTCACATTATGGCGCAACCAAATTTCTTATCACAATTTACAAATCAGATTTATTGACTTCATATATAATACACACACATATTATATATATATATATATATATATATATATATATATATATATATATATATATATATATATATATATATATGTATATATATCACGTGAAGACCAGATTTGGAGAAAAAATATTTGTATCTACTGAAGACGATTTCAGTTTCCAATCAAAATATATAGATTCTGTCTTCATTCTTTTTCCTCATATGTATATATATATATATATATATATATATATATATATATATATATATACGTATATACATATACCAAAGGTTTTTTTTCCCTTACACGGGAGGTAGCCAAAAGACAAAGGCATAGAAACCACTCCCACCCATCCCATCCCCTACATACGATGTATGTTCAATAAGTAATGAGAAAATGTCAGGAGAGACATTAAATATTATTTGATCAAAATAATACTACTACTTCATGGTGAAGTATACATACATATATTCTATAAAATGACTAACTTGCAACTTTCTATATTTGTAGGTCTGAGTGCAGCGGTGAAGGTGGTGGAAGCAATCTGATTCGGTTTGCCGATCTGTGAACACTTGTCAAGATGCAGGGAAACATGGAGCAACGTTATGTCACAAAATTTTGTATTAAACTCAAGAAAACCAAACAAGAATCTTATGGAATTTTAAAGGAGGCCTATGGAGATGAACAGATGAGCCAAGCAAGTTTCTATTGGTGGTTAAACAGATTTTCTGAAGGAAATGAATAGGTTGAGGATGAACCCAGATCTGGAGCACCGAAAAGTGCACGTAAGGAGGAAAACATTGAGGAATTGCAAAGGTTAGTGATGCAAGACCGTCGGATATCTGTGAGGGTGATATCTAAAGCTGCTGGTATTAGTTTTTTGCACAGTAGAGACAGTTCTGACCAAAGATCTGAAGCTCCACAAAGTCTGTGCCAAGTTCATGCCAAGGATCCTCTCCGACGACCAGAGGCAGTTTCGTGTGGAATGTTGCACTGACATTATCGAAATGATAGAGGCAGATTCAGATTTCTTGAATAAGGTAGTGACTTGCGACGAGAGTTGGGTATTCACCTACGACCCTGAGAGCAAACGTCAGAGTGCTCAGTGGAAGCACGCGACCTCCAGACCCAAAAGGGCAAAGATGAGCAGGTCGCAATAGAAGGCCATGGTCATTCCTTTCAAAGGATTACAAAGGATTACAAAGGCGGAGCATACCAACAGGAGACCTTTTGGTCCATATCTAGGTCGAAAAAATAAAAATAATAATAAACGAATAAGTAAAAAATATATATTAATGTAAATAACAAATGAAATATGTAAATAAATGCATAGGTATAGTTAAATAATAAATAAAAAGATAAATAGTAAATAATAATAAATTGACATGTAACTAATAATTAATGAGAATTAAGCAGAAAAATTATAACAAAACAAAAACAAATAATATAAAATAAATGATAATCACTAAGCATCTTGCTTAGGTGTTTATCTAAAGTATTTCTAAAGCTTCGAACTGAACTACATTGCACTACCTCTGCAGGAAGTTTATTCCATTCATTAACTACACGGTTGGCAAAGTTGTTTCTACCCACTTCCAAATTGAATCTATTTCCGGACAGTTTGAGACCATTGTTTCTTGTCTGATTCTCATTCAGTGTGAAATTTTTGTCACTTTTGATGTTTTCAATTCCCTTTGGAATTTTAAAGGCCTGTATCAAGTCACCTCTGAGTCTACGTTTTCTTAGGGAAAACAGATTCATATGTTTTAGTAAATTTTCGTATGATTTATTTTTGATATTTGGAATAAGTTTTGTGGCTAGCCGTTGTACTTTTTCTGGTCTGTCAGTGTCTTTAATGAGATTCGGTGATCATACGGAAACAGCATATTCTAAATGTGGACGAACTAACGATTTATATAGCTTGTTAATGGGTGATGGACTTTTGAAGTCAAAAGATCGCGCAATCAGTCCTAGAATCTTATTTGCTTTCTCAGAGGCTGAAATACACTGCTTTGATGATTTGAGATCGTTACTGATAATTACGCCGAAATATTTTTTATTATTCACTTTTGTTAACGAATTTCCAAATAACTTGTAATCGTACTTACTGTTATTTTTACCTATGTGCATTACCTTGCATTTACTTGTGTTAAATTTCATTAGCCACTTTTCAGACCATTACTGTAATTCATCTAAATGTTCTTGAATATCTGACTGATTTAAGTGATCATTTGCCATTTCGCACAGTTTTGTATCATCAGCAAACTCTGAAACATTAGATTTTAGTCCATGGTCTATATCATTTATATATACTATGAATAGAAGTGGCCCAAGAACGGAACCCTAAGGAACTCCACTTGCAACATTTTTCCATCAAGAAGTTTTTCCATTTAAAACAGCTCTCTGTTTTTGGTCATTAAACCAATTACTAGTCCAACTTAATAGGTTACCACTTATTCCGTGTGAAGCTAATTTAGTAAGTAGTCTTTCGTGGGGGACGGTATCAAAAGCTTTTGCAAAGTCTAGATATATTAAATCTATATTGTTTCTTTTGTCATAACTCGAGATAACTGTTTTGTAGAATTCGAGTCACGCAAGAACGTTTCCGTCTGAAACCATGCTGGCTATCATTTATCAAACGGTTACTTTCTAAATGACGTTCGATAGCATCTCTGATGATAGTTTCATAATTTTTCCGACGATTGAGGTCAAACTTATAGGCCTATAATTATTAGGTTTCTTTTTGCCACTTTCTTTGAATATGGGAGTAACGTTAGCTAGCTTCCATTCTCTTGGGATATCTCAGGATATGATGGATTTCTTGAAAATAATTTCTAATGGAACAACAATCTCATTTTTCATTTTCTTTAAGATTCTTGGATACCAACCGTCAGGCCCTGGTTTATTAACTTTGAATTTCTCTATACACCTTTGATTTTTTCTTTTGTTATATTTACCGTAGCGAGTAAGTTTACCCTAGACTTTTCACAGGTTTCAGTTTGGAGTTCACTTTGAGGTGTTTTGTTTACGAATACCGAGCTAAAATAATTGTTTAAAATATTACACATTCCTTCATTTGAATTTTCAAGTTGACCGTCAGCAGATAGTAGTGGACCAATATGAATACGTATATGTATATATATATACATATTATATATATATCATATATATATACTGTATATATATATATATATATATACATACATATATATATATATATATATATATATTCACAGATACATACAGTGCTCGACAAGGATGTAGGAACGGTTAGCGAGAATGAGTGATGAGGAGTGTTGAGGACTGTTTTTGCTGAAATACATAATTTTATATAAAAGTTAGCATATGATTGCATTATTTGACCTATTTTCTTTAAAATGTGTGATTATCATGTAATTTAATCAAAGAGAAGTTACGTTTTTATCCTCTACAAAATTACCAACCACATACCGTCCGACTCACTAATTGCCGCTTTTGACGGTTTTTACTCAAATGCACAATCTTATATAAAAAATTAGCATATGGTTGCATTATTTGACCTATTTTCTTTAATTTGATCTAAGAGAAGTTACGTTTTTATCTTCTGCAAAATTGCCGACCACAGCTATGAATACCGTCCGACGGTTTTTGCTGAAATGCACGATTGGTCAAATTACATGCAAATCACACATTTTAAAGTTTTTATCCTCTGCAAAACTACCAACAACAGCCATCCGGTTTTTGCTGAAATGCACAATTCTATAAAAAAAAAAAAAAAAAAATAGCATATGGTTGCATTATTTGACCTATTTTCTTTAAAATGTGTGATTTTAATTCAATTTGATCAAAGAGAAGTTACGTTTTTATCCTCTGCAAAATTGCCGACCGACTCGCTCATAGTCGACCAAACACGAACAAGAACGGTTTTTGCTGAAATGCACGGTTTTATATGAAAAATTAGTATATGGTTGCACATTAATTCTAAGCCATCAAAGGCCAGCATACTTGAAATTGAAATGTGGTACTGCCCAGGACTCGAACCGGGCAACCTCATGACAAGTGCGTATAGTGACTTTCCAACTAGGCCATCAAGAGAGATATAAGCTAAGCGCATTGTGGTTGTTAAAACGTATCTCTAATCATTGGGACCCATTCTGTGTTGTACAAATACTTTCCCGCGTTCGTATACTTCTGAAGGAACTACTGAAAAAAGACTTTGAGGAGGTCTTCTAGGATTGAGAGAGACGCATGCAGAAGTGTAGATGCTAGAGGCAATTATTTTGAAGGAGACAACGTTTTGTAAGCTTATGAAAATAAATAGTGTCTCTCCTGACATTTTCTCATTACTTATTGAACATACCTCGTACTCCACTCCCCTCTACCCTCTCCCCTCCTTTTTATCTTGACACCTCCTGGATGACGGGTCATCCCTGCATCTTGCCCACTGCCCTGGGTCAGAAGCAGTTTCGCAAGACACAACACATCAACAACAAGGCTGCCTCATTTCGGTGAACCCCCCCCCCTCTCCGTCCCCTCATACAGAAAAGGAGAAGACGGGGAGAAATCCCTTCGGGCTGCGTCAATTTATTTCTCATACATACTCCCTCACCTCCCATCTCCCACCCACTCCCCCTCATGCATCACAGCATCATCCACAATAATTCTCCATTCACCCCTATCTTCTGTCCTCTCCCGTCCTTCCTCAACAGACATTCCCCTCTTTCTCAAGCCTCTTTTACCCCATCCATCCATCTCATCGAAGGTCGACCCCTCATGTTCACTCCTTCCACCTCTGCCTTCCACATCTCTTTTACTAATCTTTCTTTACTCGTTTTTTCATGTGTCCGAACCATCCCAATACTATTTCATCAACCCTATCTCCCAGCTCCCTTTCTTCTCCTGTTCTCCTCCTCAACTCCTCATTTCTCACTCTATTTAACCGTAGTAACCCCTATCATACTTCATGGGCATTTCATCTCAAACATATTCAAAATCTCTTCATTTTTTCTTTCTTATGTTCCATGATTCTGCTCCGTACAGTGCTGTCGGCACAATCACTACAAAACCTACCACAGTGCCTTCCTGTCTACCCTGTCATAAGCCTTTTCCAGATCCATAAAAATCCAAAATACATCCTTGCCTTTTCCTATAGCTTTCTCGCATATCTGTCTTAGCACAAAAAACAGATCTACACAACCTCTACCTGTCCTAAACCCACACTGTTCCTCACCAATTACTCCCTCTGTTCCTCTTCTAATCCTCTCAATCAAGACCCTCCCATAAGCCTTTCCAACTACACTTAACAAGCTGATCCTTCTGAAACTACGACATTCACCCTTGTCCCCTTTCCCTTGTAAAGTGGAACTATACAGGCACTCCTCCACTCCTCTGGCACTCTACCCTCTCTTAAATATTAAATAACCTCATCAGCTAGTCCACCATCACTGTACCTCCTTTTTTCAGACATTCTGCATGGCATCCAACCATCCTAGGTGTCTTACCTGCTCTCATCATCTTAACAGATGCCTTCACTTATTCTTTCCTTATTTCTCCTCTATTTTCCTCACTCATCACAGTCATTTTCTTAGCGCTTCCCACTGCAACTACCGTTCCCTCCCAATCCTCCTTCACATACTCTGCCCACCTGTCTCTCACTGGTTTCTCTTCCATTATCATCTCTCCATTTACACCTTTTACCTTTTCTTCTCTATTTGATTCGCCTCCTCTTCCTCTCTTTCCAAAACATCTTTTTATTACTTTCAAAATCTTTTGTCATACTCTTACCCCATTTCATATCTGCTCTCCTCTTGCCGTTCTTTATCTTATGCTTTACTTCTCTTTTCTTTACTATCTACCTGTCATATGATTCCCTCGACATAATTTGTAACCAATGAAAGCCTACTTCTAAACCCTTCTTTGCTTCCTCATCCCACCACTCACTACCCTTCCTTCCATTTCCTCCCGTCCTCCTCGTTCCACACACCATCTTTCCACACCTTCTGACTCCCTCCTTGAACCATCCCCATTCCTCCTCCACTTCTAGTTCTACTCTATCTTTCACTCCCTCCCACTCGTCTCTCTCTCATATATATATATGTATATACATATATATATACATATATATATATATATATATATATATATATATATATATATATATATATATAGGTGGAGTTAAAAACGACAGCAGTGTTGTAGTTGTTCAGTTTTTTCTTCGTATTCTCGATTTTCCTGATAAGAGATTTTCCATTGACTGGGTGGATTGAAACTAGGTCTCTATATTCTTCCATTTGTTCTTATTTGATATCAACGTTTCGTCTTAAACAAGACATTATCAAGATATAACTGAAATAACACAAATTACATGGTAACAGTAAAGGTACTAGACAATAACAAGATATAACTGAAATAACAAAAATTACATGGTGACAATAAAGGTACTAGACAATATCAAGACACAACTGAAATAACAAAAAATTTCATGGTAACAGTAATAATAAAGGTGACAAATTTATAAAAATAAATACGGAGACTTACGTATTTAAAGAGAAGGAAGGGTGTGACAGAGCTGGGGATGACAGAAGTATATATACCTAAGATCAGGTCAGACCAAGGGAGGGGGGGAGGAACAGACAATAAGGACCTCAGAGGTCAAGGGTAAAGGGGGTTGGGGGTTGGGGGGGGAGGAGGGAGGGTTAGGCGGGTGCGGTCACCGAGGGTGGGGGAGGAGGTGGAGGGAGAGAGAGAGAAGGGGTAGAGGGAGAGGGGGGATTTTTATTTCTAAATAAAGGAATAGAGGAGATTACATTGCATTGAATGTTAATGATCGGAGTTTTGTCCTTAATGTGAAAGGCTTCGAGTAGTTGTAGTCTCCTAGGGTCATTGCTTGATCCAATAATTTTGGTGTTGTTGATCAACTCATCTCTCCTGAGTGCAGCGTTATGGGAACTCCTATGATGTTCTTTCCTCCCCCATTCTTACATTGGTTTTATTATATGTAAAGTCAGCCGTCGCCTAACTTTCCACCTACAAGAGGGGGCAATCAAAGAACATCATAGGAGTTCCCATAACGCTGCACTCAGGAGAGATGAGTTGATCAACAACACCAAAATTATCGGATCAAGCAATGACCCTAGGAGACTACAACTACTCGAAGCCTTTCACATTAAGGACAAAACTCCGGTCATTAACATTCAATGCAATGTAATCTCCTCTATTCCTTTATTTAGAAATAAAAATCCCCCCTCTCCATCTACCCCTTCTCTCTCTCTCCCTCCACCTCCTCTCTCTCCCTCCCCCCTCCCCCCCCTTTACCCTTGACCTCTGAGGTCCTTATTGTCTGTTCCTCCCCCCCTCCCTTGGTCTGACCTGATCTTAGGTATATATACTTCTGTCATCCCCAGCTCTGTCACACCCTTCCTTCTCTTTAAATACGTAAGTCTCCGTATTTATTTTTATAAATTTGTCACCTTTATTATTACTGTTACCATGTAATTTTTTGTTATTTCAGTTGTGTCTTGATATTGTCTAGTACCTTTATTGTCACCATGTAATTTTTGTTATTTCAGTTATATCTTGTTATTGTCTAGTACCTTTACTGTTACCATGTAATTTGTGTTATTTCAGTTATATCTTGATAATGTCTTGTTTAAGACGAAACGTTATCAAATAAGAACAAATGGAAGAATATAGAGACCTAGTTTCAATCCACCCAGTCAATGGAAAATCTCTTATCAGGAAAATCGAGAATACGAAGAAAAAACTGAACAACTACAACAATGCTGTCGTTTTTAACTCCACGTGTATTACTGAGAACCTGCTCCCCCCCTTTACTAATATATATATAATATATATGTATATATATATATGTGTGTATACATGTATATATGTATATATATATATATATATTATATATGTATACATATACATATGTATATACGATGGCTCAAACGTCCAGGCCCTGGGAAAAGAAAAGTCACACTTTATAACTGTCCCTAATTCAACGAACACCGGAGCTATTGATAATTATTTGTTAAAAGGTGAAGTAAATATAGCTAAAGTGTCTTCCAATAAGATAGGAAAAATATTTTAAAAAACATTCTGTCCGTAATAATATCAGTGTTGTTTACGACATTCCATGCAGCGGCTATCCTTCATCATACTTCGGCGAATCAGGTCGAGGGATCAAGAAACAGTTGAATGAACACAAAAATATCCTCAGGACACATAAAACATCTAACTCCCTGGTTCGTCAATCTAGACAAATGCGGAAACCTACCTGACTGGAGCCGAGTGGAAATTCTACACAAGGGACTTGAAAACAAAATGAGAAAAACTGTGGAAGCTATACATATCGCCACCAGGGACAATAACAATGACAGAGACGGATTTAAATGCCTTTCAAAAACAGCAAGTGTCTTGATATTTAAATCACTAGACAAAGAGAAGACCTGACACATCCGCTCACAGCTGGCCGGGTTCCCTCTCGCTGCGAGTATAAGACTTGTGGTCTAATTGTAATACAACATGTCCTCTGAAGAGGACCAAGTTGGTCGAAACGTTATGGTGATAAACTCTATTCCCAACACATCTTCGTTTGCCCTTCCCCACTCATTCCTCTCTCATTTGTCTGAAATAATATATATATATATATAAATATATATATACATATATATATATACAATATATGTATATATATACATATGAATGTATACATATATATATATACATATACACGCACACACACACACAATATATTAATATATATATATATATATATATATATATATATATATATATATATATGTAAAGACAGACAAATATGGAGGTGAGGTGGCAAAATGAAACGTTAAGGCTAGAGTATGGAGCTCCATGCTCTAGCCTTAACGTTTCATTTTGCCACCTCACCTCCATATATATATATATATATATATATATATATATATATATTATATATATATATATATATATATATATATATATTAGTCTGCCTCATAACCTAAACTAGGGAGCTCGTTTTCTGCAGAGACCCCAGCTGGCGAATACCTATGAAATTTATATCTCCCAGTAGTGACAAGTGATTGTGTTATGTTTTTGTAATTGTATACGTATAGCGCTATACAATTACAGATATAAGATAAAGTGTAGTGTTCTATTTAGAATGAAAACCGTATTCTGTTACTCTACTCCAAATGTAGGAGTAATAGTACAAGGTAAACAGAGTAAGCTTCGTGTATTTAGTTTATTTAGAGACCGCTTTGGTTTCCTTAGTTGATTTATATTTTCTCTCTGACGTTTGTATTGCTTAAGGAGGAGCGAAATGGCTTATGAAGGTTATGTGATCCTGGAGAACAATCTCACTATGTGTGAGTAGAGAATTTGTCTTCACGAGTGCGCTCTGTGAGAGGAGTGGATCCCCCCCACAACTTAAAGAGCGTTCCACTTCTTCCCCTTCTACCACTGCCGTGAGTAAGTGGCACTCCGTGGGGTCCCGTTTGTCGAGCCCGCGTTCGGTAATCGGGTGCCCTCCGGAGCAACCGCTGGCTCTAGCCAATCGTTTTGCTCTGCTGGAGGATGAAGTGGCTGAAAATCAGGAGTTCTTGGTGGCGGGGGACTCCATGGTGCAGGGCTATGACGACACCCTGCAGCGGAAGACTAAACAACGTTACAAGCTTGTTTGTCAACCGGGCCGTGGGATCGCTGATTGTACCCAGACCATCAAGGACCAAAGACGGACGAACATGGTTACGATTGTTCATACGGGAATTAACGATGTGGGTAGGGTGAGATCAGAGGAACTTGTTCGGAATTACAAGGTCCTCCTTCAGGAGACGAAGGAACGTGGGAGCCGTCACGTAGTCTGTGAGATCCTCCCGAGGATATACACAGACTCGTATTGGAACAGTAGAGCCATAGGGATCAATGAGAGGATATCACGGTTGTGCACGTGTCATGACCTATACGCTTCTGATGGGATCCACCTTACCCACAGAGGCAAAGATGTTCTTACAAACCTCATTGTGGGAGTTTGTAATGAACTAGTTCCTTTTTTGGGGGTAGAAACCCAAAGGGAATGGGAAATAGAGCGTACTTGGGAAACAGAGTAGAGTGTAGCAATATTGTAGAACAATATTCCAGTATAGGACAAAATATAATTTTAGGATGTAATGTCGGTAGAGGACGAAATATTACATTAGGATGTAATGTCAAAGGACAAAATATCACGATGGGATATAATGACAGTGGAGGACAAAAGATCACGATGGGATGTAATGACAGTGGAGGAAAAAATTTCACTGTAGGATATAATGTAACTGGAGGACAAAATATAATTTTAGGAAGGAATGCCGGACAGAATATCAATGAAAGACAAAATATCACGATTAGATGTAATGATAGTGGAGGACAAAAAAATCACGATGGGTTGTAATGATATTGGAGGACAAAATATCACGGTAGGATATGTCACTGGTGGACAAAATATAATTTTAGGAAGGGATGCCGGATAGAATGTCAATGAACGACGGGAGGCCGGTGTGAAACGCGCTGACGTAGGGGGGGGGCAAAGTGTACAAAAGAGATCGGATGTCCGTGATGGGGGAAATGATAATAAGGCGTTGAATGTCAATGAAAGATCGAATATCAATATAGAGCAAGGTGTCAATAAAGAACAAAATTATGATATAAGGCATGATATTGAAACTCAAAACGTGTAAAAAAGAAATAATCACGAGTTTCTTAACGCCATGTAATTTAATGCTCGTAGTATTTTCAAAAACAAAAGTCTCGATATGATAGGAATAATCGAGACATAGTTAAATGTCAATGAGTTTGAAGCTGTATCTAATATTGCGGGATTTAAACATTTTCATCAAGATAGAAACCAAAAGAAAGGTGGAGGTGTTCTGTTGTACGTTAAAAACAATACCCATGCTTATGCTTTAGAGAAAATGAAACAGGATACATATGATAGATTGTGGGTAGAATTAACCCAAACAAATGGAAAAAAATGAATGTAGGGTGAATGTAGGTGTAATGTATAGGCCAAAGACATTATCATTAGCAGACAACAAACTGTTGTTTCAAGAACTGTCTAGCTTCTGCAACCGGGACTTATTGATAATTGGTGACTTCAATTTTACTGACATTGATTGGATGACCCATGAACATGGCCATATAGGTAGTCGCATGATTGATTTTCTTGGTGACAATTACTTAGTTCAGCATGTAAAAGAGCCCACAAGACATGGAAACTTACTCGATCTATTGATCACTAGCCGCGAAAGCATGATAACCGATGTAAAAGTTGGTAAAACTATTGCAAATAGCGATCACAACTTTGATTCAAACTACTAAAAAGGTTTAGAAAAGACGCTTGTGCTTCTAAAATACCAGACTTCAGTAAAGCTTACTTCATAGGGCTACGTCAGGAGCTTCAGCTTACAGATTGGGAGGCAAAATTAAGCGAAAGACCTGTAGATCAGATATGGAAAATATTTCAAAACACGCTTAATAAGATTATTCATGCGTACATTCCGTCCCCCAAATCAGGCTCGCCCAAAATGGCTTGACAAAGAAACTGAAAAAAGTATTGGTAAAAAGAGACAGGATTATAAAAGATACAAATGCTCGGGTGCATCTAATGACTATCAAAGTTATGTATTAATAAAGAGATTTAAAAAAGACAATAAAAAACGAAAACAATACGAAATGAATATCGCTGATAAAACCAAAGAGAATTCCAAAGAATTCCATATTAGAGATAAAAAAGGTTGTTAGGAATCACATTGTTTTACTATTATCTGCTGACGGTCAACTTGAATATTCAAATGAAGGCATGTTTGATATCTTAAACATATATTTTTCCTCAGTATTCTTAAATGAAACACCTCAAAGCAAACTCCAAACTAAAACCTGTGAAAAGTCTAGGGTAAACTTACTCAATACGGTAAATATAGCAAAAGAAATTTTTAAAAGGCTTATAGATAGAGAGACTCAAAACAGGGCCTGGCGGTTGGCATCCAAGTATCTTAAAGGAAATGAAAAATGAGATTGTTGTTCCATTAGAAATTATTTTCAAGAAATCAATCATGTCCGGAGATGTCCCAAGAGAATGGAAGCTAACTAACGTTATCCCCATATTCAAAGGTGACAAAAAGAATCAAAATAACTATAGGCCTATAAGTTTGACTTCAATCGTAGGAAAAATTGTGGGAACTATCATCAGAGATGCTATCAACATCATTTAGAAAGTAACTGTTTGATAAATTATAGCATTGTTTCAGACGGAAATGTTCTTGCGTGACTAACTTACTCGAATTCTATAACACAGTCATCTCGAATTATAACAAAAGAAACAATATAGAATTAATATATCTAGACTGCAAAAGCTTTTGATACCGTCCCACACAAAAGACTACTTACTAAATTAGCTTCACACGGAGTAAATGGTAGTCTATTAAGTTGAATGATCTATAATAGAGAGTTGTTTTAAATGAAAAAAAAAAATCTGGGTGGAAATTTTTTACGAGTGGAGTTCCTCGGGATTCCGTTCTTCGGCCACTTCTATTCATAGTATATATAAATGATATAGACCGCGGAATAAAATCTGTTTCCAAGTTTGCTGATGATACAAAAATATGCGGAATGGCAAATAATCACTTAAACCAATTAGATATTCAAGAAGATTTAGATAAATTATAGCAATGGTTTGAAAAGTGGCTAATGAAATTTAACATAAGTAAATGTAACGGAATGACGGAGAGCACAACGGTTTCTGAGAGAAGTAGCAGATGACAGTGTTATGGTAGGATAATCTGTGTCTAGGACGGGAGTTGGATCTGGTGCGAGAAGTGTGTTTATGACGAGATGAAGATCTGGAAATATGTGCAGGAGGGAACGTAGGTTTGGTGACAGAGACTGGCTGGGCAACAATGTTATGCAGTGTCTTGGAGAAATCATGAATTTTATGAGCGAAATCCGTTAAGGTCATACCTGGAGTGAACTGGACGGACGAAGTTTTGGCTAAAGTGTCCGGATGGAGAAGAGAAAGATATCGAAAGTAGGAAACGAGGGAAACAACATTGGCAAGGGAGATTTTGTCATCAGCTTCAAGCCAGTCGTAAAATGTGAGAGCTCATTTCAGTTCGGACTTAAGGTCATATACGAGTTTTAATGCTCTTTTTTTTTCTCACATAAAGGGGGGGGGATTGAGAGCAAGGTTATAAAGAGGAGTAAGGGAACCCAGGGTGTCGTGTTCTCCAAAGGTATGTTTGAATTGTTTAACATAGTCATCATACTGAGTGCAGTCTGTGAATGCATCGGGAAGAATGAGGTCACCAGCATTAGAGCTAAGGTCAACAAAGCTGTGAAGAACTGCTATTTTCTCCTGATCTGTCGCGCATTTTCTGCGGTTAATAGCCGTATTGACATTTGCAAGAAAGGTGTGGGTGGGAATATTGTCTCCTGTAAATTTTGGAACGTCGACAGTTTCATGTACTATAGTCATTAGTTGTAGAATGGTATGTTGGGTTGACGAGGAAGCCATGGTACTAAGACTCGAAGGTGTTGTTTGAGACAGTGGGGATGAAGGTAGTGGAGGTAGTGACTCTGGGGATGAAGGGGGTGGATGGTTAAAGAATGGTGGGTTACCTGGAGAGAAATGGATTGAATGACGAGGGACTTTGGGACTTGGGAGAGGATAGCGAGGAAATTTTGTTATGCGTGAAGGGTGTGTAGTGCCAAAGAGTTTTCCACTTACCTTAGAGATAGTAGGAAGAAGTGTTGAGAAGCAGGTAGTATCGAAGGGAAAGGAGAAACAAACTGAAGATGGAAAACACATGAAGAATGTCTTGACTGCAGTGGAAGTAATTAGTAAGGACACAGAGAGGAAGTACAATCTTAATTATATATGTAATTATAATATGTATACAATAATTGGAAATATGCTATATATATACTGGAAGCACAATGACACAATATCAGAAACACCACTATAGTCAAGTTCATATCACAGAACGTCAATCTTGAAGGACGTCGATCTCACGGAATCGAGGAACAGGGAAGACGAACGCTAGGGGAAACTGCGGAACTCGATGAGTGCAAGAGGAGATGCGAAGGGGTGGTCTCGGAGAACGATGACGATGTCGGCTACGCGCTGACTACGCGGTGGTGGTTGGGGGAGAAGAGGAGGTACACCGCTCGGCGTAGATAGCGGTGAAGGAAGACAATTTATGATTTCTTCCTGGAACTTCTAGAACAAGTTACACACGTAAGCACACACACACACACACACACACACACTTCCAATTACACATTTACTTGCATTCCTACACTGAATACATGTTTTACCCTGGTATATATGTATCATAGATGTATATATATATGTGTGTGTATTCACCTCGGATCTGCTGCAGCCTCTTTTCGAGACAGCCAGACACCACCCTACGGCAGTGAGCTCAGAGCTCATTATTAGCAGATCTCTGGGTAGGTCTGAGACCACTCACACTCCACACACCGGGAATGCAAGGTCACAACTCCTTGACTAACGTCCCGTACCTACTCTCTGCTAGGTGAACAGGGGCTACACGTGAAAGGAGACAAACCCAACTTGTCTCCGCCGGCCGGGGAATCGAACCCCGGTTCTCCGGCTTGTGAGGCCAGTGCCTTACCAATCCGCCACCGGGTGTGTTTTGTGTGTGTGTGTGTGTGTGTGTGTGTGTGTGTGTGTGTGTGTGTGTGTGTGTGTGTGTGTGTGTGTGTGTGTGTGTGTGTGTGTAAACATATGTAT
>NC_134780.1:64415949-64425949 GCF_046742065.1 Oratosquilla oratoria | reverse complement strand
TAGTGTGGGGACCAAAATTGTACACAATATTCTAGATGGGGAAAGACTAACAAATTATAAAGGTTTAGCAATATTTTTTCTGATATATTTTCGAAGACTTTTCCAATGAAGCCAGGCAATTTATTTGATGTTTTAACAACTTCTGAGCAATGTTGACTTGGCTTCGAGTCATTTAATATTAAAACTCCTAGATCTTTTTCTTTAGTCACTGAATCCAGTATTTCGCCATTTATTTGGCATTGGATGTGGTCATTGTTACTTCTAATGTCCATGACTTTACATTTGTTAACGTTAAATTTCATTTGCCTCTTGCTAGCCCAGCTTGATAATCTGTCTAGATCAGATAGCAGTTGTTTTCTCTTTAGTGGTTGTTATTTTACCTCTAATTTCTGCGTCATCAGCAAATTTGATACTTTGCAGAGGAGGCCTCCACACAATCGAAGTTAGTCAAATCAGGAGTAGGAGGAGGAGGAGGAGGAAGAGGTAAATGAGCAGAGGAGAGAAAAAAAGGAGGAGAAGGAAAAAGAGGAAGAGGAGAAAGAGGAGGAGGACGAGGTGGAAGAGGAGTAGAATGAGGAGGAAGAGCAGAAAGAGGAGGAAGAGGAAGAGGATGAGGAGGAAGAAGAGAAAGAGGAAGAGGAGGAAGAGGGGGAAGAGAGGAAAGAGGGGGAAAGGGGGAAGAGCGGGAAGAGCAGGAAGAGTAGGAAGAGGAAGAGAAGGAAGAGCAGGAGAAAGAGGAGGAAGAAGAGGAAGATATGGAGGAAGAAGAAGCGGAGGAGAATGTTTAGAGGAGGAAGAAGAAGCGGAGGAGAAAGTTTACAGGAGGAAAAGGAGGTGGAGAACATGGAGGAGAAGAAGGAAGGAGTAGGGGGGGGAGTAAGAAGTAACAAAAGAATGAGGAGAGCGAATAGGAAACTGAGGTTTGAGAAGGAGGAAGAAGAGATGGAGGAGCAGAAAGAGAAGGAGCAGGATGAGGAAAGAAAGGGATGAGAGGAAGGGGAGGAAGAGAAAGAGGAACAGGATGACGAAAGAGATGAGAAGGAGGAGGAGGATATGAGTGAGGAGGAAGAGAAGGAGCAGCAGGATGAGGGAGAGGAATGAGGAGGAGGGGGAGGAAAAGGAGGGAGAGGAAGAGGAGGGGGAGGAAGAGGAGGGGAAGAAGAGGAAGAGGAGGGGGTGAGTAGGAGCAACAAGAGTAGAAGTAGGAAGTGGTGAAAAAGGCGGAGGAGGAATGGAAGGGGGGGGGAATTGGAGGCGGGAGAGAAACTGGAGGCAGAGGTGGCGGAAGCGAAGGAGGAAGACAGTGAGAAAAAGGAGAAGGACGAGAAAAAAGACAACGAGAAAAAGGAGGAAAATGAAGAGCCAAGGGAAGGGGAGCAGAAGAGGAGGCAGAGGAGGGAGAATAGGGGGAGAGAAGGAAGAGGAGAAGGAGGATAATGAGGAGAAAGAGGAAGATAAGGAAGAGTAGGAGGAAGGGGAGGGAAAAGAGGAAGAAGTGAAGGAAGAAGAGGAAGAGGAGAAGGGGAGGAGGGGGAGGGGAGAAGGGGGAGGAGAAGGAGAAGGAGGAGGGGGAGGAGGAGGGGGAGGAGGAGGGGAGGAGGAGGGGGAAGAGGAGGGGAGGAGGAGGGGAGGGAAAGAGGAAGGGAGGGAAGGAGGGGGAATAGGAGGGGGAGGAGGGAGAGGAGGAGGGGAAGGAGGAGGGGAGGAGGAGGGGGAAGGGGAGGAGGGGAGGAGAAGGGGGATAGAAGGGGGAGGAGGGGGATAGAAGGGGGATGAGGGGGAGGGGGAGGAGGTGGGGGAGGAGGAGGGGGAGGAGGAGGGGGAGGAGGAGGGGGAGGAGTGGAGAAGGAGATTCAAGAGCGTCCCAGGGGAGTCGCGCATTACATCGGCACCATCACCAGCAGAGGAGGCGGAAGCAGTGCAGGAGGAACAAAAAAAAAAAAAAAAAAAAAAAGGGCTGAGAAAATGCGCGAGCGAAAACGTCTGAAAAAGGAAACGTGATTATAGAAAGAGGGAGCGAATGACAATCTGAAAGGGAAATTTTGAGGTAAAGAAAATGGCAGAGTTTGCAAAGAAGGGGAGGTAAAGGCAAAAGAGGCTAGAAATGAACGTATCTGAAGAAAAGAAATGGAAGAAGAAAAAGATTTAGATGCAGTAATGTAGAACACGTATTGCAAATGGCACCTATGGAGATTTTTTAAGAACTTTCAGAACTGTAATGGAATCTGATGTCATGTAAAAGAAGTTACAAGGACGCTAAATATACCTATGCATACATGTATAACATAAATACAAACATATATACGTAAACCTAAATACATACGTACATACATACATACATACGTATACCTACCTACATAGATATGTATACCTGCATACATACGTATACCTAAATACATACGTATACCTATGTACATATATACATATGTATATCTAAATACATACATATGTACGTATACCTAAATACGTACATACACACATACGTATACCTAGATACATACGTATACCTAAATACATACATATACATGTATTCATATATGTATATAAACACACACAAACACACACACACACACACACACACACACACACACACACACACACACACACACACACACACACACACACGAGGGAGTACCTGTGTTGTATTTTTAGGGAAGGGGAAAGCTCGTGATGTAGTGATCAGGAGAAGAAAAAGGAGAATGGGCGGCATTATTGAGGAATATGGAAGAAAATGAGAATGGGAGGAATTGGCCCTGGACGTCAGAAGGGGTGTAAACAAAAGATATGAAGACGACACAGCTGAAGTCGAACAAGTCAGTAAACGGATTAAAAGTAGAAATATAGATAAGAGCAGCTCAATAGAAAGTGGATATGAATATTTATATGGATTTAATGAGGGAGGAGATGATGACAACCTCCCTCGATTAGTAAGTCTAGAGGAAAAACTAGCAAAAATTAACAAATCATGGTAGGCTAGGTTTAGCCAACTCGCACTAATTACACAAAGAGTTCATAAATTGGAAGAACTAAAGGAGAACCAAAACCTAAATAGAGAAATAGACAAATTAAAAAGACAGTTAAGAGAAGTAAAAGAGGAGAATGAGGAATTAAAGAGGAATAATAAAGAGAATAAAGAGTCCATAGCAAAAAAGGTGGTTGGAAAAACTTTAAGAGGATAACAAAATTGAATTTAGAGATATAGTGAAACAACAGATGAAGAAACACACTAAAGACACAGTTATTAAAGTGATGAGAGAGAAGAAGAATATAGTAAGAGACTTAGCAGATACAAAGAAATATATAATTGTATTGGGACTGGAAGAGAAACATAATCCAAATAGGACTACAAGAGTAAAGGAGAAGGAAAGAGTAAACAATGTATTAAAAATATTTCAAGAAGGTGAACAGGAAATAGGAAAAGAAATTGAAGAAATATATAGACTTCGAAAATACAATGTAGACAAGACCAGACCAATTAAGGTTGAATTTAGGTCACAAACGAAAGCAGAGAATGTCTTATCAAAAACAGGAAAACCAGCAGAAAGTGATCAGTATAAACAGGTATGGATAAAAAGAGATGAATAAAGAGAAAAAAGAGGAAGTGAAAACAAAAACAATCAAAGCTAAGGGAAAAAAAGAACAGAACAGAGTCAAAGATAAATTCTATTGGAAAGTAGTGGATATAAAAGTGAGGAAATGGTTCATAGGAGAGAAAAACAGAAGGGAAACAGAAAATACGATGGAGGTAACAGAAAATTAAAAAAACTTTCACAAATATAGATGGATTAATAACAGGCTTCAATGAACTGAAGGAAAAAGAACCTGACATAATGGGAATTGTGGAAACAAAATTGAAAGGTCCATTACCACCCAACATTGTAGGACATGTTGTATATAATTATTTGGTTAGAAACAGAGAAATAAAAAGAGGGAGTGGAGTTATATTCTTGACTAAGAAGGATGTAAATGTGAGGAGTATTATTTATAGAAAGAATAGAGTCGAGATGATTATGATGGAAATAGAGGACAGGTACAAGAAGAGTAGGAAGCTTGTGGTAAATTATGTGCCTCGTAAAACGACTTCTTGGGAAGAGAGACAACATAAGAATGTTAGAGGACACAAAGACAACACTAAATAAGATAATGGAAGACGGAGGAAGAATAGTTATAATGGGTGACTTTAACTGTAAAGAAATCTGCTGGGAATCGATAAGAGTGAAGGGTGAAGACGACCTATGGGGAAATATACTACTTAATATGATTATAGAACATATAATGGCACAATGGATACAAGAGAATACTAGGTATAGAAACGAGGAAGAGTCATCGAGACTACACCTAATAATCACATCAGAACCTGAAATAGAGGACAAGATTGAATATAAGACACAACTAAGAAAATATGACCACATATTTGTTGAACTGGAACTAAATTAAGAAAAATACATAAAAAAACGAACAATATAGAAAGGGTAGAATGATGTATGGAAAAACAAATTTTGATAAAATGAGAAAAAAATTCAAGCAGCCAGGGAATGGCTTTACAAAGAGGAAACAACAGAAGAAAATGAACATTTTTGACAATTCAAAAGGAAGGAGTGGAAAAGCATGTTACAAGACAAAAACAAGAAAAAGTATATGTAAAATGTTAGTGCAACAAAAGATGTAGAGTTAGAAGACAGAAGGTATAAAGCTTGGATAAAACGGAGGAAACACACAAAAAAAAACGAAAAATGGAAAATATATACTGATTATACAAATTAATATATTCAAGTGCGGAGAGCAGAAAAGAGAAAATACGAAAAAGATGCCATAGAAAATGTAAAAATCAACCAAAACTATTCTATAGATTTGTAAAACTGAAAACAAATAAGAATTAATGAAACTACGACAAGGAGGAATACAATACACAGAGGAAATAGAAATGACAGAAATTATGAACAAATCAGTGTTTACGAGGGAGAACTTAAAACTTAGAAATGTCGAGTGGGAGGGGAAAGTCCACCCTGTGAAAGAAATAGAAGTAACATGGAAAGAAATAATGAATCACTTGAGTAATCTCGATGTTAGAAAACAGCATGGTCCAAATGAAATGCCAAACTGGATTTTGAGAGAATGCAGAAACGAACAGATAAAATACATAGTCTAATAAGCAGTTCATTGAAAGAAGGAAAAGTTCCAGAAGATTGGAAAAGAGCAAATATAGTACCAATATATAAATGGGGAAACAAAGAAGACCCTACAATCTATAGACTATTCTCTCTTACAAGTACGATACCTAAAATTTGTAAAAGAATTATCAAAATTAGATGGGTAAAGCGTTTGAAAAAAAAATGTACTAGACTCCAGGTAGATTGGATTTAGACAAGATCATGTGTCACAGACTTGATATGCTTCTATTCAAGACTAATAGATATAATATAGAAAAGAGATGGATGGGCTGATTGTGCCTTCTAAACCTGAAAAAAGCTTTTGATAAGGTGCCACATAGGAAATTGCTAAAGAAATTAGAAACTGTAGGAGGAATACAGGGCAAACTACTTAAGTGGATGGAAGACTTCTTGCATGAAAGGAAAATGAGAGTGCTGATAAGAGACAAACATTCCAATTAGGACGAGGTGATTAGTGAAGCTCCATAAGGAACAGTTCTGACCCCAATAATGTTTTCTATATATATACTAATTATATGGATGAAGGAATTGAAGGTTATATGAGCTTTTTCGCAGACGATGCAAAAAATGTCGAAAAAAGTGAACACCGAAGATTGTGAGTCGCTGCAGAGTGATCTCAATGAAATATGGGAAGTGGGAGATGGAATTCAACATTAAGAACTATAGCATAATGGAATTTAGACGAAGCAAAAAAAGAAAAAAATTGAATCATATACATTGGGAGAGGAAGAAATTAAAAAAAAAATGAAAAAAGAGAAGGACCTAGGACTCATTATAAATAATATGCCCCCTGAGAAACATATAAACAATATTTTTGAGAAACTTTTAATTTGATAAGATCAAGTGGCATTTACATACTTGGACGAAGAAATTGTGAAGAAAATACTAATCAATTTGATAAGACCAAAATTGGAGTATGCAGCGACGACGTGGTCACCAAGTACTAAAAAAAAATGAATAACAAAACTTGAAAGAATACAAAGAGCAATTACGAAATTAACACCAATGCTCTCAGAATTGAATAATTGGGATTTATCTAGCATCGCAACACCAATGGTCATTGACGTAATGCTCTCAGAACTATCATATGAGAAGAGGCTGGCAAAACATGAGTTACAGACACTGAAGCAAAGAAGAGAGAGAGGAGACTTGATAACTATAGAATCATGAAAGAAATGGAAATTATCGATAGAGAGGATCTAATAATATGGGATGGTAGAGATACAAGAGGACATGGAAATAAAATCAAGAAAGACAATTATAGCAGAGATCTAGAAAAAAAAAGAAAAAAAAGCTTTCCCCACAGGATGATAGTTGTTTTGAACAGGTTAGATGAGAATGTGGTGTGTGCAGAAACGATACACGAATTTAAAAACAGTCTAGATAAAACGAGATATGAAGACGGGACACACACCATTTCCGTAAAATACAATTAGGTAAACACACACACACACACACACACACACACACACACACACACACACACACACACACACACACACACACACACACACACACACACACACACACACACACACACACACACACACACACACACACACACACACACACACACGAACGATCGGCAGGGAGACGGCGACGTTTGGACTCAGAAAAACAACAACTAAATCTTCGTGGATTCAACGACGAGGGAGTACCTGTGTTGTATTAGTGGGGAAGGGGAAAGCTCGTGGTTTAGTGGGAAGGTGAAGAAAAAGGAGAAGGGGAGGGGTTACTGAGGAAAATGGAAGGAAATGAGGAAGGGGACGAACGGGCCCGGGAAGTCAGAAGGGATGTCAACAAAAGGTGCACAAACGACAGAGGTGAAATCGAAGAAATAAGTAAAATGTAAAAATTGGAAATATAGATAAGAGCAGCGCAATGGAAGGTGAATATAATTATTTCCATGGATTTAATGAAGGAGGAAATGACATCCTCCCCCGATTAGGAAGTTCAGAGGAAAAACTAGCAAAAACGAACGAACAGTGGGAGGTTAGGTTCAGTCAACTTGCACTGATTCCAGAAAGAGTTGATAAATTTAAAGAACTAAAGAAAGATAACCACAACCTAAATAAATAGAAGAATTAAAAAGACAGTTAAGAGAAGTAAAGAATGAGAATAAGGAATTGAAAAAGAAGAAGAATAAAGAGAATAAAGAGTCCATAGAAAAGGAGGTAAGTGGTTGGAAAAAGGTTAAGGAAAATAGAATAATTGAAGTTAGAGATACAGTGAAACAACAGATGAAGAAACACACTAAAGACACAGTTATTAAAGTGATGAGAAAGGAGAATACAGTAAAAGACTTAGCAGATAAAAATAAATATATAAATAGGTTTTGAATGAGAAACATAATCCAAATAGGAATACAGGAGTAAGAGAGGAGAAAGAAAGAGTGAGCAGGGTACTAAGAATATTTCAAGAAGGTGAACAGGAAATAGGGAAAGAAATTGAAGAAATATATAGACTTGGGAAATACAATGTAGACAAGACCAGACCAGTTAAGGTTAAATTCAGGTCACAAACGAAAGCAGAGAATGTCTTATCAAAAACAGGAAAGTTAGTAGAATGTGATCAGTACAAACAGGTATGGATAAGAATAGATTAATAAAGAGGAACGAGAGGAAGTGAAAACAAAAAGAATCAAAACTAGGGAAAAAACGAGAACAGAACAGAGGCAAAGAGAATTCTATTAGAGACTAGTGGATATGAAAGTGAGGAAATGGTTCATAGTAGACAAAAACAGAACGGAAACAGAAAACAGAATGAAGGTAGCAGAAACTTAAAAGTGTTCCTCACAAATATAGATGAATTAAAAACAGGCTTGAATGAACTGAATGATTACCTGATGGAAAAGAAACCTAACATAATGGGAATTGTGGAGACAAAATTAGAAAGTCCATTAACACCCAACAGTGTAGGATATGGTGCATATAATTATTACATTAGAAACAGAGACGTAAAACAAGGGAGTGGAGTTATGTTCCTGACGAAGGATATAAATGTGAGGAATGTTACATATGGAAAGAATAGAGTAAAATTTATCATGATGGAAATAGAGGACAGGGACAAAAAGAGCAGGAAGTTTGTGGTAAATTACTGGCCTCCTAAAACGACTTCTTAGGAAGAGTGAGAACACAAGAATATGTTAGAAGACACAGAAATAACACTAGATAAGATAATAGATGATGGAGGAAGAATAGTTATTATGGGTGACTTTAATTGTAAAGAAATCTGCTGGGAAGAAATGAGAGTGAAGGGTAGAGATGACCTATTGGGAAATGTACTACTTAATATGATTATAGAACGTACAATGACACAATGGATACAAGAAAATACTAGGTATAGAAATAAGAAAGAGCCATCGAGGCTAGACCTAATAATCACATCAGAACCTGAAACAGCGGACAAAATTTAATATAAGAACCCACTAAGTAAAAATGACCACATATTAGTAGAACTGGAACTAAATGAAGAAAAATACATAAAAATGGACAATATAGAAAGGAAAGAATGATGTATGGAAAAACAAATGTTGATAAAATGAGAAAAAAAAATCAAGAAGCAGACTGGGAAAAGATATACAAAGAAGAAACAACAGTAGAAGAGAAATGGAAAATTTTAACAACGATTTATAAGGAAGGAATGGAAAAGTATGTTACAAGACAAAGACAAGAAAAAGGATATGAAAAATATTGGTACAACAAAATATGTAGAGTTAAAAAATAAAAGGGATAAAGCTTGGATAAAACGGAGGAAAAAAATGGAAAATATATACTGATTACAGAAATAGATCTGTACAAGTTCGCAGAGAAGAAAATAGAAAACACGAAAAGGATGTCATAGAAACATGTAAAGATCAACCAAAAACATTCTATAGTTTTGTAAACAACAAACTGAAAAACAAACAAGAATTAGAGAAACTACCACAAGAAGGAATACAATACACAGAGGAAATAGAAATTACAAATTATGAACAAGCATTTTAAATCGGTTTTACGAGTAAGAACATACAACTGAGAGATGACGAGTGGGAGGGGAAAGTCCCCCCTATGAAAGAAATAGAAGTAAAATGGAATGAAATAGTGAATCACTTGAGTAATCTTGATATCAGAAAATCGCATGGTTCAGATGAAATGGCAAACTGGATTTTAAGAGAATTCAGGGATGCAGGGACGAACTAACAGACAAAATACATAGTCTAATAAGCAGTTCATTAAAGAAAGGAAAAGTTCCAGAAGATTGGAAAAGAGCAAATATAGTACCAATATATAAGGGGGGAAACAAAGAAGACCCTACAACCTATAGACAGGTCTCCCTTACAAGTACGGTAGCAAAAATTTATGAGTTATCAAAATTAGATGGGTGAAGCATATGGAAAAAAAAAATGCACTAAATCCGAGGCAGTTTGTATTTAGACAAGGAAGATCATGTGTCACAAACCTAATGTGTTTCTATTCAAGACTAATAGATACAATACAGGAAAGAGATGGATGGGCTGATTATGCCTCTCTAGACCTGAAAAAAGCTTTTGATAAGGTACCACATAAGAAAATGCTAAAGAAATTAGAAACTGTAGGAGGAATACAGGGCAAACTACTTAAGTGGATGGAAAACTTCTTGCATGAAAAAAAAATAATGAGAGTGGTGATAATAGACAAACATTCCAATTGGGATGAGTAGATCAATGGAGTTCCACAAGTAACAGTTCTGGCCTCAATAATGTTTGCTATATATATTGATGATATGGATAAAGGATAAAGTTATATGAGCTTTTACGCAGACGATGCAAAAATATTGAAAAAGTGAACACCGAAGAAGTTTGTGAATCA
>NC_134780.1:64385949-64410949 GCF_046742065.1 Oratosquilla oratoria | reverse complement strand
CCCACACCCACGCACCCACACACACACACACAAACACACGCACCCACACCCGCACCCACGCACCCACACCCACATACACGCACCCACACACACACACACACACACACACACACACACACACACACACACACACACACACACACACACACACACACACACACACACACACACACACACACACACACACACACACACAGAGGCAATCCCACACACGTACCCACCCACACACACGCACCCACCCACACACGCACACACACACACACACACACATGCACCCACACACACGCACCCACACACACGCACACACACACACACACACATGCACCCACACGCACCCACACACACCTACACGCCCACATCTACACATCCACACCTACACCTACACACACACCTACACACCTACACATCTACACACCTACACACACACACACACACACACACACACACACACACACACACACACACACACACACACACACACACACACACATCAGTTGGAACAAGTTAGATGAGAAAGTGGTGTGTGCAAAAACAATACATGAATTTAAAAATAGTTTAGATAAAATGAGATATGAAGACGGGACACCACGAGCATAGCTCCCCTTCCCGTAAAATACAACTAGGTAAATACAACTAGGTAAATACACACACGTCTCTCTCTTGTTTCCGATTCTGCTCCTATCGAGATATTGAACCCAGCGTTACTTGAAGAGCATGAAAATCCGACCTCTCATGTCTGCTTTTAGAGTGCACAATTGGACATTGCAAACAGATACTTTATGCGTTTATTTTCACTTCTAATTCATTGAAATGAGACATTTTCAAATGATGCATAACTTGTATTTTATGCACAAGGTACAGTGTTCATTACTGACAGAAAAAGTTGCATAAACTACGCACTTTAAACAAACATCCTTTATGAATGTTAGGTTCAGTATTCGTTCTCCTTTCTTTTATCAATCCTTCCCTATTAGACTAAGCCGGTATATTTACCATATAACCAATGATTAGCTTGTACATTTGATACAGAATAAACAGCCTAGCATTACTTGTTCTTAATTGATATTCCTAGTGGGAGAAATTGTCCATGAACGAGTTGTAATATAGCCGTTTCTAAACAGCTGTTTCACTAATTTACCTTTCTTTAGTTATTCCTATATTCTTCCATTCTTTAATTGATTTATCCATTTGATAATCCATTTGTCATATTCTGTATCAGACTTGTGTAAGGATAATCTATAATTGCTCTTCCATTGCAAGTTTCAGCAGCAAAACAGCAAAACAAAAAAACAATTTCTATATAAGAAGCCAAACGGTGTGCGGTATAGTCACTTATGCTATCATGATGTGGTAAATGATACAATGAATGTGATGCCACATATGACCAATCTAATTCTTATTATTTGTTTATCGTTAATACAATTATTTGTAATAATGTTCTGTTTATATTTGTGTTTACCTCGTTCGCCATGATTTGAAAGTCTTCTGCTGTTCAACCTTTTCTTTATGGTTCAATGTGAATATCTAAAGTGACGATAAATAAGAGAATGTATTCCAAGACAATTCTTGCAAGAGGAATATATATTTTGCGAGACAAACAACTGAACGTACAAATTGTGAATTGTACTTCTGTACCGTTTCATTTCATGAGGGGGGAAGCTTAGAAGAAGGATCATCACGGTCAAGCGAAAATAGGTTAAATGAACAAAGATGTTCGCGGATGAAGAAGATTGAACTATAGATGTGGTGAAATTTGTGTTACGGTAGAAGGAAAGCGTAGAAACTGAAAGGTGGTGGAAAAATTTGTAATATTACTGGGTTGGGTATGAGAAAAGGCATAGGGATGGGAAATGTGATTAAAATGGGATAAAGACGCAGATGGAGATTGAAATGGTGGTGGGAATAAGGACAGTGATTGGTACGAAGGTAGATTGGGATTGGGGGATCGGGATGGTTAAAGGTACGGGGCCGTTTACATTGATAAGATTAACTATAGAGGATACAGAGGGGAAAACGTTAAATAAAAAAAAAGATGGAGAGTCTGAATGAGAGAGAGAGGAGAGAGAGGAGAGAGAGAAGATGAGGGAGAAGAGAGAGGGGACAGAGAGGAAAGAGAGGAGAAAGGAGAGAGAGGAGAGAGAAAGGAGAGAGGAGAGAGGGAAGGAAATGGAAAGAAGGTGAAGACAGGTGTGAGATGAGTTGGAAGGAGAACTGGGGTAGAGGAGAAAGTAAAGAGATAAAGGGGGAGGGTAAGAGGGATGAGAGAGAAAGGAGGGGAAGGCCGGGAGGGGGAGGAGGAAGCGGGGAGGGAAGGCTGGGAGGGGAGAAAGCGAGGATAGGAGGCTGGTAGGAGAGGAGTAAGCGGGGAAGGGAGGATGGGAAGGGAAGAGGAAGCGGTGAGGGAAGCGAGAAATGGAAGGAGCGAGGGAGTGGATAAGTGAAATGGAGCGAGAGTGGAAGGGAGGAGGAGGGGAAGGGAAGAGGAGGGGAAGGGAAGAGGAAGGGAAGAGGAGGGGAAGAGAGGAGGAGGGGAAGGGAGGAGGAGGAGGAAGGAGGAGGAGGGGAAGGGAGGAGGAGGAGGAAGGAGGAGGAGGGGAAGGGAGGAGGAGGGGAAGGGAGGAGGAGGGGAAGGGAGGAGGAGAGCAAAGTTTGAGGAGGAGGGCAAGGGAGGAGGAGGGGAAGGGAGGAGGAGGGGAAGGGAGGAGGAGGGGAAGGGAGGGGGAGGGGAAGGGAGGAGGAGAGCAAAGTTTGAGGAGGAGGGCAAGGGAGAAGGAGGGCAAGGGAAAAGGAGGAGGGCAAGGGAGAAGGAGGGCAAGGGAGAAGGAGGGCAAGGGAAGAGGAGGGCAAGGGAAGAGGAGGGCAAGGGAAGGGAGGGAAGAAGAGGGGAAGGGAAGGGAGGGAAGAGGAGGGGGAGGGAGGAGGAGGGGAAGGCAAGAGAGGAGGAGGGGAGGGGAGGAGGGGATGGGAGGAGGAGGGGGTATGAGGGAAAAGGAGGAGGGGATGGGAAGAGGGGAAAGGAGGGGCAGGGAGGAGGAGCAGGGAGGAAGGGAAGGAAGGAGGAGAAAGGAGGATGGGAAGGAAGGAGGATGGGAAGGGAGGAGGATGGGAAGGGAGGAGGATGGGAAGGGAGGAGGAGGGGAAGGGAGGAGGAGGGGAAGGGAGGAGGAGGGGAAGGGAGGAGGAGGGGAAGGGAGGAGGAGGGGAAGGGAGGAGGAGGGGAAGGGAGGAGGAGGGGAAGGGAGGAGGAGGGAAGGGAGGAGGGGAAGGGAGGAGGGGAAGGGAGAACGAGGGGAAGGGAGGAGGGCAAGCGAGGAGAAAAAAGGGAGGAGGAGGGCAAGGGAGGAGGAGGGGGAGGGAGGAGGAGGGCAAGGGAGAAGGAGGGCAAGGGAGGAGGAGGGCAAGGGAGGAGGAAAAAGGAAGGAGGAAGGCAAGGGAGGAGGAGGGCAAGGGAGGAGGAGGGGAAGGGAGGAGGAGGGCAAGGGAGGAGGAGGGCAAGGGAGGAGGAGGGCAAGGGAGGAGGAAAGAGAATAAGGATGAAAGAGAGAGGATGCTGAGGAGAGAGAGACCATGTTTAACGAGAGCAAGGAAGCAGAGGAAAAAAGAAAGAAACAATAAAGGAATTTGAGAAATGCTGAAGACTCAAAGGAGTCTTTACTTGGACACGATAGGCGAAGACAAATGAAATGAGATAAGAAAAGAGACACAGAGTTGGAGAAGAAAGGTAAAGAAGAAGAAGAAAGGAAGCAGAGGAGGCAGAGGAAGAAATAAGAAAAGAAAAAAAGTTTTCGAAGAAAAAGGAACTTGGTTTGAAAGAGCAGATATATTCACAAGCCATTACGGTTATGAGATGCAGATTACTGTTCATAACTTATATTATGATTCGTAAAACTACAACGAGAGGAAATAAAAGAAGGAACAAGAGGAAAAAGAAAAATGGAGGATAGTAAGTATGAGGAGGAAGTAGAGGATGGAAAGGGAGATAGAAGAGGGGAGGAGGAATGGAGGAAGGTAAGAGGAGGATGAAGAGAAGGATTAGGAAGAGAAAGGAGGAAAATGAACAAGATGAGCAACAGAAAGATTGAAGAAACTACGGCTTAATTTAATGAGGAGGAGGAAGATAAGGAGGAGTGGAAGGAATGGGAGGGAGGAGAAAGATGCTGAAGGAGAGAAAGAAGATGGATATGAGGAAGTTGAGGAATGACTTGGAGAGGTGGAGTAGAAACAGGAGGAACAGGAGGAAAAAGAGGTAAATAGGAAATGGGAGAAAAACAAGGACAAGAATGTTAATTACTAATAAGAGAAGGAAATGGAGGAGGAGCAAGAGGAGGAAGAGGAGATAATAGAGGAAAAGGGGGAGGAGGAAAAGCAGGAAATGGAGGAGGAGAGGAGGAGGAGGAGAGGAGGAGGAGGAGAGGAGGAGGAGGAGAGGAGGAGGAGGAGGAGAGGAGGAGGAGGAGGAGAGGAAAAGGGGGAGGAGGAAAAGCAGGAAATAGAGGAGGAGAGGAAAGGCAGGAAATGGAGGAGAGGAGGAGGAGGAGAGGAGGAGGAGGAGGAGAGGAAAGGGAAAGGAGGAGGAGGACAGGAAGAGGAGAAGAAGAAGAGGAGGAAGAGGAAGAGGAGGAGGAAGAGAAGGAGGGTCAAGAGGAGGGAGAGAGGAAGAGGAGGAGGAGGAGGAAGAGAAATAGGAGGAAGAGGGAGAGGAGGAGAAGAGGAGAAGAGGAGGAAGAGGAGGAAGAGGAGGAAGGAGGGGAGGAGGAAGAGGAGGATGGAGGGGAGGAGGAAGAGGAGGAAGAGGAGAAGAAGGAGTAGGGAAGAGGAGGAGAGGGAGGAAGAGGAGGAGGACGAGGAAGAGAAGTAGGAGGTTGAGGAAGAGTGGAGGAAGAGGTTGAGAAGGAAGAGGAGGAAGAGGAGGAGAAGGAAAAGGAGAAGAAAGAGGAGGAGGGGGAGAGGGAGAGGGAGGGGGAAGGAAGAGCAACATTTAAACAATTATATGAAAAAAGACAAAGTGGAGGTCGAGGTATTGAAGGAGGGGAAAGGATATTGGGGGCGTAGAAGGAAGATTAGGAGTGGAAGGACGAGGGGGAGGAGAGGGAGTGAGAAGAGAGGGTCGGGGAGGAGAGGGAGGGGGAGAGAGGGACGGGAAGGAGAGGGAGGGGAGGAGGAGAGGGAGGGGGAGGAGAGGGAGGGGGAGGAGAGGGAGGGGGAGGAGAGGGAGGGGAGGGGGAAGAGGAGAGGGGAGGGGGAAGAGGGGAGGGGAGGGGGAAGAGGGGAGGGGGAAGAGAGGAGGGGGAAAAGAGGAGGAGTAGGAGGAGAGGGAGAGGGGGAGGAGGAGTAGGAGGGGAGAGGGAGGAAGGGAGGGGAAGAGAGGAGGGAAGATGGGGAGGGAGAGGAGGGGAGGGGGAGGAGGGGAGGAGGAGAGGAGGGGAGGAGGAGAGGAGGGGAGGAGGGGGGGGGGAGGGGAGGAGGGGAGGGGAGGAGGGGAGGGGGAGGAGGGGACGGAGAGGAGGGGAGGGGGAGGAGGGGAGGGGAGGGGGAGGAGGGGAGGGGGAGGAGGGGAGGGGGAGGAGGGGAGGGGGAGGAGGGGAGGGGAGGAGGGGAGGGGGAGGAGGGGAGGGGGAGGAGGGGAGGGGGAGGGGGAGGAGGGGAGGGGGAGAGGGAGGAGGGGAGGGGGAGGAAGGGAGGGGAGGAGGGGAGGGGGAGAGGGAGAGGAGGGGAGGAAGGGAGGAGGGGAGGGGGAGGAGGGGAGGGGGAGGAGGGGAGGGGGGGAGGGGAGGGGAGGGGGAGGGGAGGAGGGGAGGGGAGGAGGGGAGCGGGAAGTGGGGAAGGGAAGGGGGAGGAGGGGATAGGGAGGAGAGGGGAGGGGAGGAGCAGGAGGACGAGGAGAGAGAAGGAGGAGGAAGGAATAGAAAAAGAAGAATGAAAAGTGAATGGTGGAAGAGGAAGAGATGGAGGAAGAGATGGAGGAAGGATTAGGAGGGAGGAGGAAGAGGAGTAGAAGTACGAGTAGAGGTAAGAGAAGGAGAAGGAGGTGGAGGAGGAGAGTGAGAATGAGAACACAGTAGGAGAAAGGAGAAAGAGAAGGGAGAAATAGAAAGAAGAAGAAGGAGGACTAGTCGTAGGAGGAAAAGTAGTTGTAGGACGAAGGCCAGTAGTAAGAGGAAGACTAGTAAGAGGAATAGTAACAGGAGGAATAGTAGTAGGAGGAGGAAGAGAGAGAGAGAGAGAGAGAGAGAGAGAGAGAGAGAGAGAGAGAGAGAGAGAGAGAGAGAGAGAGAGAGAGAGAGAGAGAGAGAGAGAGAGAGAGAGAGAGAGAGAATGAGAGAGAGAGAGAATGAGAAAGAGAGAGAGAGAATGGGAGAGAGAGAGAATGAGAGAGAGAGAGAGAGAGAGAGAGAGAGAATGAGAGAGAGAGAGAGAGAGAATAAGAAAGAGAGAGAGAGAATGAGAGAGAGAGAGAATGAGAGAGAGAGAGAGAGAGAGAGAGAGAGAGAGAGAGAGAGAGAGAGAGAGAGAGAGAGAGAGAGAGAGAGAGAGAGAGAGAGAGAGAGAGAGAGAGAGAGAGAGAGAGAGAGTGTGAGAGAGAGAGAGAGAGAGAGAGAAAACGCAGATAGGCAGGCAGACAAAGGAGGTAACTGAGAAATAGTGAGAGAGTAAATCATAGCGTGCTTGTATGCCTGCTTGTATTCCGGAATTTTCGAGAATTCCTCCGTGATTAGAAAGGGGAGTGTGTGGGGGGGAGTGGGAGACCAAATCATGCACGGCATAGTCATGTATTTACATAAAAGTGAATCAAACAAATGCGGTACAAGATTTTTATCTGTATGTTTTGGTGTGTGCGTGTGTGTGTGTGTGTGTGTGTGTGTGTGTGTGTGTGTGTGTGTGTGTGTGTGTGTGTGTGTGTGTGTGTGTGTGTGTGTGTGTGTGTGTGTGTGTGTGTAAATGATTGAACTGGTCAACATAACAAGAATTGTATTTCTTTCTACAATGAAAGGTAATTTTAATCATGAGGATGTTCTAAATATCAAAAATTTATATTTTCTGTTGTAGTGTTGATACTAGAGTTGAAAAAATAAAAAACTTTGCAGAGTTTATTTCCACTTACAGCGTACAATGACTGGCGTTTCCTGGTAAGCTGTAGCAAACGCATTTCTGCATGTTGAACCTTGTGGATATGCAGTATTGGCTTATTGCTAGAATTAGTGGGACTGCTGCAGAAACATTTCAGCCATTGATTTAATATTGTGTGAAATGAAACAAACATATAAAAAGGAATTAAACAGAATAGCTGGAAGAATGATAATCACGTAATTCTACACTTTATCAAATTCAAGAATATAGTACACGGTTTTTATGCACGACACACGTCGAGTAAAAAATAAACACTCCTTGCACAACGTAGTTGGCACTGCGTGAGCGACAGTTCTCTCTTCACTTAGCGTGCAGCTTATTTTGGACATGTGCGCATGCGTACAACACTCAAACACCGCGTCACTGGAACTGTGAAGCACTCAGTTCCATAAGAAGTGTTTCTGTATTTTTTTTTTTTTATGAACTAGAGGGTGGCTACCGACATTAAGTTTAAGGAATACATCTACAAGTATAGAAAAGAACGATAGAAAAAAAGACTCGTTATATTGAATGTTGTCGATATCAAGTGAAAATTGGGGCCGCTATACATCTGTTATGCCTATACATGAGCCGCTACTGCTGGAGAGTGCATATTATTCAAAGGGAGTGTAAATTCCATGTAAGATAATGACTAGGGAGAGCAAATTATACGTATAAAAATGACTAGAGATTCCAAATTTAGGGGATTGTATATTCGATGTGACACCGGCCTTTAAATTCAGTCCTCCACTTTTGGACGGCAGCCAGGCTACTTGTCCCTCCTCCTCTCCCTGCCTGCCCACCTTTTGTTCAATCTTCCACTTTTTGCCGGCTGGCCTCGTTCTTTTCTCGACTCCTGACCACCCAAATTCTTATCCCACCAGTCTTTCACTGCCGGCCGTCTTATTTCCTGTATTTATTCCATTTTTGGCCAGCAAGCGACTTGTCCTTCCCTCCATCACTCCCGGCCGACCGGGCAGCAGGCCGGACTTTCATTCTGTTCTCGCTTTCGGCCGGCCGGCCTCATTTTGTGTGGTTTGTTCCTGGCCGGTCGGTTTTTTACCCCGCCCTCCTTTCCTAGCCGGCCTGTCTTTTTCATGTCATTCACTCTTGGCCGACTGGGCTTCTTCATATCATTCACTCTTGCCCGGCCGGTCATTTGTCCCACAATCCCCTCCGTCCGCCCAGCCAATTGTCCCAAAATCCCCTCCGTCAACCCAGCCAATTGTCCTATAACCACCTCCGTCCGCCCAGACAATTGTCCCTTTATCCCTCCCATGTGACCTTTTATTCCACCAGTCTTTCACTGCCGGCCGGCTTATTTCCTGTATTTCGTTTTGGCTGTCTTATTTTCTGTATTTCCTTTTGGCTGGCTATTTCCAGCATTTAATTTTTGGCCGGCCAGCGACTTATCCCTACCTACCTCCCAGCCGGCGGCAGGTCGAACTTTTATTATGTTCTCGTTTCTGGCCGGCCGGCCTCATTTCGAGTCGTTTGTTTTTGGCCGGTCGGTGTTTTATTCCGCCCTCCTTTCCTAGCCGGCCGAACTTTTCACATTTGCTCTTTGCCGGCCGGCCAGTTAATTAACCCTGTATCTCTTCAGAGGGGCAGCCTATTTTTCTTTGGTCTTCTTCTGACCATCCAGCTTTTTATCCCGCACGTAGTTCCCTACCGGCGGGCATTTTATTCAATCCTAGTCGGCCGGCCACTTGTCCTGCAAAGCCTTTTGTTTTGTTCTTGCTTCTGGCCACCGGCCTCGTTTTGATTCGTTTACTCTTTGGCGGCCGGTCTTTTATGCAAACCTCATTTCCTACCCAGCCAGCCATTTGTACCTCCAACCATCCCGGGTGGACGGCCCTTTATTTTTTTTCTCCACTTTTGACCGGATTGGTCTATTTTCCTTTGATTCACTCATAACCTGCTGACCACATATCCCACCTTCCTTCCCTGCCTGTGGGACTTTTATTCAATAACTCTGTTCTGGTCGGCCGGCCGTGTGTCCCGCCTCCTTCCCGGACTGACTGATTTTTAATTAATCTTCCTTATCTGGCCAGCCGGTTATGTGTCTCGCCCTCCCTGCAGGCCGGCCTTTTATTTACTCTTGCTTTTCTGGACGGCCAGCCGGCCACTTGTCAGGTCCTCCCTCTCTGCCGGCAGGCTTTGTATTCTGTCTTCCTTTTCTTACCTGCCGGACTCGTATAATTTTCTCCGCTACTGGCTGGCCGGCCGGCGACTTATCCCGCCCTCCCTCCAGACGGCCGACCGGCCTTTTATTCTATTCTCGCTTCTGGATGGCAGCCAGGCTACTTATCTCTCCTCCTCTACCTACCGGCCCACCTTTTATTCAATCTTTCACTTCTTGCCGGCCGACCTCGTTTCGTTTTGTCGACTCCTGGCTGGCCAAAAATTCATCCCACCAGTCTTTCAATGCCGGTCGGGTTATTTCCTGTATTTCATTTTTGGCCAGCTGCTACCTCTCCCTCCCTCCTTCCCGGCCGGCCAGACTTTTATTCTGTTCTCGCTTCTGGCCGGCCGGCTTTGTTTTGTGCCATTTGTTCCTGTCCAGCCAGTCTTTTACCCTGCCCTCTTTTCCTGGTCTTTTTTTATGACATTCGCGCCTGGCCGACCGGTCACTTGTCGCACAATCCCCTCCGTCCGCCCAGCCTATTGTCCCTCTACCCGTCCCGTGTGGCCTTTTATTCCACCAGTCTTTCATTGCTAGTCAGCTTATTTCCTGTATTTCGTTTTTGGCCGGCCAGCAACTTATCAGAGCGGCAGGCCAAACTTTTATTTTGTTCTCTTTTCTGGCCGGCCGGCCGGCCTCGTTTTGTATCGTTTGTTCCTGGCCTCTCGGTCTTTCATTCCGCCCTCCTTTCCTAGCCGGCCGGTCTTTTTCATATTCGCTCTTCGCCGGCCGGTCACTTGTCATACAATCACCTCCGTCCGGCCGGTCACTTGTGATACAATCACCTCCGTACGGCCAGCCAATTACCCCTCAATCCCTCCCGAGTGGCCAGCCTATTTTCTTTTGGTCTTCTGGCCATCCAACTTTTTATCCCGCACATCGTTCCTTACTGGCCGGCATTGCATTCAAGCCCCTGTTTCTAGTTGGCCGACCATTTGCTCCGCCTTCTTTCCCGTAGGCCAACCTTTTAATTGATCCTCCATTTCTGGCCGGCCAGTCATTTGTCCCGTCCTACCTTACTGCCGATAGGCTTTTTATTCAATGTGTTCCTCTTTTGGCCATTAGGCGACGTGTCCAGTCCTCCTCTTCTGGTTGGTCTTCTATTCAACTCTCAGCTTCTGGCCGGCCGGCCACTGGTCCCACCCTCCTTCATAGCTGGCAAGCCTTTTGATTAATCCTTCACTACCACGTGTCACGCCCTCCCTCCCTGCCGGCCGGCCTTTTGTCCATTCTTCCACATCTGGGTGGCCGGCCAACCATTTATCTCGCCCTCTCTTCCTGACGGGCGGTCTTTTTTTTTCTTTTCTTTTTTTTCTTCTTTTTGCCGGCCAGCTGTGCTAACTTTTCCCTACCTAGCCGGCCAGCCTTTTACCCGCCCACCTTTCCCTGCCAGAAGTTTTTATTCAGTGTTCCATTTGTGGCTAGTACGTGAGTGTCTAGCTCTCCTTCCCCTCTGGTTGGCATTTTATTTACTTCTCATCTTCTGGGTGGCCGGCCACTGGTCCTGCCCTCCTTTACAGCCGGCAAAACTTTTTGATTAATCTTCCTCTTCTGGCAGGCTTACCACGTGTCACGCCCTCCCTCCCTGACGGCCAGCCTTTTCTGTCTTTCTATTCTTGCCGGCCGGCTCTGTTCCGTTTTTCCTTACCCAGCTGGCCGGCCTTTTATTCCGCCCGCCACTCCCTGCCGGCCGGTCGGCCACTTGTTCCACCAAGCCTTTTATTCCGTTCTTACTTCTGGCCGCCGGCCTCGTTTTGAGTCGTTCACTCCTGGCCGGCCGGGCTCGTTTTGAGTCGCCCACTCCTGGCCGCCGGCCTCTTATGCAAACCACATTTCCTACCCGGCCATCCATTTGTCCCCACAACAATCCCGGGTGGACGGCCCTTTATTTTGTTCTCCACTTTTGACCGGATTGTTCTATTTTCCTTTGGTCCATTCCTAGCCTGCTGTCCACATGCCTCGCCCTCCTTCCCTGCCGGCTGGACTTTTATTTAATCCTCCGCTTCTGGACGGCCGGCTGGATTTTTATTCAATCCTTCGTATTTAGCTGACCGGCTATGTACCTCACCCTCCCTGCCGGCCGGCTTTTCATTCTGTCTTCCACTTCTTGCCCCCCGGACTCGTTTCTTTTCCTTCGCTCCTGGCTGGCCGGTCTTTTATTCTGCCTGTCTTTTTTTTTTTTCATGTCGTTCGTATTTGACTGGCCGGCGACTTGTCCCGCCCTCCCTCCAGGCCGGCCGACCTGTCTTTTATTCTGTTCTCGCTTCTGGCCAACAGCCTTGTGTTATGTCGTCCTTTCCTGGCCTTTTATCCTGCCCTCTCTTTGTAGTTGGCCGGCCTTTTCAATTTGTTCGCTCCTGGCCGGCCACTTGCCCCGCATTTCTTCCGACCATCCAGCTATTTGTCCCTCCATCACTCCCGGGTGGCTGGCCTATTATTTTGTTCTCCTCTTTTGGCCGACCAGCCTCTTTTCTTTTGGCCCCGTCCTCTTTCCCTCTCGGCCGGCCTTTTATTCAATATCCCACTTATGATTGGCTGACCATTTGTCCCGCCCTCTTTCCCTGTCGGCCGGTCACGTGTTACGCTCTCCCTCTATGCTGGTCGGCCTTTTATTCAGTCCACCACTTCTGGATGGCCTGCTGACCATTTATTCTATCTACCACTTATTCCCGCCAGGTCTCGTTTAGTTTCTTTTTCTCCTGTCCAGTGGGCCTTTTATTCAGTAATCCAATTCTGGTCGTCCGGACACTTTTCCCGCCCTCCTTTCCTGCCGGCCTGTCTTTTACGTCTTTCGCTTCATGCCGACAGTTTCTTTTCCTCCACTTCTAACTAGCCGGTCTTTTATCCTTTCCCGTCCTCCCTCCAGGCCGGCAGACCAGCCTTTTATTTTGTCCTTACTTCTGGACGGCCGGCCTCTTTTTTTGTCGTCGGCTCCTGGCCGGCTGGCCTTTTATCTCGCCCTCTTCTTGTAGCTGGCCAGAATTTTTCATATCGTTCGCTTCTGGCAGGCCGTCTAATTGTTCACAATCCTTATGCCTGGCCAGCTATTTTTCCATTACTCCCGGTTGGCCGGCCTACTATTTCGTTCTCTACTTCTGGCCGGCCAATCTAAAATCCATTAGTATACTTCTGGCCGGTCAGTCTCTTATCTTGCCCGGCCTTTTTATTCAGTTCTCCATTTTTTTTTTTTTTTTCGGCCGGCCACTTCTCCCACCCTCCTTCCCTGATGGCCGATCTTTTATTCAGTTCTCCGCTTCTCGTCGGCCGGCCATTTATCACGCCCTTTTTCCGGACCAACCGACCTTGTAATTAATCACCAGTCTCTGGCCACCCGGCTACGTGTCATGCCCTCTCTCCTTGCCAATCGACCTTTTCAGTCCTCTACTTCTGGACGGATTGCCGGACTTTTATTCAGTCTTTCACTTCTTGACGGCCGACCGGCCTTTTATCCCGCCCACCTTTTCATGCCGGGCGGCCTTTTATCCAACTTTCCACCTCTTTCTGGCCGGCCATCTGTCCCGCCCTTCTTCCCTGGTAGCCGGTCTTTTATTCAATCCTTTGCTTCTCGTCGGCTGGCCACTTACCACGCCCCCTTTTCGGACCAGTCAGCCTTGTAACTAATCCTCAGCTTCTGGCCGGCCGGCTACGTGTCACGATCCTCCTCCTGGCCGGCTGGGTTCTTTGCCAGTCCTCGACTACTGGTCGGCCAGGTTCTTTGCCAGTCCTTGCCTCCCGGCTGGCCAGGTTCTCTGCCAGTCCTTGGCTCCTGGCTGACCAGGTTCTTTGCAATCCTCGGTTCCTGGCCGGCTGGGTTCTTTGCCAGTCCTCAACTCCTGGTCGTCCGGCTTCTTTGCCACTCCTCACCTCATGGCCGTCTGGCTTATTTGCCAGTCCTCGGATCCTGGTTGGCCGTTGATGGTCGTGTCAAGCGCACCAGTAGTCGAAGAGCCGGAACCCCAACCAGTGTGGTCAGTGGACCGATACATGTTTACCCGCACTTTAACGAATTTAACAAATTTAACATATCATTCCAATTTATTACAGATTTTCCCCTTAAGGTCCAGAGGTCGGTATAAACTGAATACAACGTTTGGCAACAGCTAGAATTACTAAAAGGATTACAAAGGATTACAAAGGAGCATGCCGACAGGAGACCTATTGGTTCATAACTAGGCCTGATGCAAAAAAAAATTATAATAATGATAAACAAATAAAGATTATGATATAAATAATGATAGATGAAATAAGTAAATAAATAGGTAAGTTTAGATAATAAACCAACAGAGAAGTAGTAAAGTAATATATTGACAGATAACACTGGCCTGCGTTTAATTTTTTTTTTCCAAAGGTCGAAGGTTTTTCAAGTGATTAATAGGTTTTTTGGTGCGCTGAATCCAAAAATGCCATCCGTTTTCTTGGATCAGGTCTAGTTTTTGAGATATGAGAAGTGCGACTTTTGGGCCTTGTATAGTACTAAGTATAAGGAAAACGAGGCTGCAGGTATAGCCTATTTTTATTTATTTTTTTGCATAAAAATTATACTGTAGCACCCCGAAACTGATACTGAAACCTAATGATGTTTTTGTTTACTTTCAGGAAACTGAAACTGAAACTGAAACTGCATTGACTACATTGACAAACTGCATTGACAACACTGAAACTGAAAATGGTTTAGAAAAGTGTGATCTCCAATCAATGTGACTGATTTTATAAGAATCTGTGCTTTTTACAAGAATCTGTGCTTCTTGTGTTTCTATTTTGGACACGTATCTTAGATTGACAGAAAATGGAACGCAAATGCACAAATCATCCTGATAGGTTCTGCTACATATGTGGTAATGTGATTCTTCCTCGTCGACTAGCAAATATAACTGATTTTGTGAAGAGGGCATATCATGCTTACTTTGGAGTTAAGCTTGGGGACCAGGACAAGCCATTTGCACCCCATGTTAGCTGCAAAACATGTGTCGAGAACTTGCGTGATTGGAGAAATAAAAAAAGGAAGAGTATACCATTCGCTGCTCCAATGGTTTGGAGAGAGGGTAAAGATCATGTGTCAGACTGCTATTTCTGCATGACTAATCTTAAAGGAGTCAACCGCAAGAACAAGCATTGTATTCAGTATCCTAATGTTCCGTCTGCCATACGACCAGTCCCTCATGGTCCAGGCCTGCCCGTTCCCGAGCCAGATGTTGCAATGGAATCTAGCTCTGAATCGGAATCTGATAACGCACTAGACAGGGCAGAGGGTGGAGAATACATGCCAGAAGAGAATGACCGGCCAGTGCCTCTAACACAAGCAGATCTCAATGACCTGACACGGGATCTAAACCTATCAAAGGAATCAGCACAGCTTCTGGGTTCTCGTCTTTGTGAGAAAAATTTGCTAGCACCTGAGACAACATTCTTTTGGTACCGAGAGCGTAAAAGAGAATTTAGACAGTTCTTCACAACCCAGAAGGACTCGTCATTAGTTTACTGCAACAACATTGCTGGTTTGATTCAATCAATGGGGCTGGACTATGTTGCTACTGAATGGAGACTGTTCATCGACTCTTCCAGCAGAAGTCTCAAGGCAGTCCTCCTTCACAACGGAAATAAATACTCTTCAATTTCAATCAGTCATTCGGTGCAAATGAAAGAAACTCATGAAAATATGGATCAGCTACTGTCTGCTCTGAACTACAATGACCATGGTTGGTTGATCTGTGGAGATCTTAAGGTAGTTGGATTGGTTTTGGGACTACAGGGTGGGTACACAAAGTATCCATGCTTTTTGTGTTTGTGGGATAGTCGGGCTGATGATCAACATTTTGTCAGACAAGAATGGCCACCACGACAACGTTTGGAACCTGGTTCACACAATGTTCAGGCTCGTTCTCTTGTTGAACCAAACAAGATCTTACTCCCACCTTTACATATCAAACTGGGACTGATGAAGAACTTTGTGAAGGCAATGGACAAGGACGGCATGGGATTTACTTTTCTTCAGCAGAAGTTTCCTCGGATCAGTCTGGAAAAGCTTAAGGCTGGCATCTTTGATGGGCCTCAGATAAGGGAACTTATGAAGGACTCAATGTTTGACGATGCACTAAATGCAGCTGAGCTGTCCGTTTGGTGGTCGCTTAAGTCAGTGATAAGAAACTTTCTACAAAATAGCCGAAGTGCAGAATACGAGAAAGAAGTTGATGAGCTCTTGAACAGCTATCAAAAATTAGGGGCTCGCATGTCAGTCAAAATGCACTTTCTACGGTCCCACTTAGACTATTTCCCTCAGAACTGTGGTGACTTCAGTGAGGAACAGGGAGAACGTTTCCACCAGGATATTCGTGTCATGGAAGAACGCTACCAAGGCCGGTGGGATGTGAACTTTCTTGCGGACTACTGTTGGTGTTTGAAACGAGACGTGGTGGCTGCCCAACACAGGAGAAATTCACTGAAAAGGCCCTTCATCCATGATTAGATTTTCTGTAATATATCCTCTTTATCTTCTGAACTATGCAAGAAAAAATCATTTCAATTGTCAAGAATTTTTTTCCAAAATTAAAGGGAATAAATAACACTAAATGGCGTTTTTATTATTTTTACCGCCTCGTATCTCAAAAACGTGACCTGATTGAACAAAATGAGTGTGATTTTTAGATTCTGCATAGCAAATTACCCTAGAATCAGTTATCAGATGCTTTACCTTTGAAACTTCGCAGGCCAGTGTAATAAATGATAATCAAGCAAATAATAATAAACAAACAGACAAATAATAACAAAAATCAATAATATAGAATAAATGGCAGGCATTACAGTATCTTGCTTAGATGTTTGTCTTAACGAATCTTAAATCTTTGAGCTGAATTACATTGCACTGGCTCTGCAGGAAGTTTATTCCATTCATTAACTACATGGTTGGCGAAGTTGTTTCTACTCATTTCCAAATTAAATCTATTCCCTGACAGTTGGAGACCATTATTTCTTGTCAGGTTCTCATTCAGTGTGAAAAATTTGTCACTTCTGATGTCAGTTCCCTTTAGAATCTTTAAGATCTGTATCAAGTCGCCTCTGAGTCTACTTTTGTTTTAGGGAATACAGATCTACATGTTTTAGTCGATTTTCTTATTATTTATTTTTGATATTTGGAATCAGTTTTGTGGCTCACCGTTGTACATTTTCCAATCTGCCAATGTCTTTAATGAGATTCGGTGACCATACGGATACAGCATATTCCAAATGTGGACGAACTAATGATATATATAGCATGTTAATGAGTAATGGACTTTTGAAGTCAAAAGATCGCGCAATCAGTCCTAGAATCTTGCTGCTTTCTCAAAGGCTGAAATGCACTGCTTAGATGATTTGAGATAATTTATGATAATTACGCCGAGACCCTTTTCACTATCCACTTTTGTTAACGAATTTCCAAATAACTTGTAATCGTACGTACTGTTATTTTTACCTATGTGCATAACCTTGCATTTACTTGTGTTAAATTTCATTAACCACTTTTCAGACCATTGCTATAGTTTATCTAAATCTTCTTGAATATCTAATTTGCTTAATTGATCATTTGTCATTCCGCACAGTTTTGTATCATCAGCAAATTTTGTAGACAATGGATTTCAATCCGTGGTCTATATCATTTATATATACTATGAATAGAAATGGCCCAAGAACGGAACCCTAAAGAACTACACTCGTAACATTTTTCCACCTAGAGGTTTTGCCATTTAGAACAACTCTCTGTTTTCAATCGTTCAACCAATTACTAGTCCAACTTAATAGGCTACCATTTATTCCATGTGAAGCTAATTTAGTGAGTTGTCCTTTCGTGGAGGACGGTATCAAAAGATTTTGCAAAGTCTAAATATATTAAATATATATTGTTTCTTTTGTCATAATTCAAGATGACTGTGTTGTAGAATTCGAGTAAGTCACGCAAGAATGTTTCCGTCTACATCCATGCTGGCTACCATTTATCAAACAGTTTCTCTCTAAATTATGGTTGTTGGCATCTCTGATAATAGCTTCCATCCTTTTTCCTACGATTGAAGTCAAGCTTATAGGCCTATAGTTATTTGGTTTCTTTTTTATACCTTTTTTGAATATGGAAGTAACGTTAGCTAGCTTCCATCCTGTAGATTGAGCTAAAGCTCCTGAAGCCAAACAGAACTTATTACATAAAGTTGGCGATGAGTTTTAATAATTAAGTTTATTTATACTAAACAAAATGCCTATCATGGTTTTACCTCTTAAATGTGCTGACGCCCCCTAGGCATAATAAAAAAACAGCAACAACACGAAAAAGAAGAACAACATCAACAAGAGTAAGGACAACAATAATACGATGAGTAAGAATAAAAATATCAACACGAGGAACAAAACGAAAAAAAAAAGAAGAAAGAGGAGACGGAGAAGGGAAAGTAGAAGAAAGAAAAGGAGGAAATGCGAATGAGAGGCAAGAGTAAAAAGAATAGGAGGAGGAGAAGGTGAAGGACAAGAAGAACAAGGACAAGAAAAAGGGCAAAAAGGAAAAGGACAAAAAGGAGAAGGATAAGGAGGACAAGAAGAAGGACAAGGAGAAAGAAAAGAAGGAGAAGGGAAAGGAAAAAATCAGGAGAAGGATAGTGAGACAGGTAAGAGGTTGAAGGAGAAGATGGACAAAGAAAAGGACAAAGAGAAGAATGAAAAGAAGATGGCAAAGGAAATGGAGAAGGAGAAAGAGAAGACGGAGAAGGAGAAGGAAAAGGAAGAGGAGATGGAAAAGGAAAAAAAAATAGGATAAGGAGGAGAAGGAGGAGGAGAAGGAGGAGGAGGAAGAGAAGAAGGAGGAGGAGTAGAAGAAAGAGGAGGAGGGGAGGAAGTGTTGGAAGAGGAGAAGTAGAAGTAGTAGGAGGAGGAGGAGGGATAGAAGAAAAAGGAGTAGGAGTAGGAGTAGGAGAAAGAGGAGGAGGAAGAGTAGAAAGAGGGAGTGGAGGAAGAGTAGGAGGAAGAGTAGGAGGAAGAGTAGGAGGAGTAGGAGTAGTAGTAGTAGTAGTAGTAGTAGTAGTAGTAGTAGTAGTAGTAGTAGTAGTAGTAGTAGTAGTAGTAGTAGTAGTAGGAGGAGGAGGAGGAGGAGGAGGAGGAGGAGGAGGGGGGAAGGAAGGAGGAGAAGGAGGAGGAGGAGGAGGAGGAGGAGGGGGAGGAGGAGGACGTGGAAAAGGAGGACAAGGAAGAGGAGGAGGACGAAGAAGAAGAGGAGGACGGGGAAGAGGTAGAGGACGAGGAAGAGGAGGACGAGGAAGAGGAGGAAGACGAGGAAGAGGAGGAGGACTAGGAAGAGGAGGAGGACTAGGAAGAGGAGGACGAGGAAGAGGAGGACGAGGACGAAGAGGACGAGAAACAGGAGAAGGATGAGAAGCTGAAGGAGAAGAAGGAAAAGGAGAAAAAGTAGGAGAGGGAGAACAACTATAACACAAAGAGAAAGAAGAAAAACACGAAAAAGAACAAGAATAATAACAACAAAACGAGGAAGAAAAACAATATGAAGCAAATAAGGAAGAAAGAGAAAGACAATAAGGAAGAAAGAGAAAGACAATAAGAAGGAAAAGGAGAAGGAGGAGGAGGAGGAGGAGGAGAAGGAGGAAAAGGAGAAGAAAGAATAGGAGAAGTAGAAGAAGGAGGTTAAGGGTAAGAAGAAAAAGGAGATGTAGGAAAAGTAGGCGAAGGATGGGAAGGTGAAGAGGAGGAGGAGAACAGGTAGGAGAAAAGGAAGGAGGAGAAGGAAAAAAAGAAGAGTGAGTAGGAAAAGGAGAAGAACAAGGAGGAGGAGGAGGAGCAGCAGCAGCAGGAAGAGGAACAGGAGGAGAGGGGAGAGGAGGAGGAACAGGAGGAGAGGGAAGAGAAGGAGGAGGAACAGAAGTGCCTGCACACGAACCGCCACTGCTGATACGAACAAGCTACTTAGGTTCTACGAGGCTTGGTCACCATATTCACGACATATATCTTTCCCACAGTTCCTTAGAAGACAATAGCCAACGTAGACTGTGTAATTGGAGGTAACTGTACATGTGATGTAAAATCTTTCATACCAGAAATTATATCAAGCAGGTGCTTTTGGGATACACCAAGAAAATTTGTTTATCTACTGAATGATATCCATGAAGTGTTCTGTAACTGATCTCTTCTTATAGATAAAGCGATGTTCTGTATACACATTCACGAAGCCACTTAGGTCATTCTACCTTCATACTGATGCTCTCGTTTATGGTAAGTGGTATGTAATACTAAAATTCTTTGGTGAGAACATTCACCGGAGACAGCCTTCACTCTTGTATATGTGGACCTCGAAATCTTCTGAAGGAGCTCAACTTCAAATAATCCCAAACCATCTAGCACCCTGCTGATCGGCCGGCTGACATTCATGCGCTTTCCAGGTAACATCAGCCGCCAACTACATGAACATTTATCTATTCTGACTAATTTACCTTTTATCTTTATTCTTTAATTGTTTTATTAATTCAATTTGATCCTTACTTCAATTAATTCTTTTTATATAAATTTTTATTTCAATTTTTATTTATCATATCATGGTATTTTTGAACACCTACTTAAGTGTTCATGGTGTGCGACGATTCTTGTGCCTCAAGAAATAACTCCATTGTCGTATACACGCACGAAGTAACAAAACAAACAATATCAGAAAAGGAGGATAAGAGATTAAAAGAAACGAATAATTAAAATTGATGAGAACAAGATCACTTGACAGACAATGAAAAATAGACAAAGATTAAAATAAGAAATGTCAACATGTTACACAGCACAAAAATAAAAGAAGGGGGAGAAGATGGAAAAAGACATTGAAGGAAAGGTCGGACAGTAGGACACATGCGGAATGAGGGAAGAGGAGTAAGAATATAAGAGAAAGGAAATGATGAACAATACAGAGATGGAAAGGGGAAAGGGAAACAAAAAAGAAGGGGAATAGAAAAAGAAAGTTGGGCACGGAAAGGACCGGGAGGGAATCGTTGAGGACAGGTGAAGCTGGAAGGAAGAAGAGAAATGCTGATGAGGAGGGGGGCAAAGGAAGAGTAGGAGTAGGAAGAAGAAGAGGAGGAGAAGGAGGAAGAAGAGGAAGAGGAAGAGGAGGAGAAGGAGGAAGAGGAGGAAGAAGGAGGAGGAAGAGGAGGAGGAGGAGGAAGAGATGGAGAAGGAGGAGGAGATGGAGAAGGAGGAGGATAATATAGGTGGAGAATGAGGAGGAACTGAATGAGAAGGAAGCGGAGGAAGTTGAGGAGGAAGTTGAGGAGGAAGTGGAGGAGGAAGCGGAGAAGGAGGAGGAGGAGGAGGAGGAAGTGGAGAAGGAGGAATCAAAGAAGGAGGAAGCAGAGGATGGGAAAGAAACAGAGGAGGAGGAGGAGAAAGAGGAGGAGGAGGAAGAGGAGGAGGAAGAGGAGGAGGAGGAGGAAGAGATGGAGGAGGAGGTGGAGGAGGAGGAAGAGATGGAGGAGGAGGTGGAGGAGGAGGAAAAATAGGTGGAGGATGAGGAGGAACTGAATGAGAAGGGAGCGGAGGAGGAAGTTGAGAAGGAAGTTGAGGAGGAAGTGGAGGAGGAAGCGGAGAAGGAGGAGGAGGAAGCGGAGGAAGAGGAGGAGGAGGCGGAAGTGGAGGAGGAAGAGGAATCAAATACGGAGGAGGAAGCAGAGGAGGAGGAGGAAGAAGCAGAGGAGGAGATGGAGGAAAAGGAAAGGGAAAATGAGAAAGTGCGAAAGGGAAAGGATAAAAGGTGAACGTGGAAGCGGACAAGGGTAAAGAGAACCGCTAAATGGGGACGGTTTCAGGAGAATGAAGAAAAACAGAACGGGCAAGGTAAGCAAAGATGGAGGAAGAAAGGAGAAAAAAGGTAGAAAGGGAACAAGACGGAAATAAGGGAAGGGGTGTAAGGAAGAGAATAGGGGGTGGCATAGGGATTGATGGAAAAGAAGATTAAGAAAAAGAATATGAAGAGGAATAAGAAAAATGGGCTATTACGAAAAATGAAAGGAAAGTTTGAGGGAAGTGTGATAAAAAATGGGGATAACATAGATGATGAAAGAGGGATAAGAAGAAAGAACATAAAAGGGCAAATGGCAGAGGACATGGGGAGTAGAATGCGGGAAGGAGAGAGGCGAGAGGGGAGAGGTAATAAATATGAAGAGAGGGAGAAAATGGATGCGAGGGGGTTCGGCCAAGAAGGAAATTGGAGGTATAGCGCGAGGGGGAGGAAGTGAAGGGTAAAGACAGGAGGGCAAAGGGAGGAGAGAGGACAGAAGTGATAAGGGAGGAAGGGGAGGAAGGAAAGAGAAAGGGGAGGAAGAAGGAAGAATGTTGAAGAGAGGAGAGAAGAGAGGGGATGGAGGAGAGGAGAGGGGAGCAATAGGAGAGAGGACTAAAGAAAGAAAAGATAGAATAAAGAAGGAAGAATAAAAAAGAGGGTAAAGAGGACAGAGAAGGGGGGAGGAAGAAGGGAAAGAGGAGAGTGCAGTAAGGAGGAGAGAAGATGAAGAAGGAAGAAGGGAGAAAGGAGGTAGGAGTAGGATGAAAAGAGGAGTGAAGTGGGAGGTACAAGGAGGAGGGAGGAGAAGGGAAGAGGAAGTTGGGGAGGGAGAAGGGAGGAGCAGAAGGGAGGATGAAGGAAGGAAAGAGGACATAAGGAAAGGATGGAGAACCGGAGATGAGGAAGTAGGTCAGACAAAAAAAATGGGGAAGAAGAAATGTAAGGCGAAGAGAAAAGGATGGACAGGAGAAGAGGTAGAAGGAGGAGGAAGGAGAGAAGAGAGAAGGGGAAGGACTGAGGAGGGGAAAGGAACGGAAGAGAGAAAAAGGAAGGAGAGAGGAGGGGAAGGGAGGAGGAAGAAGGGAAGAGGAAGCGAAAGGAAGGAAGAGGCAGGAAGCAGGAGGTAGGATGGAGGAAGGAAGAGGGGAGGAGGGTTGAAGGAAAAGGCAGGAGGAGGAGGGAGGGGGGAGGAAGGGAGGGGGGGAGGAAGGAAGGGGAGGGGGTAAGAGGGAGAGAAGAGAGGGGAAATAGGAGGGAGGAGAGGGAGGAGGGATGAGAGGGAGGAGGGAGGAGAGGGAAAAGGAAGGTGAGGGAGGAGGGAGGTGAGGGAGGAGGGTGGAGAGGGAGGAGGGTGGAGAGGGAGGAGGGTGGAGAGGGAGGGAGAAGGGAGGAGGCAGGAGACAGGAGGCAGGAGGGAGGATGGAAGAGGGAGAAGGGAGGAATGAGGACGGAGGAGGTGGAGGGAGGGGGACGAAGGGGGAGGAGTTGGAGGGATTAGGTGGAGGGAGGAGGGAGACGGAAGGAAAGAGGAAATACTGTAGGATGGAGAGGATGGTGAGGGGAGGTAGGCAGAGGGTATGGGGAGGAGGGATTAGGAAGGAGGGAAGAGGGAAGAGGGAGGAAAGAGGGAAAAGAAAACGGGAAAATGTGGAGAGGTCACTGCGTGGAGTAGGAGGAGCGTGGAGTAGGAGGATCGTGAAAATGAAGCATGGAGAAGGGAGAATGTGGAGAGTTGAGAAAGTGGAGGGAGGAGAGCGTGAACACAAGACAACGTGGAGAGAAGAAAATGTAAAGAGAAGAAGAACGTATAGAGGAGGAAGCGTAGAGATCAGAGAGCGTAGAGAAAGGGGCGCGGGGAGAAAGGGACGTGGAGAGAGAAGGGCGTGAGGAGAGAGGGGCGCGGAAAGAGAGGGGAGCGGGGAGAGATGTGCGCGTGGAGAGAGGAGCGCGTGGAGAGAGGTGCGCGTGGAAAGAGGGGCGCGTGGAGAAAGGGGCGAGTGAAGAGAGGTGCGCGGAGAGAGAGGGGCGCGGGGAGAGAGGGGCGCAGGGAGAGAGGGGGGCGGGGGGAGAGGGGCGTGGGGAGAGAGGGGCGTGGGGAGAGAAGGGCGCGGGGAGAGAGGGGCGCGGGGAGAGAGGGGCGCGGGGAGAGAGGGGGGCGGGGAGAGGGGGCGAGGATAGAGGGGGCGGGATGAGAGGGGCACGAGGAGAGAGGGGCACGGGGAGAGAGGGGCGCTGGGTGAGAGGGGCGCTGGGAGAGAGGGGTGCGTGGAGAGAGGGGAGCGGGGAGAGAGGGGCCCGGGGAGAGAGGGGCGCTGGGAGAGAGGGGCGCGTGGAGAGAGGGGAGCGGGGAGAGATGTGCATGTGGAGAGAGGGGCGTGTGGAGAGAGGGGCGCGTGGAGAGAGGGACGCGTGGAGAAAGGGGCGCGTGGAGAGAGGGGCGCGGAGAGAGAAGGGCACGGGGAGACAGGGGCGTGAGGAGAAAGGGGGCGGGGAGAATGGGCGGGGAGAGAGAGGCGCGGGGAGAGAGGCGCGCGGGGAGAGAGGGGCGCGGAGAGAGAGGGGCGCATGGAGAAAGGGGCGCGGGAAGAGAGGGGCGCGGGGAGAGAGGGGCGTGGGGAGAGAGGGGCGTGGGGAGAGAGGGGCGTGGGGAGAGAGGGGGCGGGGAGAGAGGGGGGGCGGGGAGAGAGGGGGGCGGGGAGAGAGGGGCGCGGGGAGAGAGGGGCGCGGGGAGAGAGGGGCGCGGGGAGAAAGGGGCGCGGGGAGAGAGGGGCGCAGGGAGAAAGGGGCGGGGAGAGAGGGGCGCGGGGAGAGAGGGGCGCGGGGAGAAAGGGGCGTGGGGAGAGGGGCGGAGGGAGAGAGGGACGCGGAGAAAGAGGGGTGCGTGGAGAGAAGGGCACCGGGAGAGAGAGGCGTGGGGAGAGAGGGGCGTGGGGAGAGAGGCGGAGGGGGAGAGAGGGGGCGGGGAGATAGGGAGCCGGGAGAGATGGGGGGGGGGAGAGAGGGGCGCGGGGAGAAGAAGGGGGCGCGGGGATAGAGGGGCGCAGGGAGAAAGGGGCGGGGGGAGAGAGGGGGCGGGGGGAGAGAGGGGCGCGGGGAGAGAGGGGCGCGGGGAGAAAGGGGCGTGGGGAGAGGGGCGTAGGGAGAGAGGGACGCGGAGAAAGAGGGGCGCGTGGAGAGAAGGGCACCGGGAGAGAGAGGCGTGGGGAGAGAGGGGCGTGGGGAGAGAGGGGCGTGGGGAGAGAGGGGGCGAGGAGATAGGGGGGCGGGGAGAGAGGGTCGCGGGGAGAGAGGGGCGCGGGGAGAGAGGGGCGCGGGGAGAAAGGGGCGTGGGGAGAGAGGGGGCGGGGAGAGAGGGGCGCGGTGAGAGAGGGGCGCGGGGAGAAAGGGGCGTGGGGAGAGGGGCGTAGGGAGAGAGGGACGCGGAGAAAGAGGGGCGCGTGGAGAGAAGGGCACCGGGAGAGAGAGGCGTGGGGAGAGAGGGGCGTGGGGAGAGAGGGCTACGGGGAGAACGGGGCGCGAGGAGAGAGGAGCGCTGGGAGAAAGAGGTGTGGGGAGAACAGGGTGTGGGGAGAAGGGAGCGCGTGGAGAAAGGGGCGCGAGGAGAATGGGGCAGGGGAGAACGTGGCGAGGGGAGAATGTGGCGCGGGAAGAATGGGGCACGGGGAGAAAAGGGCACTGGGAGAAAGGGGCGCGGGGAGAGAGGGGCGCGGCTAGAGAGTGGTGTGTGGAGAGAGGGGAGTGGGGAGAGAGGGGAGTGGGCAGAGAGGGGAGTGGGGAGAGAGGGGAGTGGGGAGACAGGGGTGCGGGGAGAGAGGGGTGCGGGGAGAGAGGGGTGCGGGGAGAGAGGGGCGCGGGGAGAGAGGGGCGCGTGGAGAGAAGGGGTGCGGGGAGAAAGGGGCGCAGGGAGAGGGACGCGGGGAGAAAGG
>NC_134780.1:64365949-64375949 GCF_046742065.1 Oratosquilla oratoria | reverse complement strand
GCAGACAATCGTTAACTCCAAGAATTCCAGGTAATCATCTCGGTGATTGCCCTGTGCCAACTTGGATTCCGCAAACTTCATGATGCGATCCCTGTCAGGTTGCAGCACCTCCAAGTCTTTTCCAGTTTGATAGTTGGACTTGTCAAGGGAGCCCCAATTCTTTTGGAACCGACGAAAGAGTTGGATATCGGGACCCAAGGAAGCTCTTGACGCTGGAGCGGCTGATATTGAGCTCGCCAGGATCATGTCCCAGACTTCTGGCGGTTTCAGCTACCACAAACAGAGCATTGCGATCCGTTGTCCCTGTCCGATCCAGGGCTGCTGTAAGCTCTGTGGTCCAGACATTCTTAGGTCGAAACCGCTTCGTTTGTGGAGTTGTTTTCTTCTGTCCGTTATCTGAATCCGCAGATGTCGACGAGTCTTCACGTGACTCTGCAGAGGAAGAAGATCCTTCCAGCTGAACTTGGCTTGTAGTTGCCTCGGCTTCGGCAACATGTTTTTGTCTGCGCCTTTTCAGTTGTTCTTCTTGCTGTTGCGATCTTACTTCCATGTTGTCCAGTTTCTTGTCCATCGCGTCCATTGAGCCGCGGCGCCCTGGTTCTCGTTGCGCTATTAAGAATTCTTTGTCTTCTTGAATATGAATTAAAGACATTGGATTGGCATGCGCCACATCAAATAGGTTTTTCATTGCAACCTAGAATTCTTTTTCATTTGCCTCTTGTTTTCCTCCTCTCCCTTTGTTTTTCTTCAAAAGTTTCCACTGATTGAACGATTTCTTTACTTTTTCTTGAATTTTGTTATTCCTTTTAACAGGAAGCCTGGCCTTTTTCCAGTAAGCTTCTACTTCACTTGTTACAATAGATGCACTTTCACTAACGCCTTTGTTTAATGTCATATGGTGCTGTAAAAATACACTTAACACTTGCTCCTTGCTGGGGAGCTAGGCCCCCAGAATTGTGGTGGACATTTCTTCAATGAGATAAAAACCACGTTTTTTCGCCATCTGAAAAGAATAAAGATACAAAGATAATAGTACAATGTCTTTGCCACCTCTCAGAGACGAGATTAGTTCAAATATGACGCAATCAAATGTAACCAGCGTGGAACTGAGTGGATGATACAAGATGATGCAACATTTCGTCATCTGCTCCCAGGGGTAAATCTCAAAGCTTGTTGAGCCACCCCTAAATATTATTTGATTGGCTTCAAACTTTGTACACAGTATTGTCTACCTAAATGGAACCAGAACCAGGCCAGGGAACAAAGGAATTCAGGAATTCATTTTTATGGACCACCCTGATATACATATATATATATACATACATTATATACATATATATATATATATAAATATATATATACATATATATATACATATATATATATATATATATATATACATACATAATACATACATACACATATATGTATATACATACATATATATATATATATATACGTACATACATATACATATATAAAATATATTTATAAATATACATATATATTATATATATATATATATAATATATAAATACATATATATACATATACATATATATACATACATATATACAAATACATATATATAACTATAGAGATAGATATATATATATATATTATATATATATATATACTACATATGTATATTTATACATATATATATATATTACATATATATATATATTCATTACATATATATAATATATACATAATATATATTATACATGCATATATATATACATATATATATAATATATATATATATAATATAATATATATACATATATATATATCTATACATATATACATATATACATATATATTACATAATTAATATTATATACATATATATATATTTATATTATATATATATACATATATACATACATATATATATATATACATATATATATACATACATACATATTATATACATATATATATATATACGTACATTTATATACATACATGTATATACATACATATATATATACATACATATATATATATATACATACATATATATATTTACATAATACATATATATATATACATTATATATATATAAACATATATATATATTTATATATACATACAATATATATATACATATATATATATTAATATACATGCATATATATATACATACATATACATATACATACATATATATATACATATATATACATATACATACATATATATATATATATACATATATATATATATACATACATATATATATATATGCATACATATACATATATATATACATACATACATATATATACATACATATATATATTACATATATATATATACATATATATTATATATATACATATGTATATATATACACATACATATATATACATATTTATACATATATATACATATTTATACATATTTATACATATATATACATATATATATATATATAGTTATATATATATATATATACATACATATATGTATATATACATATATATACATACATATATGTATATATACATATATATACATACATACATATATATATTACATATATATATACTATTAGAAATTACGTAAAAGGTGACGTCATATTGAACTCGTTTATTGAACTCTAGAAGTTTAATTTCATTAATAATAAATTATGTATATTTAAATTATTGGATAAAATCTGAATAATTAATAATGTTAATGATCAATTGCTACTGATACTTTGTAGTCTATTGAAAAATTTAAACATTTGAATTAAATACCGAAAATTCTGGTCGGTGAAAAGTAAACAATGGTCGCGAAAAATTATAGATATTGCGTGTGGCCTACGACCGGATTCACTCAAATAATAGTTTTCGTCAAGTTAAGGACGCTTAGAATTTGTGTCAACTGAAACTAAAGAAGATCAATTTCGGAGGAACATTTACTCCCAACTGTAAAGAGAAACCTCTCTTTAAAGAATAAAATTTACATAATTGAAAATAACGGATAAACTTAAAAAGGGCGAAAGGGACGTAAGTATAACTCGGCCGAGTTAAACCCGGTCTCTCGAAAATCCGCCTTTTCTAAAAATTTACATCTAAATTATCAAGAAGAAGGTAAGATCAACTTTCTCTTTTGAATTAGTTTAACTATAGTAAGAATTATTTGTTTGGATGAGGAAAACAGATCCTTTTCCAATATATTTAAAGAGAGGATTTATTAACATCAAGACTCGGCATAAATCTAATTCGCCATAGCCTCCGTGAATTGATTCAGTATTCGAGCCTTCTAAGTGGGCCTATTTGTTTATAATAAAAAGGTAATTGTTGATTCACTGTGCCGATTATTATTAAAAGGCTTCACATATTCGTAAGTAAATTGAGTTGTTTTATATAATAGTTTCAAGAGTTCAATTAAATGAGTTTGTCAAGTTCGCCTAGTGTATACTACGGCCTATTTGTTCTTAGTGGAAACCTTGTGTCCAGGTTGGTTTGTGTAGTTGAATTATGGCGTATGTTTAGTGAAATTGAATTGTTTTATGTATAGGCTAGAACTACCTGAATATTTTTTTGTACTTTGTATCAATACAGTCCAATCATGACAAGTGATAATGATAATGAGGATAAGGATGAAGCTGGATTTGAGACTGCATTGGTTAAATTGAAACGAGAAAGGGGTATACTTAAAAGAAAAGTTACTCTGATTCTTAATAAATTAAAGGATTCACTTAGTAAAAAGACATTAAACATTAATTTCTGTACTAAACAATTAGATATTATTGATCAAGTTATAAGTGAAATTAAAGTTAAAGATGAATTTTTTTTAAATCATTTAAAGGAAAATGAAGTAGATGTTAAGAAATTTGACACATTTACTAGTGAAGTAGATAAGCAAGTAGGCTATCATATGGAAATAGATGAAAGTCTATCAGAATTTGAGGAATTTAAAATGGCAGGGAATAAATCCAATAATCACTCTACAAGCTCTATAGATGCTGATAGATTTGTTGAAACACTCAATAGGCTAGACCATTTTGATACTAAACCGCCTCCCTTATCTTGCGGCGTTTTTGATGGAACAGAAAAGGATAAATTTACCTTTTCTTCTTTCCTCAATCAGTTTAATAATGTCATAGGTAATAAGGAGAGTATGTCCCAGGCAGTGAAGCTTAGTTATTTACATAGTTATCTTAGGGGTTATGCTTTGAAAATCATTAGCCATTTGTCTATCATAAATGAAAATTATGATATTGCACTAAGATTATTGAAAGATGAATTTATGGATGTACCCTTTATAGTGGATGAAACTTTCCGAAGGATTCTAAGCGCAACAGTTCCTCAAGGATATGACGAGGAGTTTTTTGCGTTAAAGTCATTCATCATTGAAATTAGAGCATACATCTTTGAATTAAAGTCTAATCATGGCTATGATTTTACAATGAAAAATTCTCCTGGAAATTTATTATTGAGTCATATTCTCTTTAATAAGTTGCCTACAGCATTCAAAAGGGAACTGGTTCATAAATATAACAACTATTCCTACCTTGACTGAAATCTTTGAGTCATATAATGACATTATTAAGACTCTAATTAAGACCTGTAAAACTACTTTGCCTAAATCTGATAAAATCAATAAGGACAAAGAAAATTCAAAAAATGCACCCAAAGAAAATAAAAGTTCTCTTCAAATTTTCAAGACAAGGTCAAAATAAGGTTGCTCCCTCTAAAACTTTATTTGTAAATTGTGCAGTGCATCAGGTCACTCCTTAGGACAGTGTGAAAAATATTCAACTCTTAAGGATAAGACAGAGAGAGTACAGGAGTTAGGTCTCTGTGCACGTTGTGCTGGATCTGGTCATAAAGAAGATGAATGCTTTGGCAAGCAAAATAAATTAAAATATGGGTTGTAAACACTGTAATTCTTATGGCCATATAGCACCCCTTTGTCCCTGAATTTAAAGGACCTAATACTAGTAATAATCATCTTTGTTTAACATCTCAACAAAATTCTGAAAATGATTACATTTCCCCTACTGTAACTTTGGAATTTATTCGTGGTAAACAGAGTAAGAAGATCAGATGTTTAATTGATACAGGGAGTCAGCGGTCCTACATGTCAGCAAGAGTTGCTAAAGAGCTTTGTATGGATTTAGATTCGTTGAATAAGATAGACTTCAATGTAAAAACATTCATTGGAGCTGAAGTTAAGAGCTTTAAGCAAACCTTAATAGGTGTTAAAATGAATAAGATAATTCAAATGCCATTTCTTATTGACCCTTCACTCAGCATAAGTTTTGTTGTACCGGTATGAATGAAGCCCTAGAAAATATAAAAGATCAAGGATTTGAATTGGCTGGATGAAGCCTTTGGATTTAAATCAGGATAATGAAATTAATAGAGGTGGATGCATTGATAGGTGTAGACTTGCTTCAATTTCCTTCCAGAATGTTCATTTGCCTCATGCTTTGCAAGGGAGCTGCATGGTAATTGGAAATAAAAGTAATTCCTATTGGTAATGTCAATCATTTTTTGACTAGGAAACAGGCTTCTCAAATTAGTTAAAAAAACGGCAAGTAATAAAGTTTCAAATCTATCAATGTCAGAAGTCTTCTAAAGTTCCTGACACCTCAGTTAATCTGATACTTAATCCAATTAAATCTTATTTTAATCCTCTAGAAAAACATTCTAAATGATTCAGATATTGAAAATGGGATAGAATATCTCTTTAGCTTGGAATCTATTGGAATTAGTAAGAATGAAATTTTATAGTTCAGAGGATCAAGAAACAAATTGCTAGATTTAATGAAGCTATTCAGTTTAAAGATGGCCATTACCAAGTTAAGCTTCCTTGGTATTCAGAAAAAATAGAACTGGTCCCTTCTAATTTTCAGGTTGCCAGAAAAGTTTTAGGGAGAATTTCAAAAAATCTTAAAAAGTCAAATCTATATGAAAAATATGAAGAGGTCTTTGATAAGCAGCTTCAGGATGGAATCATAGAGCAGATTGAAATAGACTTTTCTGATGAAAAGGTGAATAATCACACTTGGATTCCACATAGGCCAGTCATTAAGATGGAAGAGCAGGTCTCGACTAAGATTAGACCAGTTTTCAATTGCTCACTAAAGACTGATAAGAATCTACCTTCTTTGAATGAGGCTGCATATACTGGAGTTGATCTAATGGAGTCCTTGCTTAAACTGTTATTTTGCTTTAGAACTAATGATATAATCTTGCTGAGTGACATCAAGCAGGCATTCCTGTCAATTAGGCTCAGCCAAGAGTTTGATAAGAACCGTTTTTGCTTCCTTTGGGAAAGGGATAAATGATTGCTTATAGATATAGAACTCTAGTATTTGGATTTACATCATCACCCTTCATTCTACATTATGTAATGAAGAAACATGCCAGTAAATTTCCACTTGGACAAATGCACTGACATTCTTTCCAGTCAATTCTATGTTGATAATTTAATATTCACAGGCAATAATTTTAAGGAAATGACTGACCTTTATCGGCTTTGCTATGAAAGAATGGCTCTTGGTGGTTTTATTTTAAGATCTTGGAATTCAAATTCACTTGAACTGAGACAACTGATAGAAAAGGATGGCAAATTAGTTGAACATTCAAATGAGACAGAGAAAATTTTAGGATACAGATTTAATCCTAATATGGATGAGATGCAGCTTGCACCTGTTGAATTTCACTCTGTCAGTACTAAAAGACAATTGTTATCCGAGACTTCAAGTTTGTTCGATCCACTGGGGTTAGTCTTACCCATTAGTATCAGAGGAAAGTTATTGATGAGGAAGGTATGGCAACACAAATTAGGATGGGATGAAAAATTGCCTGAGGACATAATAAATGAATGGGATAATATCAAACCTGATTTTGAGAAAGCCAATCAGGTCTCCTTTAATAGGCAGGCATTAAATGAGAATGAAGAATATGGACTTAATATTTTTAGTGACAGCTCACAAAATTGCTTTGGGTTTGTTGCTTATGGTACCAGTAAGGAAAGTAGTTCCCTCTTATTTGCTAAAGCAAAAGTGGCTCCTGCTAACAAGGAAAAAAGAACATAGCATCCCAGTCTTGGAGCTACTTGGAGTGATTCTTGCTTTAAAGTGCATATTCACTATTTTGAATGCCTATTCCAAAATAAGATTCAACTATATTAATATTGCTGTTGATGCACAAGTTGTGCTCAACTGGTTAATAACCAGGACAGACTAAACTTAAATCTAAGTTTGTCAAAAACAGAATAGGTGAAATGGATAGTAAACTACAACAGCTTTGAAAGGGATTATAACATTCCCATTAGTTTTAATTATGTCAAAACTGAAAATAATCCAGCTGATCTCTTAACTAGAGGCTTAACCTACAGCAAATTCATCGATAATTTTGAATTTTGGCTCAAGGGACCAGATTGGATGAAATATGATTTAAATACCTGGCCTAAATACCCATTGTTGAGTGTGGGTTTTAATCTGATGAATCAAAATATCAATACTCTCAATACCATGCAAGGAAAGGAAGTTGAAATCAAACCTATTTTTGACATTAATAAGTTCTCAAACTATAATAAAGTTATGAAAATCACTGAGTATCTCTTCAAATGGATTTGTATGAAAAGTGGTGAAAACTCTCATGAGAAAGCATTGGATTATTGGATCATGATAAATCAGTCAATCAGTTTTGCTACAGAAATTAGCTTCCTTAAACAAGTGGATACACTCAAGTCAAGTAACTTTAAAAATTCAGAAGTGCCTTCCTTAGTATTGAATTTAAACTTGTTTCTTGATGAAAAGAGCATCCTGAGATCACGAGGAAGGATTTCCAAATCACTTTATTTTGATTATAATGTACACAATCCTGTACTTTTGGGAAAAGATAACTTTTTCACTGTACTTTTTACCAGATTTTGTCATGCTCAGGTACAACACATGGGAGTCAGTACTACCTTAAATTTCCTAAGGTCCCAAGGATTCTGGATCCCAAAGGGTAGATCTTCTGTTAAAGCTTCAATTAAGGACTGCAAAATTTGCCAGAAGTATAATGCACTTGCCTATAATTACCCTAAAGTAACCAGTATGCCTAAGCAGCACATGAATCTGATCAGACCTTTCAATCATGTGGGAGTTGATTATACAGGTCATGTGTTTTTGAGGAAAGATAATACTAATGCTTTGAGTAAATATTTTATATTGATTTTCACTTGCCTTAATATCAGGGCTGTCCATTTTGAGTTGTTGCCTGACATGTCAACTAAGAATTTCATTCTGGCCTTTCAAAGATTTTGTAATCAGTATACTATTCCAACTTACTTGTACAGTGATAATGCCCGATCATTTGTGAAAGGTGGAGACATATTAGAGAGAACTCTCGAGTCGAATGAATTTTTTGGATGAACTCTCAAAAAACAAAATCAAACATGTAAGAATCCCAGTATATTCAGCATGGGTTGGAGCAGCTTGGGAACGTCTTATCAGAACAGTAAAAAACTGTCTGTATAAGGCAATTGGAAGATCTAAATCAACATATTTTGAGTTTCTGACTGCCCTTTCAAACATAAAAAATGCCATTAATTCTAGGCCTCTCACTTATAGAGCCAGTTCAGAAGAATTTGAATTTATAACTCCAAATTCATTCCTCAAACTTAACAACATTGGTTCATTGATGTTCAAAGATGAAACTGATATTTGGGTTAATGATGAAAATCAGGAAAATCTTGAAAATGCACTTTGCAAGCAGAATGAGATGTTTGAGGAATTTAGAAGATTGTGGTATGAAGACTATCTTCTGAGTTTAAGGGATCATGCAAAAAATCTTTACCAGAAAGAATGGTCTGACAAGATAAAGAAAGGAGATGTAGTTTTGATTAAACATCCAAATAAACCCAGACCTTTTTGGTTAATGGGAATAATATTAGAGATAATTATTGGACATGACAATAAGGTTCGGATTGTTAAAGTGAAACAAAATAATGGAGAAATTGCCTTCCATACGATAAAGAATTTGTATCCCATGGAATTAAATATCACTCTTGGAAGTCAAAACCCATCACAACCTTCAGAGGTAGATACTGGAAACGACTCAAATCAAACAAATCCTCAAGCTCCATCTGCAAATAATAGAGATCTCAAACCAAAAAGAAAGGCTGCATTAAAGCAGCGTGAACTTATGAGAAATAAACTTGATTATTTATAAATTATAAATTGTGTATTAGGTGTTGGGTAAAATGCTACACCCTGGTTCAGGGGTGAGGATACACGAGTTTAGGTGGTGGTTCAGATACTTTACCCTTAATCTAAGGGTGAGAAATTGTTTTATTAAAGATTGATTAGAGGCATTAAATCTTATTGAATCATTTGTATTTATATTGATTTGGACACAAGGTTGCGTTGCATTGCATTGCATTTGTTACAAATGCAATCTCTTGTCTGGAGTATATTAGAAATTACGTAAAAGGTGACGTCATATTGAACTCGTTTATTGAACTCTAGAAGTTTAATTTCATTAATAAATTATGTATATTTAAATTATTGGATAAAATCTGAATAATTAATAATGTTAATGATCAATTGCTACTGATAATTTGTAGTCTATTGAAAAATTTAAACATTTGAATTAAATACCGAAAATTCTGGTCGGTGAAAAGTAAACAATGGTCGCGAAAATTATAGATATTGCGTGTGGCCTACGACCGGATTTCACTCAAATAATAGTTTTCGTCAAGTTAAGACGCTTAGAATTTGTGTCAACTGAAACTAAAGAAGATCAATTTCGGAGGAAACATTTACTCCCAACTGTAAAGAGAAACCTCTCTTTAAAGAATAAAATTACATAATTGAAAATAACGGATAAACTTAAAAGGGCGAAAGGGACGTAAGTATAACTCGGCCGAGTTAAAACCGGTCTCTCGAAAATCCGCCTTTTCTAAAATTTACATCTAAATTATCAAGAAGAAGGTAAGATCAACTTTCTCTTTTGAATTATTTTAAACTATAGTAAGAATTATTTGTTTGGATGAGGAAAAC
>NC_134780.1:64350949-64360949 GCF_046742065.1 Oratosquilla oratoria | reverse complement strand
ATGCAAAAAGTTTCTCATATACCAACCGAAAATACTGGGAACGTATTATTTTCTTTTAGATTTTGAGATAACCTTTTCAAATGTCAAGAAAGAAACACACTAGAGCGGTAAAATCAAACAATATTGTGTGTGATTTGTAAGTGACGCCAGATTGAAGAATGTAAAATTTATAAGTAATTTCTATTTAAAGGTGGTTTTTTGCCTTTATATGCAGTTCTAGCTGTCATATAAAGTCACACAATTCAAAAACTAAATTTTCTAATATCAGAAAAAAGTAGACAATAATTATTAGTTTCACATTGTTTTAACAGACACTTATGTTTATTGCAAATATCAGGTTACACCAGCTTTTGATGAAGCACACGTTCACATGCCTCAAGAGACACGTAGACGAGCAAAATAACAGAATTACATGAAAATGAACACCATGAAAAAGTATGCATTTTTTCATTTATCTAAGTATAGTATAAAAGAATAGATGAATAAAAATAAAAGATCCAAAGCTAATTTGAAAGCTAAATCTTTTAAGTGCACACAAAAAAGTAATTTCATTCAAGGGGTGAAACCTAGTTCCACAAATATGTATGTATATATATATTTATATATATATATATATATATATATATATATATGTATATATATATATATATATATATATATATATATATATATATATATATATAATTTTTTTTTTTTTTTTTTTTTTTCGACCGCAAGGAATGAATAACAATGTCCCAGAGGCGAAAAGTCCACCGCCAGGGGGACTTGCCAAAACAAGACGGTAACAACGTCAGTGTTGGGAGAGCCTCTAAGGAGAAGTGTTCCGAGCAGGAAACTAGTGATGCTGGAAAATGTAATAACTGCAGAGACGCTGCAGTCATTTCTACCAATTCTTAAATTTTTGGATAATTGTACACAGATTATTTGACATATCCCGAGAGGACAAATGAGAAAATAAGAGTTCCTGGATATTTAAAAACTCAAATTGGAGGGTCTGTAGATCCCTGGAGTTGAGAACTTAGTATTTGAGAATAAATAAGAAAAAATAAAATCAAAAGATATGAATACTTAGTATTTGAGAATAAATAAGAAAAATAAAATAAAATAAAAATATGAATACTTAGTAAACCCAAGTCTATTCAGCCCAATGACGTCCTGTACAAATATTATATTGACTACAGAAAATCGCTGCTCCTCATCTCAGGAAAACTTTCCAGACTATGAGTGCATGAAGTTCTTTTTCTGCAGATGATGCTGTACGTCTTGCAGAGTTATTGGATATCTTGGTTGCAGCCCTCAGTCACCGCACAAGAAGGAAAGACCTCTGGATCTCGAGGTCTCGTTGGCCAACACCAAAGCCCAGGCGTTTGGGAAACACTGGCATTTCCTATGGTGTGTATGGTATTGTCAATACTCATACTTAAGTAGGATGACTAATTTTTTTTTGTACGGCTGTGATCCACTGAATGACGACTTGAATGAGAAGTATCGACGTATTCTGTACCAAATGACTTCGAACAATCGGAGTATCGTTGTAATGATTTTGTATATATATATATATATATATATATATATATATACATACATATATACATATATATATACATATATATATGTATATATACATATATATACATATATATACATATATATACATATATATACATATATACATATATATATACATATATATATGTATATATACATATATATACATATATATACATATATATACATATATATACATAAATATATATACATATATATACATACATATACATATATATATATACATACATATACATATATATATACATATACATATATATATATATATACATATACATATATATATATACATATACATATATATACATATACATATACATATATATATACATATACATATATATATATACATATATATACATATATATACATATACATATATATATATATACATATATACGCATATACAATATACATACATATACATATATATACATATATATATACACATATATATACATATACATATATATATACATACATATACATACATACATATTATATATATATATATATACATATAGGTATACATATATATACATACATATATATGTATATACATATACATATATATATACATATATACATATATATATACACATATATACACATCTATATATACATATATATATATATATATATATATATATATATATATACATACAGTAGATAGATATATATACATATATATATACATATATATAAACATATATATATATACATACATATACATATATATATATATACATATATATAATTATACATATATATGCATATATACATTATATATATACATATATATGCATACATATATAAATTATATATACACACATATATATACACATATATATATATATATATATATACGAGTATATATTACATATATATATATACATATATATACATATATATATACATTATATATATATACATATATATATATGTATATATATATATATATACATATATATATGTATATATATATACATATATGTATATATAAATATATGTATATACATATATGTGTATACATATATATACATATATATGTATATACATATATATATGTGTATACATATATATACATATATATTCGTAAATAGCTGGAGTCCAGGAACCATTATTATGGGAGAAAGCATACGCTGGACTCGACGTTCGTCAATTTATTCCGACGTTTCGAACCCTGTCCGGGGTTCGTCTTCAGGGTAATACAGTGGTAGCAATGGAAATGTACATAAATAAGGGGAATTTGGTACACTGGGACAGGTCTCCACAGTAACCGTTATAATCCGACGCAGTTAAACCAAATCAAAAACACAAATGAGAAACAAATATAAATAAAACTATAAAATAACAGGTGCAATACTTCCTTGAAAACATTCACCGAGTTTACCATAGAAAAATATGTATATATATATAAAGAAAATACAGTGAAAGTTGTAAGGATTCACCCCGCTACCGATGGGTCGCACCACTGTGCACTCCCGTGGAACAAATGTCCCGCGTAGCATGTATATCACGAATAAAAGGAATCGGAACAAGAACACAAAATCCATCAATATCATAAACATACAAAAAGGAAGAGTACACATTGAAATAAATAAGAAAAGCAGTATGAAAAAATGCAACCCCCAAGATTGGGCATAAAGGCTGTACGACGTGGCATGCCACAACGATACGCGGAACAAAAGTCATGTAAACGCATGCCACCACCGTTAGTAAATTTCATAAATAAATAAAATTACATACATAAAAATGAAAATAAAATGGAATGATACAAAACACATCAAGAAACACACTACCGTCATGTCGAAACAAAAACAAATAAAACACACAACATAAACATATTAAGAAGTAAGCTTCTTCTCCAGCCTATCCTTCGCCCCCTTATAAATTGGGTTTAAAGTGATGCACCTATTGACACTATTATCATCACTTGACCAAGCTTCCAAGAATAACCTGGTGCTTTTTCCACTACCTCCGTATTTCACTTCCGCGTTTTGCCAGTCCATTTCGTGTCCCGTTTCCTCGCAGTGTCTTGAGACGGCCGAACTCATGTCCTTTCTACTGACAGCCCTCTGGTGTTCTATCAGTCTTGTCGCCAATTTCTTGCTCGTTTCCCCAACATAATGTGTCTCGCAGTCCTTGCACCTAATATCGTAAACCACCCCTATTCGGTCCGTTTGGCTCACAGTGGAACACTCTACATAGGGCCCTGACCAAAATTAAGGACACTGTGAGCCAAACGGACCGAATAGGGGTGGTTTACGATATTAGGTGCAAGGACTGCGAGACACATTATGTTGGGGAAACGAGCAAGAAATTGGCGACAAGACTGATAGAACACCAGAGGGCTGTCAGTAGAAAGGACATGAGTTCGGCCGTCTCAAGACACTTCTAGGAAAATGGACACGAAATGGAATGGCAAAACGCTGAAGTGAAATAAGGAGTTAGTGGAAAAAGCAACAGGTTATTATTGTAATCTTGTTCAAGTGATTGATAATAGTGTCAATAGGTGCATCCATTTAAACCCAATTTATAAGGGGGCGTAGGATAGTCTGGAGAATTAGCTTACTTCTTAATATGTTTATGTTGTGTGTTTTATTTTTTTTTTGTTTCGACATGACGGTAGTGTGTTTCTTGATGTGTTTTGTATCATTCCATTTTATTTTCATTTTTATGTATGTAATTTTATTTATTTATGAAATTTACTAACGGTGGTGGCATGCGTTACATGACTTTTGTTCCGCGTATCGTTGTGGCATGCCACGTCGTACAGCCTTTATGCCCAATCTTGGGGGGGCATTTTTTCATACTGCTTTTCTTATTTATTTCAATGTGTACTCTTCCTTTTTGTATGTTTATGATATTGATGGATTTTGTGTTCTTGTTCCGATTCCTTTTATTCGTGATATACATGCTACGCGGGACATTTGTTCCACGGGAGTGCACAGTGGTGCGACCCATCGGTAGCGGGGTGAATCCTTACAACTTTCACTGTATTTTCTTTATATATATACATATTTTTCTATGGTAAACTCGGTGAATGTTTTCAAGGAAGTATTGCACCTGTTATTTTTATAGTTTTATTTATATTTGTTTCTCATTTGTGTTTTTGATTTGGTTTAACTGCGTCGGATTATAACGGTTTACTGTGGAGACCTGTCCCAGTGTACCAAATTCCCCTTATTTATGTACATTTCCATTGCTACCACTGTATTACCCTGAAGACGAACCCCGGACAGGGTTCGAAACGTCGGAATAAATTGACGAACGTCGAGTCCAGCGTATGCTTTCTCCCATAATATACATATATATGCACATATATACATATACATATATATGCACATATATACATATACATATATACATATACATACACATATATACATATACATATATACATATACATATACATATATACATATATGATGTAAGCGGAATAGGAAACACAGGAGTCTTAGTATGCTTTGAAAAAGCATACCTGCGAAACTAGTCAGGAATAAACTCAAGACTAAGACTCCTGTGTTTCCTATTCCGCTTACATCAACCTGTCAGAATGTCTCAATATACATATATATACTATATATATACATATGTATATATATACTATATATATACATATATACATATATATACAGATATATATATATACATATATGTATACATATATTACATATATATATACATATATATTACATATATATACATATATATTACATATATATACATATATATATACATATATATATTACATATATATTATATATATATATATACATATATATATACATATATAATACATACATATATATACATATATATACATATATATATACATATATATATACATATATATATACATATATATATATATATATATACATATATATATATTAATATATGTATATAAATATGTATATATATACATATATATATATACATATATAAACTGTGTTTCTCGCTTTATTGCAGATCGTAATTTTGTTAATAACTTAAATTATATCAACAATAAAAGTTTGAAATTTTGCACACTGTGAGAATACTCCTAAAAAGGTAAGCCACTAAAATATTTTTTAAATCTATACGGTATTTTCTAAGTTATAGGCATATCATATTCACTGTTTCTTGCTTTATTGCAGGTTTGTGAAAATGCCCAGAAATGTACGATTGACTGCTACTGAAAAGCAAAGGATTGTAGCAGGCCTTGCAGAAGGACTGACTCTTCTGGATTTAGCCAAGGAACTGGGAAGGGACAAGAGAACCTTGACTTCTTTTGTGGAGAAGCCCAACACCACACCAAGGAAAGATAAGGGCACCAGAAGAAGCATTTCCCCTCGTGATATGCGAAAAATACGCAGGCAGGTCAATAAGGAACCCAATGGCACCAGCGCCTCCATTTTTGCAAAAGCTGGCGTTGATCCGATGTCCAGAAAGACCAGATGCAGTGTCTTGAATGAGATGGCCAGGAACGTGAAGCCCATTTCCAGACCTCCCTTGAACAGAACTCACAAGGAAAAACGTATTGCGTGGGCAGAAAAATACATGAAAACAAACTTCCAACAGGTCTTATTCACAGATGAAGCCAGAGCCACACTTGATGGTCCGGATGGATGGGCTAAAGTTTGGAGTCCTACTGGAGCTGCTATCCCACATCGGGTTCGTCGCCAACAAGGAGGTGGGGGAGTTATGTTTTGGGCGGGTATCATAGGAGATACATTGGTTGGACCTTTCCGAGTGCTAGGTGTGAAGCTCACAAGCCAAGCATACATATCGTTTTTGGATGGATGAGCATTTGTACCCTTGGTTGTACGACCTGCCTTTACTTCGTCGACGTCAGCTAATTTTTATGCACGACAATGCTCCATCTCATGCATCAAAGGCCACGACTTTCTTCCTCGCATCTCTGGGCATCAAGGGAGAGACTCTCATGACTTGGCCGCCTTATTCTCCTGACTTAAACCCGATTGAGCAGCTTTGGTCACTTTTGAAGAGGGAGGTTTATGAGGGAGGACAACAGTTTACCTCAAAAGATGCCCTCTGGAATAAAATTGTTGCCGTTGCTAGTACCATAAAACCTTCTCAAATCAAGAGATTGACTTCATCTGTTGATAGCAGACTGCTGAGGGTAATTTCAAGGAATGGGAGTTATGTTGATAAATGATTTGATTTTGTGGAATATATCTAGTGAATTCTTCCTTACATGTCATTAATTTTGTTACTTATGATTTGATTTATTGTATTAAATATACCTGTTAAGCTAAATTGAGATTTCAATACCTTTATATTGTATTTTTACAAACCTGCAATAAAGCGAGAAACAGTGAATATGACTCCAAAATACATAAATGCCTATAACTTAGAAAATATCGTATAGATTTAAAAAATAATTTGGTGGCTTACCTTTTTAGGAGTACTCTCACAGTGTGCAAAATTTCAAACTTTTATTGTTGATATCATTCAAGTTATTAACAAAATTACGATCTGCAAGAAAGCGAGAAACACAGTTTATATATATATACACATATATATATATACATATGTGTGTGTGTGTGTGTGTATGTATATATATATATATATACTGTATATATATATATATATATATATATATATATGTATGTTTCTTAGTAAATTTAGGTTGCCGGTGGTCTTCAAGACATTTTATTTTGAAAAATAGAGCATACTCCGTTTAAGTTTTTTTTTTTTTTTATTGCCTTCACTTCTTTTCTTTAGCTTTACCATATGGGTACATTGTAGATATGAAAATGAAAGCAAATACATAACTTGTAGAGTTTCGTTTATGATTTAGGTTTCTTTTGGTTATTTTAGTTCCTACACCCGAAAAAATATATATATATGACGCGTTCCTACCAGGATCTTGAACCTGGTCTGGTAACCGAATAGCAGCCCCTATGGGCAGCATTTCTAGCTACAGGTGAGAAGGTTTATGGGTTTTGAAGATAGGCAGTATGGAGATAATCCTAGCTGATGTCCGTCCATCAGGAATATACCGTCAAGGCGTCCAGTGTAGTCGCGTCTCATGTGCCTGTATGTCTAGTTCATATGCCAATAATAGAAATGCTATTTTCTAACAGCTCTACCAAAGATATCTATATACCTTGCTTCCGCCAGGTGATTTCATTCATTTACAGTACAATCTATCATATGGGCAGATTTGCTCTTCCAGTTTCCCTTACATATTTTAATTTAGTTGCCGTCAAGCAATTTTATTCGGCTGAGGGTTTGGCACGTGGGTATTCCTCCTCTCCTCTCTCGGACACCTTTGTATAGATTTTCTTGTGGTTGTCGCGCATGTATTCGCACGTGCATATACTGTACACGTGTACATACGCATACCCACATGCACGTACTCACATGGACGCACAAACCTCATACCCATGAGTGTAAAAAATATACGAATTTATTCAAAAATATTTTATGTTTGTACCCATGTCTGTGTGCTCACTCGTCCGAGCACAAGGAAACATAAGAAAGATCGAGTGGCCTTCGCTTCGGGTTTATATTTATCCCTCAGGTCGAGGTTCTCTCGGATTTATGTCATCGGGGACTTCAACTTTTTTATATTTTCAATATATATATATATATATATATATATATATATATATATATATACAATTTCCTGATACTGCATTCGATCTTTATTATTCTATTTATTCGTTTAAGTTTTCCTATTTTACTGCCTTTTTCCATTTTGTTTTTCAGTTTTTAGGTTGTGTATCTTTTCATTCCCTGTCTTTCCTGTTTCTTGTCGTCAACATCTCCATCTTCTGCTTTCGTATTTTAATCTGAAATGTTTTTACCTTTTTCTCTTGAGTCTGACCTTTTATATTTTGTCTCTCCGTTGGAATTCGACACTACTCCATACCCTCCACAGCTTTTGAAGTCGAAAGCTCTCAACTCCTTAAAACTCATTCAACACTCTTTTGCAGTTTTTACCATCGTTAGTTTTGGACTCCACTCCTCCATCTCCTCCTTCTCTTCCTCCTCCTCCTACTCCTCCTCCTGCTCCTCCTCCTGCTCTACTTCCGCCACCTCTTCTTCCTCTTTCCCCGCCGCCACAGCCGCCTCCTCTTCCTCCTCCTCATTCTTCTCTTCCTCCTTTTCCTTCCTCTAACCATGTTCGTCGTATTCTTTCTTCTCTTCATCCTACTCTTCATCCTCTTCCTCCTCTTCTTTCCCTCTTCTTTTTCTCCTCTTTCTCTTCTTTCTCATTTTCTTCCCCTTCGTTCTCTTCTTCTTCTCCTCGTCCTCCTCTTCCGCTTCTTCTTCTTCTTCTTCTTTTTCCTTATATTCTTTCCCCTCTTCCTTTTCTTCCTTCTATTCTTCCTCCTCCTCTTCTTCCTCCTCTTCCTACTCCTCCTCCTCCTCTTTCCTTCTATCGTTTCTCCTTGTTCCTTTGTCTTTCTCTTTTTTCTCTTCGTTCCCTCCTCTGTGTCCCCTCCTCTTCTTCCTCTTCCTCCTCTTCCTCTTCCTCCTCCTCTTCCTCTTTCCATCTCATGTTCCTTCATTTTTCTCTTTCTCCTCTTCCTCCCCTCCTCTTCTTCCTCTTCTTCCTCTTCTTCCTCTTCTTCATCTTCCTCTTCCTCCTTTTCCTCCCCTCCTCTTTTTCCTCATCTTCCTCTTCCTCCTTTTCCCTTTCCTTCTTCTGTCATCCTTCTCCTTCGCTTTTTCCTCTTCTTCCTCTTCTTCCTACTCATACCCTTAATCTTCCTCCTCTTATTCTTCCTCTTCCTCTTGTTTCTCCCTCTTCTTCCTCCTCATCTTCCTCCTCTTCTTTCTCTTTCCTTGTCTTCGTTCATACTTGTTTTTACCTCTTTCTTTTCCTCCTCTTTCTCTTCTTCCTCCTCTTCTTTCTCCTTTTCCTCTTCTTTTTCCCCTCTTCTTTCTCCTCTTCTTCTTCCTCTTCTTCCTCCTCTTCTTCCCCTTCTTCCTCATCTTCCTCCTCTTCCTCATTTCATTCCTCACCTTCCTCTTCCTCTTTTTTCTTCTCTTTTTCCTCCTCCTACTTCTCTTCGTTCCTCCTTGTTCCTTCACCTCTTTCTCCTCTTCCTTCCACTTTCTTCTTTCTCCTCCCACTCTTTCTCCTCTTCTTCCTCGTTGTTTTCATCATAACTGTCATCGCCATCATTGTCCGCTTCATTATCATTCAGTATTACTAACATTACCATTGCCAATATCCTCATTACCATTGCCATTATCCTCATTACCAACATTATCACCATCAGCACCATTTACTATCAACAGTTACTGGTGTAGCCGTAACTACCATTTTTCTTTTTTCTGGACTCTTCCAGATTAAGTTTTCTTTTCTTCGATATCATTCTTGTTCTCTGTACCTTTCCCCTGACCTCGCATATCAATGGTCTCCTCCGAATTGCCTCCTCCCGCCTCTGGCTTACATTCTTCTTCA
>NC_134780.1:64343449-64345949 GCF_046742065.1 Oratosquilla oratoria | reverse complement strand
TTTTATCCACAGCTGTTTATACTGATCACTTTTAGCTAGTTTCCCTGTTTTTGCTAAGATATACTCTGCTGTTGTTTGTGACCTAAATTTAACCTTAATTGGTCTGGTCTTATCTGTATTGTATTTCCCTATTTTATATATTTCTGTAATTTCCTTCCCTGTTTCTTGTCTATCCTCTTGAACTACTTCTAATATCTTGTTTACCTTTTTCTTCTCTTCTTTTACTCCTGTAGTCCTATTTGGATTATGCTTCTCTTCCATCCCTAATATAATTATACATTTCTTTTTATCCGCTAAGTCTCTTACTATATTCTCCTTCTTTCTCATCTCTATAACTGTGTTCTTAGTTTATTCTTTCATCTGTTGTGTCACTATATATCTAAATATATATTTTTTGTTCTTCTGGACTTTTCTTCAACCCTGTGCTTCTTTTGCTATGGATTCTTTATTCTCTTTGTTATTCTTCTTTAATTCCTCATTCTTATCTTTCACTTTTTTTAACTGTCTTTTTGATTCTTCTATTTCTTTATTTAGGTTATGGTTATCTTTTTTTTCCAATTCATCAACTCTTTGCATAATCCGTGTAAGTTGGCTGAACCTAACCTCCCAGTGTTGGATCATTTTCTCTAATTTTTCCTCTAGTCGTGCTAATCTGGGGAGGTTGGCATCCCCTCCTTCATTAAATTCATAGAAATTATCTCCACTTTCTATTGTGTTGTTCTTATCTATATTTCTAACTTTTGTGTCTTTACTGATATTTTCGACTTCACCTGCGTCGTCTGCAGCCCTCTTGTTGACATTTCTTCTGACGTCCGGAGGAGCCCGTTCGTCTCTTTCCTTATTTCCTTCTATTTTCCTCAGTAATCTCTCCCTTTCTCCTTTTTCTTCACATTCCCACTACACCACGAGCTTTCCCCTTCCCTATTAATGCAACAAAGGTACTCCCTCGTCGTTGAGATCGACGAAACTTGAAGTTTTACTGGAGTTCCAAAATTCGCTGTCACTTCGACCGACGTGTGTGTGTGTGTGTGTGTGTGTGTGTGTGTGTGTGTGTGTGTGTGTGTGTGTGTGTGTGTGTGTGTGTGTGTGTGTGTGTGTGTGTGTGTGTGTGTGTGTGTGTGTGTGTGTGTGTGTGTGTATACATATTATATATATGATATATATGATATATATATATATATATATATATTATATATATATACATATATATATTGTATATATATATATATATATATATATATATATATATATATATATATATATATATATATATATATATATTGAAAGCAATTGCATCACCGTGATACGAAAATGCAAAATAACCACAGAAGAGAAACTTGTAGACAGTAAGTACTTTTATATATTAAATCTTCAGACTAAATGAAAGAGATACAGAGTTGTTTTTAAATGTATCAGGTAGCAACCGTAGGGGGGAGGGTGGAGACAATACAATGCCGGTTGGGGTAGGGTGACCTTACCTCCATTGACCTGACTAACACATATGGTTCAATCTGGCGGAAACATCTTGGTCACCATTTGGGTTACCGATTTATCATATTCAAAATGTCCATAGCTTAAGTTTATATGTTCATCAAAAGTGCCTGATATTAAGCAAGATCCTATTACATTTCTTTCGTGTAGGTTCTTTCCTTTGGCTAAAATTGTTGGCTTATAGGCTTAGACCAATCAATATGATGATGGTATAACGCTTTGTGTTGAAATAACGCATTATTTTCCTGGGCAGATCTCACACTATATTTATCTTGGGAAATACTAGTTTCCAAGTTTTTTCCAGTTTGTTCAATGTAAAATTTGTTACAATCTTGGTATGGAATTTTAGAGACAACACCATTGTTGTTAGTCGGGTTGTTCTTAATTAAAGTTTTCTTAATAGTGTGGTCATATTTGAAAGCTACTTTGATATCCAATTTCTTGAGTATGTTGACAATACTAAGAAAGCTTTCACGAGAAGAAAGAACAAGTGTATTAAGTTGTTTATGGTTTTCATGTATATGATTGTGTGCTTTGTAAAAACGTTTCGTGGCAGTATTGCGACATTAAGAATATGAGTGAGATAGTTTAACATTTCCCCAATATCCCGGGTAGTTTTAATTTTGTCATCAATAAATTCCGGATCTGACTCCTTTAAGCTCTCAAATATGTGAAATAAAAATTTATCTTTTTACATTGATATGGTGATTAGAACAAAAATTAACATCTCTAGCAACACAAAACTGGTTGAGCCAAAATGGGATCAGGAAACTTCCATGTCTAAGTCAGTCCCCGAATATGAACCCTATTGAACACCTCTGGGGCATATTAGACCGACAATTTCGCAAAAAGAACAAGAAGCCATCTTCAAAGCCCGAACTCTTAGGATCACTGCGGGAAACGTGGTAAGAAATCCCTCAAGATGATATTTGTGAACTAATCACTAGAAGGGTTTAGAAGGGTCCTTGCATTGAAAAAAGCAAAGGGATGTCAACCAAGTGTTAGTTAT
>NC_134780.1:64335949-64338449 GCF_046742065.1 Oratosquilla oratoria | reverse complement strand
CATTCCTTTGCACGACATCCCCAACAATGCAAACATTTCGCAACGTGGAAAGTTTCGCAATAATGCTAAGCGTGTCGGAAGTGATTAACTAAATTCTAGCAACACCAAACTCAACTTTATGATAAGTTCAAGTACTATCTCAGACATTATAGATAAACCATTAATTCCTTCTATGAAGCGACATATTTTATAGATATTACAATCTCTAGCATCAAATGGTTCTATTATTCAAGTGGTGTCTAGATAATGAATATTTTGACATCTGCAAGATTGCTTCTGTATCCCGTTTATACCCACTGAACTGGATCTAATACTTAAAATTGTCTACTGGCTTACACCAGACAATTCTATTAATTTTGGTGGAACTCTCGAGTACAAACAGAATATTTGACGACTCAATATTAATCATATTTAAAAGAGGAATAAACCGTTTCTGGATAAAATATAAGAAAAGACACGAATAGGGACATAAAAGTCACAAATGACATCAAATCTCCTAAGCACGGGAGGGTAAGGAGCGAGACATTTGTGAATGGCAGGCATGGGAAGAGGAAATATAAGAATTATATTTGAGTTTATTCCTAACTAGTTTCGAATTAACTTTTTTTTTAAGGACTAAGAAGGACAATCCCCCGCACATGCCTCCTTATGGGAGAAATTGTTTATACAAGTCATTCAAGGGAAGAGGACATTTCATTGGTTAGTTAAGTTAGATTAGATTGAATAATATTAGACTGTATTCGATTATATTAGAATAAGTTAGATCATCTCAGGCAATAATAAGTCAGAAATGAAAGAAAACGACAGCAAACGAAGTGTCATTGAAGTATAAATGAAAGGAAATTGTTCATTTTATCATTATGGTGTGTAAGAGGCACGAATTCTTCATTACAGTCTTAAGTTAAACTAGGCGAGATGAAAGTGAAAATACTATACAAAAACAATGAGATATGGATGTTGTGTTCTTGATAAAACATACACAACAGCTCGAATAGAACTATGAAAATCTGTGCGAGTGAAGCTTGATATTAATAAGTATCTTATAAAGCAATGGTTCTTAACCTTTATTTGGCAGCGCCACAAAATCCTGTCTAGATTGACCATAGTAACCTATACCCTCTTAAGCACTCAGTTTCATTTAACTTTTAAAGTAATCGTACTCAATTATATCGTCTCTATAATTTTGCACTTAATGTCAATAATTTAAGTATTCGAATACAGTATTATTACTTATAAAATTTTCATTAGGAATATTGGGAAAACAAGTCCACAAATCCTTTAAGACCCATTCAAATGCCTTGGCGACCCATATTTAGGTCGCAACACAGGAGTCAAGTACCACTATTAAAAAGTAACAGCAGTGAATAAAATCTCAATCAAGGGCCTGATCATTTCCCCCGAGAACACAGTAATAAGAATAGCACCTTGAAATATATATTGAAGAACTAAAAGTATTCAGACAACAGTAGGCATTTCAGCTCGTGTAAACAAGAGAAGTGTATGCAAGTGCTTTGCAAATAAGAATTGAGTTAAATTACTGTACCTTTCATGAACCAGAATATTCAAACAATACCTCATTTACTCATTATCCTTGCATTACCAGCTGCAATTTGAATCAAAATATCGACACAAAGGTAAGTTGCCATGGGGATCATTTGTGTTCTCATTGATCAGAGCCGCATACTGACCAGCATGAAATGTGCAAAGTTACGACCAAGAGAATAAAGTTTAATCACTGCGATTTCAGGAGGGCTTTACAAAGTGGAGTGAAAGGGGCCTGAAGGATAGGCAGAATCAAATACACTATTCAAAGCAAGAGCCGTTGCATTGCATTGACAAGGGAGCAAACGTCGCTCCGGGACGCCTTTTTCTTATTTTCCTTCTTTCTCCCTCCTTTCTTCTCTTCCCCCCACCACTTTATTCTCACTTCTTTCTCGTCATCCTTCCTGTCTTCTCTATCTTCTCAACCTTATTTTTTCTTCATTCTTCTTTCTTTTCTTCACTCTCCTTCTTTCTTTTCTTTTGATTCGTCCTCGTTCTCCATTCTTATTTCTTTATTTGTCTTATTTCTTCTTTCCTCTTTCTTCTTCTTTCTTGTTTCTTATTTCGTCTTCTTTCATTTCTTATTTTTTTCCTTATTTCTTTCTTTTTATTTCTTCTTCTTATTTACTATTTTTCTCCTTATTTCTTCTCCCTTCTTCTTCTTCCTTCAACTTTCCTCAGCCTTTCGTCTTTTCTCCCTCCTTTCCCCTTTCTTCCTCCCTATTTCTCCTCCTCTTCGTTTCTTCTTCATCTTTCTTTTTCATTCCCCTTTTTTATTTTCCTTTTTTTTTTATCCTCCTATTTCTTCTTCTCTCTTTTCCTTTCTTCATCTCTCTTCTCCTTTCTTCATCTCTTTTCCTTTCTTCTCTCTTCTCCTTTCTTCTTCTCTCTTCTTCTCTCTTCTCTCTTCTTCTCTCTTCTTCTCTCTTCTTCTCTCTTCTTCTCTCTTCTTCTCTCT
>NC_134780.1:64323449-64330949 GCF_046742065.1 Oratosquilla oratoria | reverse complement strand
TTATAGAGCAAATCGCTAGTGACAGCGATTTTATTCAAATAATCAAACCCGGCCGTTGAGAGCCTCGATCACAGGTCCCTCTGAGCACAAGTCTCGCTCGCTACCATCTTGCTAAGCTAAACGTACAAAAGTATCGAAACCTGATGCAAAGACGTCACCCATGTGCATAGCAATAACGAAGCTTTTATCCGCTTCGCCATTTGTAACCCATGGAACGAATCGATGGTAGTAGAGCATATCGTCTGGCATCGTAGAAAATGGGCTTAAGGCAGTGTTTCCCAACCGGTGTGCCGCGGCACCAAAGAGTGCCGTGAGATCAACTGAGTGTGCCGCCAAAATTTAGCGAAAAAATAATTATTGTATTACCGACTCTCTCTGTCATCCATTTTTGTTCATTAAAACAGCATTAGTGTAAAGGTGAGTATCTTCATATTATCCAGGGACAGAATCTTGTTACATTAATGTTGAATCAACAAAATACTGACAAACTAGAATTTAAATTTTCTAATAAGGGTGCCGGGGACTTCTGAAAGGCTTGGCAAAGGTGACTCAAGCCAGAAAAGGTTAGGAACCACTGGCTTAAGGGATGTAGTGTTCAGCCGGTCCAATCCTTGATGAAGTCTTTGCATCATGTTTCGTTATTTTTTGTTCATTTTGTGTAGCGAAATGGCAGCGAGCGGGACTCACGCTAAGAAAGACCTACGGTCGACACCTGTGACGGCCAAGTTTTATAATTTGAATTACATCGATGTTACTGGTGATTTGTTCTGTAATAGTTACCATGGCGTACCGAATAATCAAGAGGTGCGGCCTTGAGGGGCTGACACTACCTGGACTGGGCCCAGGATCTATCAACGTTAACTGTATTTCATACATTTCTCAAACACATGGAGAGCTAACAACCGACGATTGTTCCCCTCCCCCTACCACTTTCACCCGATGACATAAACAACCAGCACAACAACAAAGACAATAGTCAAAAGTTTCTTCCCAAAGAAATCTGAGGAAAGCTCTGTGGATTGTTATTAATCACTGGTGCTGCGGATTTTCCACTTTGTGAAAGGTATGGCAACAATTAATGCATTCTTTGAACCATGATAGTTTCGTTATTTAAAGTATTTTGTGTATTCCAATATGTATAAGATTTTTCGTTAGAAAATAAAATACATAAACAGTAACGATGCTCGAGACCGTGAAACAATCGAGCTAAAATCAAATGAGCGAAGTATGCTTTGTTGCAAAATTTTTTATTAACTTCCTTACCCCCACTTTATTATTTTTTATTAAACTTCCATAAATTGATTTGACTAATGAGCAGATATAAAACAAAATGATATGTAATGTTCATTCCTTTTGTTCTATACGAGACAAGTGTTTCCAGTGAATATAAAGTATGTAAATGAAGGTAACAATAGTCTCAATTAAACATTTCCCTCATTTTCTAACTGCTAATCAAAGAAAATGGGTAAATCATTACATACTGTATAGTATATCCTTTGTAACGTGTGGGGCACGCTACTTTCCAATCCTATTTTTCCTCAACGATTTTCAAAGTTCCAAAATTTAGTTAATAGTTCCAATTAAATATGAAATATTAAGCAAGACATCTTCTGTGTCTTTTTCCCATATCCATATATCTAAAAATTTTGCTGCGTTTGGTTTTGTTATCTATATTCCTTCAGCCTATTTTATTCAGCTGTGGGGCCCTTTTATTATAAGTATGCTTAAAATTAAAGTTTTTCGCTCCATCGTAAAAAATATTAAGAGACTGCACCTGGAGACTTAATTACAACTGAAGTTAATGATGGTCAACATGCACGGAGAACAGACAACTGACAATCTGTGGAAGCCGCTAGGAATCGACCTGAAGTCATCATCCTACGTTGTGGGATGGACAGTCACTCCTTCATCCTTAAACGTGATGGATATTTGTATCTGAGATCCTCCAAATAGGTCTCATGTCTTATACACTTGAATTAGAACGCAAATGATGGGAAATATTCGAATTTTCTTTCCGGTTCACAGTTTAGTTCTCTTCACTGGCCTACATTTGAAAAAAGTAGGTCACATAAAATGAACATAATAGCAAAATCTATGTTCACTTATCATGTAAGATACGGTTAAGATTAAATGGTTGCTATTTTCACTTGTACAAAAATGAGAATAATAAGTTCGTCAACAGATAACGCAGAAATTATAAATCCACGATTTTTCTTAGAATACCCATCACCCTCTGAGCTCGTAAGAAATCGTGAGAAAACACATTTCCGAGTATGTGGATACATTTTCCATCAATACCTTTGCTGATAAGAGACTAAAGGTCTGTGGCAGAGAGCAAAATTCCATCCCAAAGAAATTTAAATCAGAGTAAAGCAAGGCTTTTCGTGGCTATTGATATGTTTGTCAATACACATCAGAAAAATATGACGCTCGTAAACTTCATATTTTTCCAATACAAATAAAACTATGAATTCATTTCAAGTCTCAGATCTGAAAAAAAAAACCATTTAAGTGGCTTAATAAGACAATAATTAAGTAGTCCTTGACTTCCGCTCGAAAGTATACATTCAGCTGAAGGGAGAAGATGAAGAGGAGATGAGGAATAAACCTTTGAAGGAGGACAGCTGTCGAAGTAGAGTAGAAGAGGAAAAAAGGGAAATTAGGTAGGAGAGAAGGAAAGGGGAGGGCGAAAAGGTGGTGAGGGAGTATAAAAAGGAAGGAGAGGGAGAAAAGGAATGAGAGGGAGTGAGAGAGGGAGGGAAAGAGGGAAGGAGGGAAGAATGGGAAGCAGGGAAGGAGTGAGAGAAGGGGAAGGGAGGGAGGGAAGGAAGGAGGGAAGGAGGGAGGAAGAGAGGAAGGGAGGGAAGGAAGGAGGAAAGGAGGGAGGAAGAGAGGAAGGGAGGAAGGGAGGAAAGGAGGAAGGGAGGAAAGGAGGGAAGGAGAAAGGGAGGGAAGGAGGGAGGGAAGGAGGGAGGGAAGGAGGGAGGGAGGGAGGGAGGGAGGGAAGGAGGGAGGGAGGGAAGGAGGGAGGGAGGGAAGGAGGGAGGGAGGGAAAGTGGGAGGGAACTAGGGAGGGAAGGAGGGAGCTAGGGAGGGAGGGAGGAAACTAGGGAGGTAGGGAGGGAGATAGGGAGGGAAAGAATGTGAGGGGAGGAGGGAGGGAAGTAGGGAGGTCGGCTATCGTAGAAGGCACGCGGGAATGCAGCAATGGGCGAACTTGGTAACTTTGATCGGGCGATAACACTTTTGACGATAAGAACTTTGATAACAAGAAGAGCGGAGGGGAGTGGGGGTAAAATGGCAAGAGTGTGATTGAGGATATCAAGGGTTGCCTAGAGACGGCAAGGAAGAAGAGGTAACTGAAGGAGGTGGGTTGGGGAGGGGTAAATGAGAGGTGGAGGTGAATAGTGGATGTGGGTAAAAGAGAGAGGTGGAGGAAAAGGTTGGAGGAAAGACATGAAAGACGAGAGTAGAGGTGGAGGGTTGAGGGTGGAGGTGGAGGGTGGAGGCGGCCAGTGGAGGTGGAGGTGGTGGAGCTGGGAGGAGAGGGAGGAGAGGGGAGGAGGAGGGGAGGAGGAGGGGAGGAGGAGAGGAAGGGAGGGAAGAAGGAGAAAAAGTGAGGGGAGAAGGAGAAAAAGGGAGGAGAGTAAAAGGAGAGGAGGGAAAGAGGAGGAGGGGAGGAAGGAAGAAGAAAGGAAAAAGGGGTAAGGGGGAAGGTGAGGAGGGGGAAGGGGAGGAGGGGGAAGGGGAGGAGGGGGAAGGGGAGGAGGAGGAAGGGGAGGAGTAAGGTGAGGGGGAAGGGGAGGAGTAAGGTGAGGAGGAAGGGGAGGAGTTAGATGAGGAGGAAGGGGAGGAATTAGATGAGGAGGAAGAGAAGGAGTAAAGTGAGGAGGAAGGGGAGGAGTAAGGTGAGGAGGAAGGAGAGGAGTAAGGTGAGGAGGAAGGAGAGCAGGAAGGAGAGGAGTAAGGTAAGGACGAAGGGGAGGAGTAGGAAGGGGAGGAATAGGAAGTGGAGGAGTAAGAAGGGGAGGAGGAAGAGAGGAGGAGGAGGAATGGGAGGAGGAGGAATAGGAGGAGGAATAGGAGGAGGAATGGGAGGAGGAAGAGGAGGAGGAAGGAGAGGAGGAAGAAGGGGAGGAGGAGGAAGGGGAGGAGGAAGTGGACAACTAAGGTGAGGAGGAAGGGGAGGAGTAAGGTGAGGAGGAAGGGGAGGAGTAAGGTGAGGAGGAAGGGGAGGAGTAGGAAGGAGAGGAGTAAGAAGGGGAGGAGAAAGGGGAGGAAGGGGAGGAGGAGGAAGGGGAGGAAGAAGAGGAGGAGGAAGAAGGGGAGCAGGAAGAAGGGGAGGAGGAAGAAGGGGAGGAGGAAGAAGGGAAGGAGGAAGAAGGGAAGGAGGGAGCAGGGAAGGAGGAAGGGGAGGAGGAAGGGGAGGGGAAAAGGGAGGAGGAAGGGGAGGAGGAAGGGGATGAGGAAGGGGATGAGGAAGGGGAGGAGGAAGGGGAGGAGTATGAAAGGGAGGAGTAGAAAGGGGAGGAATAAGAAGGTGAGGAATAGGAAGGGGAGGAGGAAGGGGAGGAGGAGGAAGGGGAGGAGGAGGAAGGGGAGGAGGAGTAAGGGGAGGAGGAGTAAGGGGAGGAGGAGTAAGGGGGGAGTAAGGGGAGGAGGAGTAAGGGGGAGAAGGAAGGGGAGGAGTAAGGGTAGGAAGAGTAAGGGGGGAGAAGGAAGGGGAGGAGTAAGGGGAGGAGTAAGGGGAGGAGGAGGAAGGGGGGAGGAGGAAGGTGAGTAGGAGGAAGGGGAGGAGGAGGAAGGGGAGGAGGAGAAAGGGGAGGAGGAGGAAGGGGAGGAGGAGGAAGGGGAGGAGGAGGAAGAGGAGGAAGGAGGAGGAGGAAGGGGAGGAGAAAGGGGAGGAGGAGGAAGGGTAGGAGGAAAGGAGGAGGAAGGGGAGGAGGATAAGGAGGAGGAAGGGGAGGAGGATAAGGAGGAGGAAGGGGAGGAGGATAAGGAGGAGGAAGGGGAGGAGGATAAGGAGGAGGAAGGGGAGGAGGATAAGGAGGAGGAAGGGGAGGAGGATAAGGAGGAGGAAGGGGAGGAGGAGGAAAGGGGAAGGAGGAGTGGGAAGGAGGAAGGGGAGGAGGAGGAGGAAGGGGAGGAGGAAGGGGGAGGAGGAGGAAGGGGAGGAGGAGGAAGGGGAGGAGGAGGAAGGGGAGGAGGAGGAAGGGGAGGAGGAGGAAGGGGAGGAAGAGGAAGAGGAGGAGGAGGAAGGAGAGGAGGAGGAAGGGGAGGAGGAGGAAGGGGAGGAGGAGGAAGGGGAGGAGGAGGAAGGAGAGGAGGAGGAAGGGGAGGAGAAGGAAGAGAGAAAGTTGTGAAAGGGTTGGTGGAGGGAGAAGAGGAGAGTTAGATGTGGTGTAGGAGAGATGAGTGGAAGAAAGGAAGGTGGGGATGGAAAAGTAAGGGAGAAGAAGAGGGAGGAGCATGGGTAGAGGGTGGGAAGGGGAGGAAGGGGAGGCAGGGGAGGAAGGGGAGGGGGAAATGAATCGAATTATAAAAAATTTGTCATTAGAAGCCAAGCGCTAGGGGAGGAGGAGGAGTAAGAGGAGAAGGACGAGGGCGACGTGGAGGAGGGTGAGGAGAAGGACGAGGAGGAGGAGGAGGAGGGTTTGGAGGAGGAAGGTAAGGAGGAGGGTGAAGAGGATGGTGAAGAGGATGGTGAGGAGGAGGAGGATGGTGAGGAGGAGGAGGATGGTGAGGAGGAGGATGGTGAGGAGGAGGATGGTGAGGAGGAGGAGGATGGTGAGGAGGAGGAGGAGGATGGTGAGGAGGAGGGTGAGAAAGAGGGTGAGGAAGAGGGTGAGGAAGAGGGTGAGGAGAAGGGTGAGGAGAAGGGTGAGGAAGAGGGTGAGGAGGAGGGTGAGGAAGAGGGTGAGGAAGAGGGTGAGGAGGAGGGTGAGGAGGAGGGTGAGGAGGAAGGAGATGAGGAGGAGGGGAGGAGAACGGGGAGGAGGGGAGGAGAACGGAGAGTAGGGGAGGAGAACGGGGAGGAGTGGAGGTGGAAGGAAGAGGGAGATGAGGTGTAGAGGAGGACAGGAGGAGATGTGGAGGAGGACGGGAGGAGATGTGGAGGAGGACGGGAGGAGGGGTGAGTAAGATGGGAAGGAGTGGGAAGGAGAGAGGAGGAATGAGGAGTAGGGAGGAGGGTAGGAGGGGAAGTAGTAGTGGAGTTGAGAGGATAGGGAAGGAGGGGGCGAAGTAGTTTAAGAGGAAGGGGAAGGGAGGAGGGTAGGTGGAGGGGAGGAGGGTAGGTGGAGGGGAGGAGGGGAGGTGGAGGGGAGGAGAGGAGGTGGAGGGGAGGAGGGGAGGTGGAGGGGAGGAGGGGAGGTGGAGGGGAGGAGGGGAGGTGGAAGGGGAGGAGGGGAGGAGGGGTAGGAGGTGGAGGGAGAGGAAGGAGAGGGGAGGAGGTGGAGGGAGAGGAAGGAGAGGGGGAGGAGGGGAGGAGGAAGAGAGCTGGAGGGGGAGGAAGACGGGGAGAAAGACGGGGAGGAAAGATGAGGGAAAGGGAAGAACCTAGGGGAAGACACAGTGAGTAAAAGATAGAAAATGGGAGATGGAGGGAGCCATGAAAGAAATGACTGAGAACAGTAAATGGAGACAATAGAAAGAAAGGAGGGACACAACGAACAATAAAAGAAGGAATACGTGAGTACAGTCGAAAGAGGATTTTAATCAACGGAGTAAGAAGAAGGAAAAATAACAAAGGATCAAAAGAGGAATAAAGAGAGATAACCAAGGAGTATTAGGTTATGGAAAAGAAGAAAAAAGTTAAGGAAGCAGGGAGATAGAGATAAGAAAAGACTATTCACCACTGATAAGAAAACGCTGATAACATCGATTTGCAAGCAATGTGACACCTAATACAACGCAAGCAAGAAACAAGGGGCTTAAACTTAAAAGGTCTCTGTACATGGGTTTAATCGAGCTACAAGTAGAAACAACTTTGCCAATCGCGGAGCCCATGAAAGGAGCAAACTTTCTGCGGAGGTGATACCATGCAATTCAGTTCTTAAGTTTTTAGGCTCAGTTACATAAATACTTCGGTTCAGCTATCTCCTAATGCTACATTTTCTTCGGCTTCATTGGTGACCAAATGTCTCCCTCCGGTATGTTTTGTCACTGGCCCATTTTAAGAAAAGGATAAGCAGAGGAAGGGCAAAAACTAAATGAAAAGGATTAAGGCAGGAAAGTGCGAAAAGAAACAAATTACGTGCAGATAAGTTCAAAGCACTGGGAAGGCGATGGGAGAAGAAAGTTGGAATACACAAGTAAATAGCGAACGTGATAAAAAAAAAAAATAAAGGAGATAGAGGGATGCAAAAGTGTACCGTGGAGTTGTAAGAGAATGAAAGAAAACGGGCATGAACAAATGCCAAGCGATATCACAAGTTGAGAAATAACAATGAAGATCATATGGAAAGGAAAACAGAAGGGGGGAGGAACAAAACTTCAGCA
>NC_134780.1:64308449-64320949 GCF_046742065.1 Oratosquilla oratoria | reverse complement strand
TTTTGAAACATTTATAGAATGTTGCTTTCTTCCACTATCACTACTGTTCTTCCCAGTCTTCCACAACTTTTCAACTAAAAGGCCTAAATGTTCCATTCTTAATACCACAGTAACAATACAACTAGTTTTAATAATGCACTAATGCACATTCTCAGCGCAGGCTGCCTCTCCATTGGAATTATCATTCATTCAGGGAAATATAACAATGTCACAGTTTTAAGTATACAGGGTTATCGCCACACCTCCGTGATTTCTGATCTATTGGGCTTGACGCTGCTGCAGCACTCACGCCATGCCGTGGAGAAGTGAACGGAGGGAATAGTGGTAAGGGAACAGAAGAGGAAAGGAAAACAGAGAAGAAGAGAGGAGAGGGGAGGGTAGGAAATGGGAGGCAAGATGAGATGAGGTGAGGCGAAATGAGGCGAGATCAAGTGAGGGTGAGGATGGAAAATGAAAGGAGAGAGGAAATGGAAAAGGAAAGTAGAAGAGATGAACAGGAGAATAGGAAAAGAGAAGAGGAGAAAAGGAGGAGAGGAGAATAATAGTAGAAAAGACAGGGAAGAGAGGAGAAAAAAGGGAAAGAAAAAGACTTGAGTCAACTCTTGCTTCAGTGAAGTTATGATAAGTTGAAGCCAGTTATGAAACTCGTCGAACAAGCATCCCCACATAGAAACCAAGGCATTTGTGTATTCCACTGCGTCCGATTGCGGCGCGTTGGGTTTCAGTTTCGCCACATCAGTACAAAAATCGATCTATGACTTCAACTTGTCCCATTGTATGATCACAGATGGTTAAGGTGACGGTTGCAAGAACTAAGCGCCTCTTGGCTTTAGCTTCTAACTTTGATTACTAACTTGGTTATCTAAGTAACCCACGTCTTACCCTTGATGTACTAAGATAACAATTGAGAGTCACGACTTTTTTATATATATATTACAAGAATCTAAAACGAGAAAATGGCGTTTTACACTAAAGTTATGGTTGATCATTTCATTATGAGTATGATGTAGATTGTTTATAGGATAATTACATATTACCCATGTGTCCACGGAAGTATAAAGTATCGAGCAATATGTACACAGAAGACAAGACATCTAAAAGAATCAAAATATTTTGAAACATACAAAAGCCACACGAAAAATAAAAAGGTTTGATTTCTGTAAAATATTATCTCATAATTTTTGCACATCTACAAAAGAAAAAAAAATTCAATTCGAATCTCATGCACAGTATACTCCATCTACGAAGTACCACCATGAAATGTGAAAAGTTTCATGAATATACATTCTATCCCTTTCACTCTCATCGATAACTATAAATTTGCTCTAGCTATCACCAGGTAATTTCATTCACCACAGGGAAACCTCCGGATACAATAAAATGGATGTAAGCAAAATACGTTGAGAATATTATTATTGTCATTCACTTGTTCAGAATGTCATCAAGCCTTTTCTTATAATGCGTTTCTACCTTGTGCAAGCTAATGTAACTCAAAACGTAAAGAAACACAGGAACAAAGCCTCTTTATCAGACTATATTTTAATCCGGGGTAATGTAAGCCTACCCAATCCATACTTAAGACTTTCAACCATATTACATATTACGTAATGCAAAAGCCTTTAATTAACGTTGATTGAATATGGAGGCAAATTGTCTAGATTTATTTTTTAATAGACGTTTGATCAATAAATATATGATTATTTTATCACTGTTGCGTTGAGTTCTCTTGACTAGAAAGCCGCAACCCCACAGCTGCTGGCAACGACTCCCCCCCCCCTGCCTCAAACGGTATCCCTGGAAGAAAATATTGGACTTGTTTTGTATTAGTGTGATGCTGTCTCTCTGTCACCAGTTTGTAGTATTAGGAGGAGAGTAGTTGCCGGCTGTGAACTTTCCTAACGAGAAAAAGTGGAAGAAATACAGTCGAAGTTACTAGAGAGAACCTGAGCCTGATCCGGGGACAGAATGGCAGCACTTCGGGGTTGCATCTCCAGACGGAAATAAGACTATAGACAGGTTTCAGAGACAGACATCAGCTCACCATTCCACTCGCACTCAGGCCTGGACACGGCTGTTGGGAACAAACACAGCAAGCACGAAGTGGGTCTCCGGGGCTCGAACTCACGACCATTTGTTAATGAGTTCAAGATGGTGTCCATTGGGCTACCTCGTGATTCTAAAGACGGAAAGCAGGGAGATAATTCTTTCCGACGTCCATCTTGCAGCATTCTATGTAAATGATATACCGACCTTAAATATTACATCTTTTCATAAAAATTACTCTCGTTCTCCTATTGCGTAAGGCTCCATATTTTTCTGTATTGCCTGTACTGACACATTTTAAGTGGATTTATTCATTCACAATCATCTTATGATGTATTTAATCTAGTATCATGGGACAAATTACCAGTGAACTCTTTCAGGTCCACCGAATCAGTGATGTAGTCTGTAGAGCTGAGGGTAGAGCGGAAGAAAACATGAAAGGGAGAGTGGGAGAAAAGAGAGCAAAATGGGGAAATTAATAAAAGAGACTTAAGTTTATTCCTGACGAGCATTATGACTGACCCAGAAATTTATACATATACATATATATATATACATATACATATATATTATATATATATATACATGGGATCTCCATTAGGAGTTCTATTTGCAATTTTTTCATGGGCAGTATTGAAGAAGTATTTGATGAGGTACAGAGACCACGAACATACTGCCGATACATTGACGATATTTTTGTTATGACCGAGAACATCCAACAGATTGAAGCCTTGCAACGACGATTAAAAGAAGTCTCTGGCCTTAACTTCACCATCGAACATAGTGATGAGGGTTCCCTCCCATTTCTTGATGTTCTGGTGAAACAGGGAGAAGAAACTTTGAACACCTCGGTTCACGTTAAATCCACCAATCAAGGACATTGCTTAAATGGATCAAGCGAGTGCCCTCAGAGGTACAAGGATTCGACAATAAGTGCCTTTATTAGAAGAGCCCTCACACACTGCAGCAACTGGAGGGCCGTGCACTCAGAGTTGGAAAGGGCCACGCAAGTCCTCATCAACAACGGATTTGCTAACAAAGACATTGGAAGAATAACCAAGAAGATAATGGACACGTGGTACCTAAAAAAGGAAGATGACCAAACACCAAAAAATATCATTAATATATTTTATAAATCATTCTTCTCCACGGCTTACAAGGAAGATGAGAGAATTATGAAGCAAATAATCAGAAGGAACATCAAGCCGACTTCCGCAAACACCAAAATTATTTTTAACATATATTACCAAAATAAGAAGACATCAAGCCTACTCATCAAGAACAACAAGCCCATAACGGATAATCTTCAGAGATCTCATGCTATATATAGGTATACATGTAACCTTGGGGACTGCGCAACCCAACCTTCATCCTATATTGGTATGACAAACATGAAGCTGTCGCGTAGACTGTCATACCATCTGACAGCAGGTGCTCCTAAGAGTCACTCCAAAGATACTCACCACTGTATACGCCACCATATACATGATGAGTAATATCACTCACTCACTCACTCACCCCACTCACTCCCTCACTCACTCACTGGTCCACCATCAATCACATCCACCCGACTGTCCGGCACCACTCTCGCTGACTGGGCGGTTGCCGACACAGCTCTTCCTGCCGTGTCACCAGCACCACCACTAGCAACCGATACACACACACACACGAACATACTCATAAGTGCAGTCAACCTCTAACTCACAAAACACACGACAACCAAATAATAATGAACCCTTCCCCCCTGGAAATATTATATACTGTAAATAACATATAGCTAGTAATTAAGAACATGATAGCTAATTTGCGGGAAAACAAACATTCCCATTAAAACCCATATTAATACATTTACCAGCACCTCCTATTTTTACTGTGTCAGCACTTCTGTTGAACAAAAAGTAGATGCTCCAGAGCAGGACCAGTCGGTCCGATGATACGTACAGAGACATTAAATAGTGCATTGTGGTATAGAACCAAGAAGTGATTGACATTGTGTAAAACCATAGAAGAAATTGTGAACCAGTAAACTTAATTAATAAAAAAAAAAAAGATGTTACATCGAGTTTGGTGTCGCCGCCTTAAGTTCTGTGTTATGTATTTACTCAACACCAGTTGAGGATACATTAAATGGCGGCAGCGGTGTTCGCTCCCACGTCTCAAGAGAAGAAAACCGAATAAAATCGTCAGCCATTCAAGCCACGCCTACCAGAAGAAAGGATATCAAGGCCTCCTCACCGCAAAGATCTCGTCACACACACGCACCCCTCTACACCATCCTCCACCAACCGCTCCCTTCGAGACGTCGATACCAACTCAAACCATCACAGTCTTCGATTCGGTGGTGAAATTTAGATTTCAAACCACCTGGTGGCAGTGAGCTCCCAACAAGATATCCCCTATCAACAATAACAAGTTCTGACTGCCCTCCAAGAGCCTCTTCTCTCTACACAGCGCCGTGTCCAGTCACTTCCCTTCACTCCGTCCTCACCCGAGAACGATACGTGCTGACGCACCTACATCACCGACTCCAAATTATCTAACCACTTCTAAACAAGGTAAATAATATATCAACCCCTCACAATACTTGATAATATTGATAATCCACCAATAACCAATCAAAACCAACCCCCCTGATACTGCCTTCTCTCCCTTTTTACGAGAACGTCAACAACCCCTCCCCCGCAAGCTTCCTCACCTGGAGGTAATTGCACACCACTGAACTCTTATAACTACCCACTATCCTACTACCAAGGAGACCTTCCCAAAATCTTCGTACGTAAGGACAAACAAGTCTACGGGCCGCCACAGCCACACCTGACGGACCTGCACATACGTCGATACACCTAAACCCAATCATACCTTTCAAGGTATTCTAATGTTCATCATATAGACAATCTTGTAAGATTTACTTTAACCTTCATATCACCAATAATTAACGATAGCTTAACTCCATTTTTCCTTCTTTGATTAATAATTCAGTCTCTAGTGATTTAATAATTCAAACAAAAATATCATTTTACAAAACTAAGTTACATAATTAAGTTACATAAGTAAGTTAAAAACATTTTTGCATACTTCTATCTTGTACCTTCCCAATTTATTATTTAGAATAATATATTTTCAACTTTTACAATAACCTGTATAATCACATTACTTTTTTCTTGCCAATATGAAATATTACCTTTTTCTTCCCAATATCATATATGCCCATTTATATTGTATATCTTTTTACCTTTTACAATAACTTATATATTTTTTTAACTATATGTAATTACATTTTTTTTTGCAATTATACCATTCTATACCCATTGAAACCCTATACCCCCCCTTTTATCTAACCATAACATACTACCCCTTAGATAATGTATACCAAATATTTCTAATTTAACTATTTCAACTTAGACCTCCTATCTCACCTAACTACTTTCTATATCTGTTAAGTCATACATGCATCTCTAGTTAGATACTAACATGGCTACAGGTACGAGAGCCAAGGTCAGAAATTTACTTCAAGGAATTCTTTCCTCATCTAAAGAAGATAAACCCTCTCAAGACCATGACACGACTAAGGCAGATTCTCAAATACCTCCTGAGGAATACTATGACCACATACCCCTTCACCATGACCACTCACGAGAAGACCCTTTTAACCCCTTCCAACTACAACACTTGCCCAACCCCCTCCCTCACTCCACACTAAAACTTCAAGTTACCCCTCAACTAGATCATCAACAACAACAACCTCACACTCCATCACAACCCCAAATTCCCCCTCACCTAGACCCTCAACAACAACAACCCCACACCTCTCCGCAACCCCAAATTCCCTCTCATGTCGACCCTCACCAACTAAACCCTCAACAACCACCCCCCACACCCCAACCCCCCTGATTCCCCTGCAACAACCCCTAATCCCCACAAACAGTGCATACGAGAACTTTGCCTTCCCTTCTCCCAACTTCCCATCTGGTCAACCCACCTCCACACCACACCCCCAACCACCACCTAACCTTGCCCCAAACTCATCACAACATCCACAACTTCAACCTACAATAATTAATAACTACCAAACCATTACCCCTCTAACCGAAATTCCAACCTTCTCTCAAGCTAGCGGACTCTCCATCAGAGACTTCCTGACAGCATGTGATCTTTTCTTTTCAAAAAACACAAACTACTCTGACTTAGATAAGATAAATCTATGCCGCCAGAAAATAGAAGCATCGGACGAACATAGATCCACGGCTCGGATGCTAGATAGTTTGATAGCCACAGGGATCACATATAGCAATTATAAGCCACATCTGTTAAATGTCTTTCAAAGCAAACAAACAAATAACATTAGTTTTATCCTCACATTTCTAAATAATACTAGAGTTCAAAAACAAAGCAACGTTAAAGATAATGTTGCAAACACAATTAAAGAAATTAGGGAAAATCTGTACAACAATAGCCCATGGACTTACACAGACACCATCACAGGTAAAAAGGTAATGACCTTGGAAAACCTATGCTCATTACTAGAGATAGGTCTCTATCTTTCCCAACTCCTTCCAAAGTGCCAAAGAGAAGCCGCAAAAAGGAATTTAAACACTAGTAACCCATTAGCTTATACTTACATCTTAGACATCACCAACGCTTGCAACATCTCCCTCTCTGACCAGCACCATTTTGCTAGACTAAATAGCCTTCACTCACAACAGCCCCCTAGCCCCAATCTAGCACAACCATCTAACTGGTGTTCCTACCATCTTTCAACAAGTCACAACACCAGAGACTGCATACAGAAACAACAAATGCAAGCACAACACCGCGCCACCCCTTGCTCAGTTCATGGAACTACTTCCCACACTGATTCTCAGTGTAGAGCGCAGCAATACCAACAACCACAGGTACAACACCGCGCCACCCCTTGCTTAATTCATGGAACTACCTCCCACACTGATTCTCAGTGTAGAGCGCAACAATACCAACACCCACAGGTACAACACCGCGCTACCCCTTGCTCAATTCATGGTACCTCCCACACTGATTCCCAATGTAGAGCTCAACAGCAAACCAAACAACTCCCACCCACCCCTAGACCACCCACCATGTCAAAACCAACACAACCAGGCAAATACTGCAACCTACACAAAGCCACAACTCACTCCAACGAAGAGTGTTCTCAACAAAAATCACAATCACAACCACATCAGAGAACAAACAAACAAGTCACCACACCTCGACAAACACCTTCCTCCCACACAACACATACAACTCAACACCGATTGGGGGAACGTGCACCAGCCTCACGCACCAGACCACCATAGGAACATCCGACACACCACACAACTATATCACCCTAAAGGTGAAATTAGATCAAATTACTGTTGACATGATGGTTGACACAGGAACAAACCTAAACCTCATCCCCAGAGCTCTCTACGAAGCACTAAATGACCCACCCCAAATCCAGTATTCAAATACGGAAGGTCTATTGATAGAAAGATCTACCATATCACTTCACGATATGATTGATTTAAACATAGAGGTAAACAATTCCCAAGTAGGTTTCACATCCTTCCACTTAGCTGATGAATGGAGTCTCGACCAACAAGGTATAATAGGTTTAAAGTCCCTACGAGACTGGAAGTCCATCATCAACTTAGATACCAACAAAATCTCCTTCCGAGATGAAAGTAATGAGTCAACCCTTCCTGAAACACCCGACCCAGACACACAACCACTTTCATATCTATCTAGCTTAAATAAACCCTCTCCAACTAAGAGCTACTCATTCCGTCCACCACCTTATGTCACCTCAAAAGCACTGATGTCTAACACAGTTATCATACCCCCTAGACATTCAATAACAGTTCCACTATACATACCCGGAGCAATAGAACACCAGGATGTCATAATTGACCCGGATACGTCAAGATTAAATAACATAACCTTGGAGTCCTCCTGGGATATAATATCAGAAAATAAACACACCCTAGCTATGTTAACAAATCTCTCCGATCAACACCGCAAAATCAGGAAGAACACAATCATTTGTTCAGTCCATCTCCATAATTCCCCAATCCAGGAACCACTCCCACAACACATCAACACTGTAAGACCACCACAAACTCTCACCCCTATCCACCCCAACCAAATCACAACATCAGCAAACGGAGAGATGAATGACAAGCTACTGACCCTCCTACAAAGGAATAGATCAGCTATCGCCTTAGAAGGCGAACCCTTAGGCAAATGTGATATAATCAAACATCACATCCAAATTCCCCCCAACACCCCCCCCTCATACACCCCCGCTTACCGCATACCCCACAGTAGGAAAACACAAGTCAACAACAGTGTGCACAAGATGTTACACCAAGGCGTAATTTCTCACTCCCAAAGTCCGTGGAACAGTCCCCTCTTCCTAGTCCCAAAGAAAGACGGAACTTTACGCCCTGTTGTTGACTTTAGGAAAGTCAACAACCTAACTCAATCTGACCCACACCCCCTCCCCGCCATGCAAGATGTCTTACAAACCATCGGTATTGGAAATTCAGTTTTTTCCACAATTGACCTTAAGTCAGCCTTCTGGCAGGTCGAGCTCACCGATGAATCTAAACCCGTAACTGCATTCTCCACTGACAAGGAACATTTCCATTTCGAGCGTATGCCCTTTGGCCTTAAGAATGCCCCCTCAACCCAACAAAGGTTGATGACCCGCATTTTCAGCGACATGATAGGAATCTCTTTATTCGTCTACTTAGACGACCTCATCATCTATAGTCCCACACAAACTGACCACCTTCACACACTAGAGATTGTCCTAAAAAGACTCAAAAACACAGGATTGAAAATCCAACTAGGAAAGTGTAAATTCCTACAGACGGAACTCACCTTCTTAGGCCATAAGGTAGATAGCCAAGGCATCCATACCACCACAGATAAGATAGATACCATAAACAATTTCCCAACCCCCAGAAACGCAGATGAAATTAGAAGTTTCGTAGGACTAGCATCTTACTACAGACATTTCATACACAAATTTGCAGAAATTGCATCCCCTCTCACCAAATTCACAAGAAAAGGCGAGCCTTTCAAATGGTCTGAAGAGGAACAGACAAGTTTCAACACCCTTAAACATGCTCTTACCACAGCCCCTGTCCTTACCTTTCCTGACATGAAGAAAGAATTCCTTCTTTACACCGACGCCTCCTCTAAAGGAATAGGCGCAGTCTTACAGCAGAAAGATGAAAACGGGAAAGAGCACCCCATAGCCTACGCAAGTAGAGTACTGAATAAGCCTGAAAGTAACTATTCAACTACCCACAAAGAAGAACTTGCATTGATATGGGGCTTGAAACATTTTAAATACCTTATACTAGGGTATAAAATCACAATCTTTACAGACCATCAACCCCTAGTCTACCTCTTTAACACTAAAGACTTACATGGCAGAATTGCCAGGTGGAAAACCACCCTATTGGACTTCGATCCAATAATAACATATCTAGCGGGAAAAGCTAACATAGTAGCTGACTCTTTAAGCAGACAAACTCACGTCTCATCACTAACACAAACAACATGCATTCCGATGCAAGAACTTAGAAATGAAACAGACAATGACCCGACATGGTCTCAAATAAAACAGCATCTCCTTTCAAGAACTCCCTTACACTCCCGACCACCTGTCCCTATAGACGAACTCAAACTGGTCGACGGAATCATAAGGAGAAAAACTAATGACAGGGAAGTAACTGTCGTTCCCAGAGTCCAAGTTCCCAAAGTCCTACACATATTGCACGACAGTGCAATGGGAGGCCACTCAGGCAGAGATAAGACACTGAACACTGCTAGGCCCTCCTTCTACTGGGTCAACATGAAAAAAGATATAACCACACACATAGACTCATGTGTAACTTGCAACCAATTCAGAGGACCTGACCCCAAAATACTCAATATCAAAGACATCCCGCTCCCTGCTGAGCCATGGGAAACACTTGGCATTGACTTACTGAAAATGCCAACGAGCCATCAAGGTTCCAATTACGTACTCACGGCAGTCGATTATCTGTCCAAATACACCATCCTAGTCCCATTACAAGACAAAACAGCAGAGACTGTAGCCAAAGCCTTAGTTAATAATATATTCTGCAGATACAACATTCCCAAGCGAATGTTATCTGACAACGGGTCAGAATTCAAAAACGAGGTAATGCGCGAAATAGCACATCTTTACAATGTATATCAAACTTTCGCCACTGCCTACCACCCACAAGGGAATGGACTTACAGAGTGCACCAATCGCAAAGTACTTGAAGTCCTCAGACCTTTGGTCAACGATCTCATGGACAGTTGGGAAGATTGGTTACCACAGGTACAAGCCAGTATCAACAGCACAGTCAACTCCGCGACAAAGATGTCTCCCCATGAGATAATTTTTGGCCAAAGAATGCGCCTTCCCTACCAAATCTTCAACCAACCAACCCCCCCTTATACAATCTAGATAATCTCAGCAAATGCATAAAAAGAGGAATGCAAACCATTTATAAGCAAGTCAGAGAAAACCTCAAGGTAGCCCAAGAACAAAAACAAAACAACACAGACGTTCATCTCCACTTGACATAACACTTGGAGACACAGTCATGGTCAAAGATTCAAGCAGGACTAACAAACTCAAACCCAAGTTCCTAGGCCCCTTCACAGTCACAAGCTCACTCCCTAACAATGTTTTCCTACTAACAGATCCTTCTGACCACACAACCGTAACCATACATGGAGAGAAATTGAGAAAAGTTAAACTCAACCTAGACCCAACTCTACCCCCCACCTACAACCCACCTACCGCACTCACACATAACTCACCCAAGCGCAAGTCCCATCCCATGACTCTGCGTCGACGCAACTAAACATGCACTCTAGCTCTCGCCCCTGAAGATGCAGGACGTCATGTATCTCTCAGTGGAGGTTAAAATGGCCCATTTCCAATAAGAACTCCCTTCCACATATCTAGTGAAACTTCTCCACTTCCTTCCGACCAATATAACCTTAGCGAGAGTCAGATAGACATATCCTCATTCACTGAGACATAACCTTCATCCACAGGATGACTACAATACTACTACTACTTCACCTCGTCCACCTCTCCCTCTCCACCCCCGTTTTGATCCCAGGAGCAGTCATCAACAACCATGGAACCGCCGCATGCGTAGAAGATTCCATAATGGTAAAACTGAGAATTTCCCCAGATACTCTGCTAAAACCCCTCACAAAATTACATAAAGACCTCATAGACATAGAAAAATTAATCTCCACCCAAATACCCAACACCACTCATCAAAACCATGAAATCTCCATGACACTATACCACAACGTCAACGCCTTACATGACAAGATCAATACGATCAAATACACAATATACCACCTCCCCAACCCAGACAATGAGAACCCAAAGACCAGTAGAACCAAGCGCGGATTGTTAGATTTTATCGGAATAATCTCTAAATCGCTATTCGGGACTGCAACTGAACAAGACTTACAAACAATCCAAACACACATAGGAAATATAACAAAAGTACTACACCAACAAGGTAAACTCATAAATCTAAACTCTAAGAACATCGACCTCCTCGCTGACTCAATCAATTCGGTAATTGATAAGTTCAACAACCTCGCAACATTCACAAATTCCCAGTTATCTAAGATTACCAATTCCCAAACAGCCCTCTTCTTCCTTCACCACCTAAATGAACTAGACAAACAATTAGACAAGCTATTGGACCATAGTAATCTTATCCAAAGAGATATTTGGAACGCCCACGCAGGTATAGTCAACTTTCAAATGATCACTCCAACCCAACTTGATCAAACACTACGACAAGCCCACAATACATTAAAACTTACCCCCTTCTTCTCCCGAAATGAAATACATCATTATTACCCCATCTTAACATCAACTATCTTTCAAGAATTCATTCTAATAAACATTCCGATGGACCCGATCAAGAGATTCTCCCTTTGGGAAATTTACCCCTTCCCCTACCCTTACCAAAACCGCACCATGACCCTCAACCTACCAACCTCCACCATCCTAAAATCAACTGATGGACAGTGGATCACACTAACCTCACCAGAAACCATGGCAATTTGCAAGATAGCACGACCCAACTTCCATATCTGTCCAGCTTACCCCTTCCATTTCCAATTAACCAAATCCCAACCTTGCCTCTCAGAACTCACAGCACCCAAAGTCAATTTTTCCGAGACGTGTGACTTTCGCTTCTCAGACAACACTCAAATACACCACACCCACGTAGGACATAAACACTTCATATTTCTTCCCCACCCCACATTAGTGTCAGTGATATGCCTACACAAACCACCCTCCCATCATAGGATCTTCGGCTCTGTCACTCTACCAGACACCTGCCACATCTACATGATGGACTCAATGCTCCTCCCAAACAAACTCC
>NC_134780.1:64295949-64303449 GCF_046742065.1 Oratosquilla oratoria | reverse complement strand
GGTGACTTTAATTTAAGGAAATCTGCTGGGAAGAGGTGACAGTGAAGGGTGGAGACGACCTTTGGGGAAATGTACTACTTTATATGATTATAGAACATACAATGACGCAATGGATACAAGAGAATACTAGGTATGGAAACGAGGAAGAACCATCGAGACTGGACCTAATAATCACATCAGAATCTGAAATAGTGGACAAGATTGAATATTAGACCACATATTGGTTGAACTGGAACTAAATGAGAAGTACATGGAAAAAAACGAATCATATAGAAAGGGAAGATTGGTGTATGGAAAAACAAATTTTGATAAAATAAGAGAATTCTTTAAAAAAAAAAAAAAACAGACTAGGAAAGGATACACAAAGGGGAAACAACAGTAGAAGAGAAATTGGCTATTTTGACAAAAAATCATAAAGAATGAAAAAGTATGTTCTAAGACAAAAACAAGAAAAAGGATATGTAAAGTGTTGGTGCAGCAAAAGATGTCGGGAGTTAAAAGACAAAAGGAATAAAGCTTGAATAGAATGGAAAAAAAGACAAAAGACCTGAAAAATGGAAAATATATACTAGTCATAGAAATCAATATGTACAAATGTGCAGAGAAGAAGAGAGAAAATGCGAAAAAGATGTCATAGAAATTTTTTAAGATCAACCAAAACTATTTTACAGATTTGTAAATAACAAAGTGAAAAACAAACAAGAATTAGAGAAACTACGACAAGGAGGAGTTGAATACACAGAGGAAATAGAAATGGTAGAAATTATGAACAAGCATTTTAAATCGGTGTTTACGAGGGAGAACACACAACCTAGAGATATCGAGTGGGAGGAGAAAGCCCTCCCTATCAAAGAGATAGAAGTAACAAGGAATGAAATAATGAATCACTTGAATAATCTCGATGTCAGAAAATCGCATGGACCAGATGAAATGGCAATCTGGATTTTGAGAGAATGCAGGAACGAACTAACAGGCAAAATAAATAGTCTAATAAGCAGTTTATTGAAAGAAGGAAAAGTTCCAGAAGATTGAAAAAGAGCAAATATAGTACCAATATATAAAGGGGGAAACAAGTAAGACCCTACTAACTATAGACCGGGCTCTCTTACAAGTACGATACCTAAAACTTGTGATCAAAATTAGATGTGTGGGGCATTTGGAAAAAACAAAGTACTAAAACCAAAGCAATTTGGATTTACACAAGGACGATCATGCGTCACAAACTTAATGTGTTTCTATTCAAGACTAATAGATATAATACAAGAAAGAGATGAATGGGCTGATTTGGCATTTCTAGACCTGAAAAAAGTTTTTGATATGATGCCACATAAGAAATTGCTAAAGAAATTAGAAACTGCAGGAGGAATACAGGGCAAACTGCAGAAGTGGATGGAAGACTTCTTGCATGAAAGAAAAATGAGAGTGGTGATAAGAGACAAACACTCTAATTGGGATGAAGTGATTAGTGGAGTTTTACAAGGAACAGTTCTGGCCCCAATAATGTTTGCTATATATATTTATGATATGGATAAAGTAATTTAAAGTTATATGAGCTTCTTTGCGGACGATGCAAAATTTTTGAAAAAAGTGAACATTGTAGAGGATAGTAAGTCGCTACAGAGTGATCTCAATAAAGTATAGGAATAGAGTAGGAAGTGTGAGATGGAATTCAATATTAAGAAGTGTAGCATAATGGAATTTGGAAAAAGCAAAAAAAGAAGAGTGGGGTCATATAAACTGGGAGAGGAAGAAAGTTAAAAAGTAGAAATAGAAAATAAGAAAGACCTGGGAGTCATTATTATGAATAATATGTTCCCTTGGAAATATATAAACAAAATTTTTGGAGAAACTTATATCTAATATGAACAATCAAAGTGGTATTTACATACCTGGACGAAGAAATGATGAAGAAAATACCAGTCACTTTAATAAGACCAAGATTGGAGTATGCAGCGACGACGTAGTCACCAAATACAAAAAAAAAAAAATGTATAACAAAACTTGAAAGAATACAAAGCGCAATTACGAAATTGGCACCAGCACTCTCAGAACTATCATATGAAGAGAGACTAGCAAAACTTGAGCTACAGACATTAAAGTAAAGAAGAGAGAGAGGAGACTTGATAACTATTTATAGAATCATGAAAGGCATAGAAACTATTGAAAGAGATGATCTAATAAAATGGGATAGTAGAGATAAAAGAGGACACGGAGAGGAGATCAAGAAAGACAGTTATAGAAGAGACCTAAAAAAGGACAGCTTCCTCCACAGGGTAATAGACGTTTGGAACAAGTTAGATGAGAACGTCGTGTGTACAAAAACAAAACACGAACTTGAAAACAGTCTAGATAAAACGAGATATGAAGACGGGACACCACGAGCATAGCTCCCCTTCCCAGTCGAAGTGGCAGCGAAGTTTGAAACTCTAGGAAAATCTTCAATTTTTTATTAGAAGAGAGACTAGCAAACCTTGAGCTACAGACATTAGAGCAAAGAAGAGACAGAGGAGACTTGATAACTATTTATAGAATCATGAAAGGCATAGAAACTATTGATAGAGAGGATCTAATAAAATGGGATAATAGAGATACAAGAGGACACGATAAGAAAATCAAGACAGTTATAGAAGATCTGAAAAAGAACAGCTTTCCCCAATTTATACGGTGGGATTGTGTTGCCTAGAAACATGGTTCAACATAGCCAAAACACACTTTCTTTATGGCTCAAAACAATATGATCATTCTACTGCAAACCAGATTATACTACAGGTAAACTTGTTCATTTTCCATTGCCCCAAATATTAAACACATACGTATCTACATGAATTGTTTCCTTGTAGTGTTCATGCGTGCGTTCTTGAGCTTCTGTGTAGAAACATGTAAATGAAAGGAAAAGTCGGCAACCACATTTCCTTATTCGTGAGGAGGGAGAGAGATGAAATCTACATACGAATGTCGAACCTAACTTTGCTTATCCAGTTACACGAGTTACGCCATCGGCTTCTTACCGTGAGGGATTTCTCATTAGCTTTTAGCTTAATTGGCTTCACTCTCTTTTCCCTTTTTTTTCTCGTGACGTTTTACTTGTGTGACCTTTTCCCACCTCTTTGCCTCCCTTTGCTTTCATTTGTCTCCCCTGAAAGATGTAAGGACCTGTCCCTGCACTGCTGTATTGTCTCTTTTTTTTTTTTTCAATGCCACCATTTCGCTGTAGCATACAATCTTTTATACTTGTTCTTCCTGCCTGCAGGTGACTTTATTCAGTACGGGAACCCCTCACTAGTAAGTGGAATAGAGTTACCATCTCCTGCTGTCAGAAGATTCTATCTAATCAAAGGGAATTTTATTAGCAAAAGGATAATCCCCTCAGTCTGGAGTCGTCCCTCAGCTGAATAAAGTCACCTGAATTTGAGAAAAACTAAATCTAGAAGAAATGAGGTTACTGAAAAAAGTTGTATTGTGAAAAGGATTTAATGTCCATTTTTTCATTGAGTTAAATTTTCTATTTGTTTATCATCATTAATCTCGTTATCCTCTAATAACCATCCTGGAGCTTGCGTAGAATAGAAATTGATGTTTCAATCCCGGACGCGTGAGGCACCATTCCGTTCCTCAGAATTACAAGAAAATCGCTGAAGTCGCCTTTTCATGGCTTTCCAACCCCCCTCTGCAATGGCGAACATCAGTGTTGCAGTAAACTAGTGTCACATTTCAGTACTATTACATAGTCAGTATGATAGAGCTGATTACACTGGTTCCAGGCTGTATTCATACCCACAGGACCCATTCCAACACAGCCAAAATTCCGCATGCAATTTGTACACTACAAACAACCTTACCAAGCCGGAGTAAGTCTCCGTGATGAGGCAGAGAGGTTGTATAAATCCCCTATCGAATAGGCAAGTAATCCTACAGTAGGCCAATAAAGCTCAGCTCAAACTCAGTATGACCAACTTCATTGCATTTGATTAGCCAGGGTCATTGTATCATGAGGAAGTATCTTACGCCAGAGGTCTTTCGATGGATCAAAAACCTTCACCCTTGCCCTGTGTGGTCGGGCAGCCATGACTAATGGTTATGAAAGCAGTTTACACATATATGAAATGAAATAGTTACATTACTATCACCATCACCTCTCATTCATCGTCATCCTTCGTTCTCTTTCACCCTGTAGAAGAGCACATTTCCATAGATAACTTGTACTAATTATATCTCCAGACTTTTGGTCCCGTGGAAGCAGCTGGCGTTTCTCTCTAGACTTTTCTTCTTTTGTGGAGTTGGTTAGGGCACGTGAGGAGGGCTCCGGGGAAGGGAGGAGACGCTATCGGGTTGGGGTTCCGTTACAAAACCCATTAATGGAAATCCCAACAGAGACAAACATTATATTATTAATAACGTTGAACTAGTTTATTCAGATTAAGCCTTAAGGTTTAAAGTAAGACCCTGTCAGACATACGCGAGCCAAAATGACTTTGTCGCGCCTCAATTTTTTAACGCGCATGTTTTAAGATTTTGTGGTTACCTCACGACCTTGCGTCGCACACATACACGTGTATGTATATATATATATATATATATATATATATATATATATACATACATATATATATATATATATATATATATATATGTATATATATATATGTACGTATGGAAAGAGTGGTGTAGGTAAAGTCCATGAAGGAGCAGAAGTACTTTATTCTCTTACGTTTCGAGAGTCTTCTTCAGAGAGATAATGGTACAGGTAAATTGAAATACATTGCTAATATACTAAAAGGGTCACCTTGGGATAGAGTTCGCTGTATGTGCCTCCTTGATGATCAATCTTGCTGTTACGTGTTCTAAATTTACAAATCCTTCTCTATGATTGGTTGAACTAAAAGTGCTGATATATGCAGCTTCGATAGTTTTTCTTGTGGTCTTTTTCATACCGGTGTGTAAGATTTTGGTGATGTTCCAATTAGGCATATGGCCGTGTTGTGTAGCGTGTATTGCTAACGAATTAGATGATCTGTGGTGTCGCATGTCGTTCTTGTGTTCGTATAATCTTTTTGTAATTCCTCGTGAAGTTTCTCCGAAATAAGCTGCATCACACCCACCACATGTAATCTTGTAAACCACGCTCTTTTCATTTTTCTCTCCCGTGTGCTGGTTATTGGACAAAATATCCCTTGTTTTCTGTCCTGAGGAGTGTACGATTTCTATCCCTATTCTTGCGAAAAACTTGGAAATTAATTCACCTCTTGTAGAGTAAGGAACCACTAAAAATTGTCTTTTCTTCTCCATATTTGCTTGGCTTTATTTTTCAGTTTTTGTAAGAGACCCGGTGGATATTTCAGGCGGCTGAACTCTTTGTAATGTGTTTACATTCGTCGTGTAAAATTCTTCGCTACATATTCTAAATGATCTCAGGAAAAAGCCAATTATCATGCCGGATTTCATTCTTATGTCGTATCGCGATAAGTAATGTTGTTGGTTTACTATATACTAAAAATTTTACACTTCCATCAATACGATGTATTACCGTGTCTAAAAATGGTAGTTTCTTGTCTATCTCCTTTTCCATTGTGAATCAAAAACCTAAGCAGGAAAAGTAATCGAAAGACCTAAGTCAAAGACATTGGCAAAGGATACAAGCGTAAGGCCTAAGCAGAAGACCTAGGCAGGTGTTCTACACAAAAGATCTAGATGGAGGACCTAGGCGAAAACATCTAGACCGAAACGTGAGGCAAAAGACTGATGAAAAAAATAAAATCTAGGCAGAAGACCTAGGTACAAGGCCTAGATAGGTGGCCTAGATAGGTGACCTTGACACGAGAACTAAGCGGAAGACCTCATCAAGAGACATTGACGCAAGACCTAGACGGGAGGCTTAGACAAACGAATAGGCGGGATCCTCATGCACAACACCTTCACAGGAGACCTAGAAAAAAGACCTAAATGGAATATAAAAATCAAAATACGTAAACAGGAGGTCTATGCAGTAGACAGAGGCAGCCATCGAGATTAGAGACCATGGGAGAAATCGTAGATGGGAGTCCTAGAAAAGACCTAGACGGAAGGACTTAGCGACCTGGGTGCACGACCTGGGTAGAAGACCTAGACCGGATATTAACGTCTATTAGGAGACCTAGGGAAAATAGGAAAATAGGAAAATACCAAGGCAAAAGATCTAGGTGGGATATCTTAGTGGGAGATCTAGGGCCCTAGGCACAATACATGAGAAACATATTTGGGCGGAAGACCCTGGCAAAATATCGGAATGGCACCCAAAGCAATTCCACCATTGATGAGAGTCTAATACACTGGAACAACACCAACCCACCTAATGGACTTGAATAAAGCTGGCAAATTATATATAACCCCGGCAGGATAAAGCAGTGCATGGAAGCATCAATTATTCAGAGGTCAAGTACAATATAACAAAATAAGGTCATGTTCAATATTATTTCCTGTGGTGAAAAAAGTTTCAGGAGGCCATCTTTGAGCTGCTTCGATCATGTGCCCTTACGAGAAACTTCCAAGTCCCTTCTCTCCCCTTCGTTCCATTTCCTCTCGAGGCTTTTATATACATAGTTTGTGTCTTTGAACTTGAAAAAAGAAAAGAGGCCAAACGTTGCACATTCAATAAAGGTTTCGTCCTCAAATGGGATGGCAGGGTCATTTGGCCGGGGTATGGGGAGGTCTTTTGGTCGGTCGGGTTGGTGCGTCGTTTGATCGATCGGCTCGGGTTGGGTCATTTCAGTGGGTCGATTGGTCGGTGGGTCGTTAGGTCGGTGGGTCGTTAGGTCGGTCGTTAGGTCGGTCGGTCGGTCGGTCGGTCGGTCGGTCGGTCGGTCGGTCGGTCGGTCGGTCGGTCGGTCGGTCGGTCGGTCGGTCGGTCGGTCGGTCGGTCGGTCGGTCGGTCGGTCGGTCGGTCGGTCGGTCGGTCGGTCGGTCGGTCGGTCGGTCGGTCGGTCGGTCGGTCGGTCGGTCGGTCGGTCGGTCGGTCGGTCGGTCGGTCGGGCGGTCGCTTGGTCGGTCGGTCGGGCGATCGCTTGGTCGGTCGGTCGGTCGGTCGGTCGGTCGGTCGGTCGGTCGGTCGGTCGGTCGGTCAGTCGGTCGGTCGGTCGGTGTGCCTGTGCCTGTGCCTGTGCCTGTGCCTGTGCCTGTGCCTGTGCCTGTGCCTGTCGGTTTGTCGTTCGTGCGTCAGATGTTAGTATGGAGGGCGGTGACCAATAGGAGTCCCAAAAGGTAATTCATGTCCTTAATCTATGTAAATGACATGATGAATGGTGCGACAAATTACACTAACAGACGAAGTAAAGCTCACGAGAAGAATAAAAGATGAGGGAGACTGCTCATTTGTCTGGAACCAATTGAGAAAATTAACTTAAACGGCAAAAAACTCAAAGAACTGGAAACGGGAGTCTCAAAAAGACCACAAATGAATTACCAGCATGTAGAAAAATAGAAAGATCTGGAAATACTGGTCTCAGATACCTTGGCACCTAATAAACA
>NC_134780.1:64268449-64285949 GCF_046742065.1 Oratosquilla oratoria | reverse complement strand
GGCAGTGGACAAGGTACAGGGATGATCCGTCATTCAGGAGGTGCTAAGATAAGAGGGAGGGTGGAGGGGTGTGGAGTGTATTCAGGGATGGAATGGGTGGGAATGATTTTATGCTTTTTTCTTTTTGGCTACCCCCCTTGCATGTATGTATGTTTTGTAAAGTCGACAGTATTAAGGAGGCTGTTAATCTTCATATGGGTATTCTCAAGCTTTCTAACCAGTACTCTGCCATTTGGAGGGTGGGCATAAACCAGATTGCCCAAATGATTAATTTATTCAACGTTTCGTCTGGAAGAAGACATCTTCTCGAAAGTCTGTAACATATAAATAACCTATATACAGAAATAACGAACAAGGGTGTTAACCTTAACAAGAATTCACAATCATGGAAATAAACACCAATAAATAAAAAATTGACAACAATAAATCAAATCCTATCGCGATACATGAACCGATGGGGACCAATACTTACAAATTTAAAGGTCCAAAGAAATGACGAAGGAAATCGTCGGGTGATGACTTATATATGCGAACCTAGCCGGCTTGGGTGGTGGAAGGGGTAGTGGGAGAAAGGGTAGTGGGAGGGATTGATGACCCATCATGTTGGGAAGGAGGGGGTTGGGGGGTTTGGGGGTTGCAAGGTCGGTTGGGGGGAGGATGGAGTGTGTAGGAAGAGGTGGAGGGGGGCTGGGGCGTATTGACATAGGGTGTGGTCACGGGTCGTGGTGGTGGTGGCGGGGTGATCTAATAGAGATGTTCAAGTGAATCAAAGGCTTTAACAAGGGTGATGCAAACACGGTAATCATATTAAAACAACAGGGCAGGACTCGCAGTAATGGATTTAAACTGGACAAATTTAGATTTTTAAGGCGGAATTAGGCAAGAATTTTGTGTGTGTGTGTGTGTGTGTGTGTGTGTGTGTGTGTGTGTGTGTGTGTGTGTGTGTGTGTGTGTGTGTGTGTGTGTGTGTGTGTGTGTGTGTGTGTGAGAGAGAGAGAGAGAGAGAGATAGAGACAGAGAGATATGTCTTTGGCTTTAACATAAGAACATAAGAATGAAGGAGACTGCAAGAGACTATAAGGCCTACACTAGGCAGCTCCGTATCCATTAACACCTGTCATCCATATCCATAAAGTTGTCTAATCGTTTCTTAAAACAACTGATAGTTTCAGCGCTTACTACATGGTTACTAAGTCTATTTCATTCGTTGACCACCCTATTTATAAAACAATTCTTGCCTATTTCCTTCTTAAATCTAAATTTGTCCACTTTAAATTCATTACTGCGAGTCCTACCCTGTTGTTTTCATATGATAATCATGTTTGCATCACCTTTGTTAAAGTATTTGATCCACTTGAACACCTCTATTAGATCACCCCGCACTCTTCGTCTTTACAGAGAGTGTAAGTTAAGGTGCCTAAGCCTCTCTTCGTAAGGCAAATTTCTGAGTCCATGTATCATTTTGGTCATTCTTCTCTGTACTGATTCTAGTGAATTGGTGTCCATTCTGTAGGACGGAGACCAAAACTGTACCGCATAGTCAAGGATGGGTCTATCACTAGATAGTTTGATAATTACCCCTACACTTCTATTCGTTACCGTCCTAGCAATGAAAACTAATGTTCAGTTAGATTTATTTCTGGCGCTAATGCACTATTTCCTGATTTTAAGGTCAGGACTTACTAGAACTCCCAAGTCTCTCTCGCACTTACTTTTCTCTAAAACCGTGTTATCTAAGCTGTACTTAGAGATATTGAAGTTCATTTGCCATTTCACCGACCATGTGTACAATCTGCTAAGATCCTGCAGAATCTCTGCTTCGTCTTCTGACCTAATTAGGCGTCCTATTTTATTGTCATCCGCAAACTTACTAACATCACTATTTACCCCATCGTCTAAGTCGTTTATGTACATAATGAACATTAAAGGACCCAAAAACCGATCCCTCGGGGACCCCACTAGTAACATTACCCCACCTAGATTTTACTCCATTTATGGTGACCCGCTGTTTTCTGTTACTAATCCAAGCTCTAATCCATTCTAACATTTTTCCTCCTATGCCATGGGCTTTGATTTTATTTAATAGTCTCTGGCGTGTCACCTTGTCAAACGCTTTGCTAAGGTCTAGGTAAATAACATCGTAATTAGCATTGTTATCTGACGCCTTATATACTTTAGTGTAAAAGTATAGGAGTTTAGTCACACATGACTTACCCTTGGAGAAACCATGCTGTGTATCACGAATTAAATTGTCTTTCGATGTGTTCTCCGAGTCTATTTACTATTATTGATTCAAGCATTTTTCCTATAACCGATGTCGAACTGATTGACCTGTAGTTGCATATAGACAATCTATCTCCCTTCTTAAAAACATGAACAACGTTTGCCAGCCTCCAAGCAATAGGCACAAAACCAGTGTCTACCGAATAATGAAATTTTTCAGTTAACTAGTCGCAGATTTCAAATTTACACTCCTTAAGCATTATCGGAAAAATTTCGTCTGGACCCGGGGATTTTGTAGCTTTAAGTCTTTAAATCTGCTTGACTACTTCTTCTTTACTAATGCTGATATTAGATAGACTACTTTCTTCATCCCATCTGAAAATCGGATCGCAGTCAGGTACTTTATCTAACCTCTCAATAGTAAACACCGAGAGAAAATAATGGTTAAACTCCTCGTTCATTTTTTCCTCCGATTCTATCATGACATTTTCATCGTTTTTAATTGGTCCTATTCTTTATTTTATGTTCTATTGAGATGAAAGAAACCCTTTGGGTTGGATCTTGCTTGACTGGCAACCTTAATTTCATAATTACATTTCGCTGTACGTGTATTCTTTTTAAGCAGGTTTGCCATTTCGTTATATCTTGATCTAAGGTGTGTTTAATCGTTTTTTATTTTTACGTAAAGTCCTCTTTTCATTCCGATCTCATGTTTCAATCTATCCTTCATCCATTTGGGAGTATTACTATTTTTCCGTATTGACTTCAGGGGGATAAATGTATTTTGTGCATTAATAATTAAATCAGTTAGATTGCTATACATTTCATCCAAGTCGCTGACCTGTCTGTTGAGCCCTCACCCCCAATTGACCTGACCCAAGGTATGCATAATACCCTCCGTGACTCGACCCCTGGTCATGACCTGACTCCTGGTTATATACCAAGACCTGACCGCGCCGACAATGTCCGAAACGTCCGAAACGTCCGTAACGTCCGTATGAAATTTCTTATTCAATTTCAAATAGGATGTTATATTGTCAACATTTACTCTCCTGAAGTCTGGTTCTTGGACGTTATTCGTACTTTTTCATTCTTCCCAAATAATATTAAATCTTATTTCATGATGATCGCTAGAGCCTAGACTATCTCCCACTTTTACGTTACTCATTAGGTGCTCATTATTAGTTAAAAGTAAATCCAGAGTATTTTCTGCCCACGTAGGACCGGTAGTCATTTGTTTTAGGAAATTATCCTGCACCACATCTAGGAATTTCTTCGTTTCCTGATCTATTAGATTTTCCTAGTCATTGTTTCTATAATTAAAATCTCTCATGATCACAATATTTTTGTACTGGGACTCTCTGCGAATTTCATGAATCAGGGGATCAGTCTGCTCAATGCTGAGGTTAGGAGGTCTATTCAAGACGCCAATAATGTCTTTCTTATTCTTGCCTATAATCTCTACCCAAAAAGATTCCGTACAGTACTCTTCCTTAATCGAATTGTTGTTAATACAGTTTATTGTATCTTTAACGAAAAGTACTACACCTCCCCCACTCCTTTCAGCCCTATCCTTGTGAAAAAAAACTTATATCCCTCTATTTCGATTTCCGGAAGGAAATGTTTATCAGCCATGTTGATCCAGGATTCAGTAATAGCTATGTCAAAATTCTCTACGCATGCTTTACCTCGCAGCAAATCAATTTTGTTAATTATGCTTCTGCTATTTGTATATCAAACTTTATTTTCCCTCCACCTGCTTTGGTGATTCTTTTCACATTCTTCTCTAAGTTGTTTCTATTGCCTAAACTATATTCTGATACTTCCCCCCCCCTACTCCCACGTAATCTACTCGAAAAAACCCTGTAGGATACCTACTTTTCGTTCAAGGGCTTCATCAAGGAGCCGAAATCCTCTGAGCGACAAGTGCACCCCGTTCCTTGTATATAGATTATTCTTACCGTAAAAGCGATCCCAATTGTCAACAAATGCCCATCCAATGGCTTTACAATATTTTGCCCAGCCTGTAATTCATTGCAATAGTCCTAGAATGCCACATGCCTCCAACTCTACGCCTCGGAAGAATCTCACATACAACAGGAACACCTCCCTTATTCCTAATCTTGTCTAGCGCATCCCAGAACCACGCAAACAATTCCTCACTCCCTAACTTACCTATATCATTGGCCTCAGCACTTAAGCAAACGACAGGAGCTTTACCTTCCCCTACTAAACACTCTTCAATCATATCTCTAACATATCTTATCCCTGCGCATGGGAAACACACCTGCGTCCTATGTTTCCTATCTTTATCACTGAAAGCCCTGTCTAAGTACCTCACTTGACTGTCTCCTACAACCAAAATCTTACCTGTGGGCAGGGATCCAGCGTCTGCCCTTCCCTTCTTCTCTTGAATTTCCTTTGTTTCTTCTTCCTGGAGTCCCGCTAGTACTTGAAACGAGTTCTTGCAATCAAATGGGGCTGGTGAGGACTTTTTTTGAACTTTTCGCGTCTTATTTGTCACCGTTTTCCATCTAGGCTCCAAACTAGTTTTGTCTTCCTGATTTTGGGCCTTCGAGCGGAGTACTCGATCCTACTCTTTAGGCACTTTACAGCATCCTCCAAGGCTTCAATTCTACAAAGTAGAGATTGTACCTCATCGGCACTGAACACGGTAACACGACCACTCGCCATATCACTATTTGAAGCAGCTACCCAGTTGACCTGACCTGAGTGATGACTACTGGTAAACGTAAAAATAGACAAAAGAACGTATAAAATGGGTGCCGGTGGATACGGTTAGATATTTATTTTGGCCACATGTTGACCACTACGTACTGTTGGCAGATTCTCCATGCGCATTTTTACACGAATGTAAATGTCTTTTCCTTATATTATTCCGTCACCATGACGCAGATGCTACATCATTCTTTTCCCAACTACCTGAGCTAGTCTGTCATTACCGATGTATTCTGGAAAAATAAAGAAATTGAGAAAAAATATATAAAAATTTTAACTAGATACTGACATGCCTAAAACAGCTGAAACTCGAGTTACGACACAAAATTACTTTCTCTGAAGTCGTGGGTGACTCGAGGTTTGATCGAAATCCAACACAGCTACAATGTAAGGACGAATAGCTTCTGAACTGCAAGCCTGTCAATAAATACATTGCTAGAACTATTGTTTCTGAAAACAAGAACGTCTCACGACATTAAGGAATTCACCACATACCAGTGATATATATATATATATATATATATATATATATATTATATATATATATATATATATATATATATATATAATAGGATGATCGCTTCACACGACACCACCCAATCAGAAATAAAATAGTATATAAACATCACACACACACACACCCAAACAATTAGACTGAAGATGGTCTACAGAGAAGACCGAAACGTTGCAACCTCATACGGACAGCTACTCAGCAAACTATCAGTCCAACACCGTAAATTAGCAAGAGAAATTGAAGTTCTTAACAAAAAGATAAATAATGCAGAAACAGCAATATTATTTAATCTCGTCTGTCAACAAGAGAATATATACATATATACATATATATATATGTATATGTATATATACATATATATATATATATGTATATATATATACACGCACCAAAGTGGTAATTTTTTTTTTTTTTTTTTTTACATTAAATGTGAAATTTTGACAATAATAAAGCATGAAGAAAAATTTTTGAAGATAAAACTGAGAAATTTTTTTTTTATTATATTATCGATTTTTGACAAAACATAAAAATCCTACCACATTTTTTTTCTGAACAGGTAAGAATTATTCCTGTAGCATAGTTCCTGAACGGAAAATTGTTTAACATATTCTGTTCACTCGACGTCATTTTATTCAACTTAGTGGCGACCTTTGTACCGGAAGTAAAAAATGTGTACAACACCTTCAGCCTTCTAACTTGTTGATATCTTCTACTTATTTTATTTTTGTGAATTCTTTTACTAACATCTACTTCTTGTTTACTTTTTCTAACCAATGAATATTCTTTTACTGTAGAGTACCAACTGCCAGTTTCAGTTTACAAATCATATTTCAGCTGCTTGCACTTCCTCCTACTCCTCCTTTCCTTACGCTCCCTCCAACGCCTACTCCTATTCCTAAACCTATTCCTCTTTCTCCGCATCTCCCACCTCCTATACCTACTATTCATCTTATTACTACCATTAAGAAAGGTACTGCTGTTACTACTACTCCGAATATTAGATGAAGATTCACATACAAAGAAAACAGGAGAGAATGAGTACATACGTACAAATAACGCTCACAGCAAATGATCTGATCCATGATGAGACCTTATCTATGTGCGCCGTGGACAGCAAAAGCGTTTCACCTAAAATGAATATTGTAATCGAGTTTCATGAAGCGTGTTTCGAAACTCATTGAGTGTTATGGATCATTCATAATCCACTGACCTAGCTAGTCATTGGGCTAAAACGCAATCATTGTAATCAACACTCATGTCAGAATTTTCGAATTACATTATCCAAATTAATATATTCATACTACCAAGTGACGAACGATCAATTAGGTTAAAGCTATGGAACCTGTTAAATATCCGGTAGCGATCAAACGCAGTAATCCATCCTGTATATCTGTAATCAGATTTTATGCTATAAGGTGGTTGGGGTGGTGGTAGTGGTGGTGAGGAGCCTTCCCACGTACTTGAAATATTGGACCGGGTAAACGTTACTGCTAAGAATCGAAACGAGGAGCGGGATTCGAACCCACAATTACGCGAACGAGACCAGTAAAAGGGGGATAAATCAAATTATATTCAATTTAAAATAGTCTAGTGATAATTACGTCCATATGCAGCTTGTAATTAATTCTGGAGTCTGAAAAGCTCGCTCTCAAATCTAAGTAGCTGTTATTTTTTTTTTCCAGATGCTAGTTAATGATTATAACCTCATCTAAAATGTATCTAAAATATATTTGGAAAGTCATGATAACTTGACCACAGCTCAGCCATGTACCAATGTCGCTAAGTTTTCAAAGAAGTAAGCGATAATGTATAACATAGCTCCTTTACTGTCTGACGTGTAGGTCCTTTTTTCTATGTGATCAGTGATCAGTATTTGCCCGATCCACCACAGTATTCTCTGGTCTACTCCAACCGACACCTCCTTTATTAGCGCTGACGTGTGCGTGTTGCATGTGCGTGCATGTGCGTGTATGCGCGTGTATGTGTGCGTGCACACACGCGCGCTTTAGAACAGGGGCATTCAGAGCTGTAATGGCATGACAAGGAGTTTCAATATATATATAACGAAAAAAAGGTGACGAGAAGCTTATGCCAGGAGGCGGAAAGCTGCATGATAGGCAATCAACTTTTCCCTGCGTGTTCTCGCAGTCACGCGTTGCTATTAAGGGATCGAAATCAAATCCACTTCCTCTACGAGTGCAAAGTTCAAATGAACAACAACAGCAAGTTCAGAAGGAACCTATTCCATACTTCTTCCTCATGGACCCTCCGACTAAGGGCAAGCGTGGTTGTAGTTCTGAGGTGTCTTGACTCCTAGATTACAGTGACCTATGGAATTTTAATGCTAATCGGCCTTCGGTGTTAGTCTTTCTAGATTGATTCTTACGTACCAAGTCACTACTTGAATCCGTTGTTCGGTCTGGCCCCAGACGATTCTATCCGCCTAAAGAACACCTATCCCCTCATTTTTAAGGAACGTTTTGCTCTGTACAATTATCGCTGAACGATGATCGTCATACGATTGCCTAGAGCATTATTTGTTTTTGAATGGATCCGTTTTGCTTCGAGCTGATAATCTTAACCGAAGGTCCCATCGCGTTAAGACAAATATGATGCAGTTGTTATGACCGTCACTCGCCATAGGTTAACAATCGCACAGAGCAAAACGACCTAACCTTTAAGGAATCAAGACCAATCACTGATTAGCGCCGACATTTGGTCGACAGCCCTATTTGCAGCTTCCTTCGAAAAGTAAAAGGAGACGAGCGTTATACACACGACCAGCAATGTGTGTGAATTCACACTAAGATTGATATTTGACTTACCAATGCTATTACCCTCCCGAATGAGAGCTCAGAGCTCATATACTGTATAACCGATCTATGGTTACACGCACACATATCCAGCTCCTCGCCCACGAGTTGGAGTAATGGCTCACAGCGCAGTGATACTGAAATTATTTCAACCCTGAGCGGGATTCGAACTCGGATCCCTGTAGAGCGGTTACGAACGCTACTACTGCCCCGTCGAGGTATTTGTATGAGTGAGCGCGCACATGTGCGTATGTGCATGTGCACATGAGTATGTGCCTACATGTATGTGTGCATATGTGTGCCTACGTGTATGTACCTACGTGTAATATACCTACGTGTATGTACCTACGTGTACAGTATGTACCTACGTGTATGTACCTACGTGTACAGTATGTACCTACGTGTATGTACCTACGTGTATATACCTATGTGTACGTGTCTATGTATACGTGCCTAGGTGTATGCGCCCATGTGTATGTGCCCATGTGTATGTGCCCATGCGTATGTGCTTATGTGCATGTCCCTATGTGTATGTGCGCAAGAGTACGTGCCTACGTGTATGTACGCATGTAGCCTATGTGTATGTGCCTAGGTGTATGTGCCTATGTGTATGTGCCTATGTATGGGTGCGTGTCTGTTTGCATCCATGTGTATGTGTGCATGTGTGTTTGCTTGTGTGTGTGCGCATGTGTGTTTGCGTGTGTACGTGTGTTTGCGTATGTGTATGTATGTGTTTGCGTGTATACATATGTTTGCGTATGTGTGTTTGTGTTTGTGTTTGTGTGCGTGTGTGTGTGTGTGTGTGTGTGTGTGTGTGTGTGTGTGTGTGTGTGTGTGTGTGTGTGTGTGTGTGTGTGTGTGTGTGCGTACGTGTGTGTGCGCGAGAGTGTTTGTGCGAGTGTGTGTGTGTGTGTGTGTGTGTGTGTGTGTGTGTGTGTGTGTGTGTGCGTGTGCGCGCACGCGTGTATGTGTATGTGCGTATATGTACGTGCGTGTGCGTATGTGTGCGTGCGTAAGTGTGCGTGCGTAAGTGTGCGTGCGTAAGTGTATTCACCTCGGATCTGCTGCAGCCTCTTTTCGAGACAGCCAGACACCACCCTACGGCAGTGAGCTCAGAGCTCATTATTAGCAGATCTCTGGGTAGGTCTGAGACCACTCACACTCCACACACCGGGAATGCAAGTTCACAACTCCTTGACTAACGTCCCGTACCTACTCGCTGCTAGGTGAACAGGGGCTACACGTGAAAGGAGACAAACCCAGCTTGTCTCCGCCCGGCCGGGGAATCGAACCCCGGTTCTCCGGCTTGTGAGGCCAGTGCCTTACCAATCCGCCACCGGATTGGTAAGGCATATGTGGGTGCGTATATGTGTGCGCGTATGTGTGCGTGCGTATGTGTGCGTGCATATGTGCGCTTGCGTATGTGCATGCGTATATTTGTGGGCGAATCTTTGTGTGCTTATATTTCTGTGCGTATATTTCTTTGTATATTTCTGTGCGTATATTTCTTTGCGTATATTTGTATGTGTGCGTATATTTGTGTGCGTATATTTGTGTGCATATATTTGTGTGCGTATATTTGTGTGAATATAATTGTGTGCATACAATTGTATGCGTATAATTGTGTGAGCGTAATTGTGTGAGCGCATTAGTGTGAACGTATGTGTATGCGTGTGCTTATGTGTGCGTATTTGTATGCGTATATGTATGCATGTACGTGTGTGTGCGTTTATGTGAATCACCATGGTCTTGGATCACGTGTTGGACTCATGATCGACAGCTATTTCCCTCCCGGAAGAGAGCTCACAGCTCATATACGACTGATCTTTGGGTAATGCTGTAACCTTACACGCACACACACCCCTAACTCCCCGCCCACGAGAGTTGGAGTAACGACTCGCAGCACATCGATACTGAAATTATTTCGGACCTGGACGGAATTCGAACCCGGACCGCCGTAGTGGCAGCCGAGAGCTCTACCTCTGCGCCACGAGTCGTGCGTGTGTGCTTGCATAGGTGCATGTGTGTTTGTATGTGCGTGTGCATGTACGTGTATATGTGTGTGTGCTTCTGTGTGCATGTACGTGTATATGTGTGTGTGCTTCTGTGTGTATGTGTGTGTGCTTCTGTGTGTATGTGTGTGTGTTTCTGTGTACGTGTGTGTGCTTCTGTGTACGTGTGTGTGCTTCTGTGTGTACGTGTGTATATATGCGTGTATATACGTGTGTGCGCGTGTATGTGCGTATGCGTGTGTGCGCGCGCGTATATGTGTGCATTTGGGCTTGTGCTTATGAGTGTGGTGTGCGTGTATGTTAGTGTCCGTGTATGTGCCTGCGTGCGTGTGTGCATATCTGAGTGTGCGTGAGTGTGTGATTAACCACAGTCTTGGATCATGCATAGGTGTCGTGTGTGTAAATGTGCTTGTATGTTCTTGTGTCCGGTGTATGTTCTTGTGTCTGGTGTATGTTCTTGTGTTCGGTGTATGCGTTTGTGTCCGTGTATGTGGTTGTGTCCGTGTATGTGCTTGTGCCCGTGTATGTGCTTGTGTCCGTGTATGTGCTTGTGTCCGTGTATGTGCTTGTGTCCGTGTATGTACCTGTGTCCATGTATGTGCTTATGTCCGTGTATGTGCTTGTGCCCGTGCGTGTTTGTGTTTTTTTGTCCGTGTACATGTTTGTGGTTGTGTTTATGTTTGTGTTCGTGTATGTGTTTGTGTTCGTGTATGTGTTTGTGTCCGTGTATGAGTTTGTGTCCGTGTATGTGTTTGTATCCGTGTATGTATGCGTGTTTGTGCATGCGCGCCCGCGTGTGTGTGTGTGTTTGTGTTTAAGTGAGTGCGTACTTGCGTATGTGCATGTCCATACACGTGTGCGCGTGTGTGGGCTGTCCGCGGCCTGGAATCAACTCGTGATCAGCGAGTGTCTTCTAGAGGGGTTATCACATTGTGTCATTTTTCCTCCGATATCCTACCTCCAACCTCCATCTGAATAACTAGAATATGAATTCGTTTGCAGGAATTTAATCTTCTCTAAAAAGATTTATGAACCTAAGGACATAAAAATGAAGGAGACTGCAAGAAACCTTAAGGACTACACTAGGAAGTTCCATGTTCATTACCACCTATCATCCCAGTCCATAAGGTTATTTAACCTTCTCTTAAAATAACCGATAGTTTCAGCGCTCACTACGTGGTTAGTAATTTTTTTTTTTTTTTTTTGCTACATGGTTAGTAAGTATTCTACGAGTGTTCGTTTACAACTCTGTTGATAAACCAATTCTTGCCCATTTCCTTCTTAAATCTAAATTTGTCCAATTCAAAGCCATTATTGCGACTTCTGACCTTTTGTTTTAATACGATGACCTTGTCTACATCACCCTTGTAAAAGCTCTTGATTCACCTGAACACCTCAATTAGATAACCCCGCACTCTATGTCTTTACAGAGTGCAAATTAAGGTGCAGCCTATCCTCGTAAGGTAAATTTCTGAGCCCATGTTTCATTTTGGTCATTCTCTTCTGTACCGTTTCTAGTGAATTTATATCTATACTTTAGGACGGAGACCAAAAATGTACCGCATAGTCAAGGATGGGAACAAGGCAAGCCAGATAGTTTAACAACTACTTCTGCACTTTTATTTGTAACCGTCGAAGTAATGAAACATAATGCTCCGTTAGCTCTATTCCTGGCGCTAATGGACCGTTTCCTGGATTTCAACAGCATGTTTAACATTAGTGTTGGGTTACAATCTCTTAGTTTTTAATTCATCTTTGCTATATATATGACGGAAAGGCAATTTGAAATTTGGAGATTTGAAAAGTAGAATATTGTAATCAAAGTCGGTTTTAATCAAACTAATTCCACTGTCGGAGCTAGTGAAGCTCGTAGTATTCCACTGTGATAGTCCTTTAACACCCTCAACATCCACCGTCATGGCACATCATTTTAATTAAATTAAGATTTGTTTTCCTTCATATTAAATATTTGTTAAGAACTAAAAATCACTGATATGGTTTCAAAGAAAAGTTTGCATTTTAACAAGGATAATAATAATGATTTACAATACGAGTACAAACAAAAAATGCAAAGCTGAAAGACGACCAAACGCCATGGAAAAAATATCTTGAGAAAGAGAAATAAGTGTATATAAACCAAGGATGAAATTGATTCAAAAGAAAATGTAATAATATTTTTATGGAAACTCGCTTCTAATTAGTCAACCATCAAAGAAAAAGTATATTCAATTACACAGATGCCGATACAAAGCTATTCAATAATTCTTAGTCCGGAGAAATTCAAAGCTGAATGCAAAAACTGTTGTCGAGTAAGTCGAAAGGAACTTCCCACAAGTCACTCGGTAGTAAAAAAAAATCCAATTTCCGGAGCTCCAGAAAAAAAAGTAATAATAAAAATAAATAAAATAAATAATGAATGAATGAATGAATGAATAAATAAATAAATAAATGAATGAATAAATGAATAAATGAATAAATGAATAAATGAATAAATGAATAAATGAATAAATGAATAAATGAATAAATGAATAGATAAATAAATGAATAAACAAATAAATAAATAAAATAAATAAATAAATAAATAAATAAAAATAAATAAATTAGATAAACAAATAAATAAAAATAAATAAATAAATAAATAAATAGATAAACAAAAAATAAAGATGAATAGATAAATAACAAAATAAATGAATAAATAAAATAAAATATGGAATGAAATAAAACAATAAATAAACTGGAGTCAAGTAAAATATGCTAAAACCAAATCAAATGAAAAATGAGACAAGATAAAAGATAAAAAAAAGTAAAATAAAATAAAATAAAATAAAGAATACATATAAAGAAAAAATATATACTATTATTAAAACTAGAAGGCAATTTGCTGGTCAGAGGACAGCACAAGCATCAAACGATTCTTAGCGAATGTAAACAGACGTTTCAGTTCTGTAACATCTTGAAAAGGATCTTGGTTCAATTTCAATGTTAAATATCGTTAATGAAATATTTACAAATTCTGTCCTCCCTAATTTGTACGAGTATGTTAACTGTACTGAAGAATCCGCGAGCATAAGATTTCCAATATATATTATAAACAAACAAGCTCGTACACATACCGAATATATGGTTACCTTTGAGGAGATTCGAGATTTTAACTTAGACTCTACGGTTTCTAATCTACAGTACATGGGTAGCTAACAGGTACCATTGTGGTTTAGATGTCATATACTCGTAGCCTGATATAATGTTCTTTAAAAAATGTCACCCCATTTGAGTGATTCGACAGTTTACTTTTAACTCTCTTCATAGAGATTGCCTGTATGATTTTTACGTAGTCAATATTTTAAGAAATTTAGTGCAACTTCTATGGACCAGAGTCACGCAGCATTTGTTCATAATTGGTAATTAATCTCTAGTAAAAAAAAAAAAAAAAAAACGAAAAAAAAACACTGATCTTAACTCTCATTGTACCTCTGATATTTTCTCTCCTTTCCTTTACCACCCCTGTCACTCACTTCTGAGTAACATCATCCCTAAAGAGAGAAGGACCTATTTGCAACGAAATACTAATATTTTCCAGCTTTCATACTTTCATTCTAGAATACTCTCCACAGTTGCATAGATTTCATTATCATTAGGAACATGTACAACATAGCTATTGTGCTTTAGATATCATATTCAACCTGTTCAGCCTCAAGTCTTGTTCGTTTCATTCCTGTTAACGAAAGACCGTTGTAGTCATGTCCTTGGTACCCTTTGAAAGTTCAGAAATCATCCTGGAAATACCAAGAAGTACTTAGTGTTCAATTCAGATTAAGACCTGATGATCAATGGCGTCGTATGGCTTCGGTAGCCAGAGGACCAGTGCCGTTAATCTCGGCAAATAAAGTACACGGTGTGCATTAATCTCAATTCACAAGTGTAGAATTAATCCTCGTGCTTCCTGTTAGTCTTTAATAAAATGAAAATGATGCGCTTTGATTTTAAGAGAAAATGCGGCCAGTTGTATGAAACCGGAAGAAACGGACAGATTCATTCAGTTAAAGAAATCCTCTCAAAACACTCCACTCCCAATCCCTTTGATTGCGGAAAGGATCACCACATCCGATCATATCATCTGTAGTGGTTGCTACAATTGACCTTATTGGAGGAAGCTAGGATATTTAGAGTCACTTTCATGCCTGAACTGTTAAAGGAAAATGGCGATGATACTTTTACGAAAATGTTGGCGAAATTCTGGATTCCTTACGTTAAGTATACAATAATTTTAGATATTTTTACAATACATAAATATCCTCTTTACAGGATGTAGAGGGATATGTTTTATTTTATTTACAAGATAAATAAAGCTGATATAATGAATATTATTATTTATATTAAATATAATTGATTGAATGCATGTTCTAAGGGGTGACTATAGTTTATCCCGTACTCGGCGATCACGAGTCCTGAAGGGGTAATTTCACGTGTTGGCTACAGAACACTACACATCCTTTTTACAACATTATTTATCGCCACGCGGCTTTATTCAGTATGGAGGGACACTTCCCACTTCTTCTGCAATGGCCTCTTAACAAACTCGAGGATAACTCTCTTTTATCTTAAGAGATTCCTTTAGTTCGTTTGGGTTCAGAAGATCATGAAGTGTTTACGACGCCGAGCCTTGATTGACCCTTCAAGCTTGATGGCTTCTTTATCAATGTTGTTCTCCTCCATGCTTGAGGATCTTCCTTTTCCTGAAAGGAGATGTTCCTCGGCTTCCTTCTGCAAACTTGCAGAATTTTCTTTTTGTCTCGAGCATCAAACGAGTTTCTTTAGCTTCATGGAGATCTTATTCAAATTCTCGCCATGGGAAATACATTTATTTCAATTAAGATGGGTTCAAATCAATTTGTTCATATCAGATGCGGACTGAGGGTGGTGACAAAAAAGTGTTACTGTCATATGTCTGTGACAAACTTCAATCAGTTTTTTAGTAAACGTAACAGAATTTTACACAAACACAATACCCAGTCCCGCCGCTCTGAAAACCAATAAAGATTAATGTGCAACATCTGATAAGTCTTTCAATTTGTAGCGCGAGTAATGCTATACGACTGTAACAAAAGAGATTAACATTTTCGACCCAATGATGCCCATTATTGGTTTGGCAGCAACTAACACCATGCAATTTCATTCATTTAAGTTTAGGGGGGAGGGGGGTCTTACCCTCTCCCTGTCTCCCTCCCTCCCTTCCTCCCTCCCGCCGTCCTTTCCTCCTCCCTCCGTCCTTTCCCCCCTCCCACTATGTAGTGCCGTCTCTTGCTCTATAGTACCGAACTGCACTGGACGACATTGTACTGCATGGTACTCTACTACTCCATAATATATTATGCTAAACCAGTATATATCATGTTGCACCATATATAGTCATACAAACCCATTCTAAACCATACTATACTATACTATACTATACTATACTATACTATACTATACTATACTATACTATACTACACTAAAATACACTTTACTATATTGTGCTATAAAGTATTAATGAATACTAGTGCATATTTTATTACACTATACATATACATATCCATAAGCTTCTTTCACACACATTAATATGGCCTATCTATAACCATACATCTTGGTACAGATTAGATGATTAAGAGGTTTATAACTTATATCATATTAGGACATTGATACGTTTACAAAAAGGGCTGAGTCATGTTACCTTAGGTGGTATACCGATGATCCCGGGGTCCTACTTTAACTGAGGTTCCTGGATAACTGCCAGTCCATTAGAGTTTGTGGACTCTTCCAGTGACTTGGGACAGCCTGTTCATTGCATTTTGCATTTTCATTTGCATTGTCAAGCACTGACATGGAAGCCGAACACAAGAAGACCAATTGTAGACTTAGAAAGACGTTGTGAGGGAAGCGCTAGAAATAAGAGATGATTTGCAAATGGTAGAAGAAGAAAGATATCAAAATAGGGAGGAATGGAGAAAAAAAAAAAATCGTCGGGACGAGGCCCGCTAGCTGAGAAGGAATTACCCTACACCAGGCGTCGGGTGAGAATTATAGTCAACTTCCAACATGGTGGTGTTGCTTCTAATCTTCAAAAAGGATCATCAATGATTATTCTTGAGTGATCTCTTTTCATCTTCCACACATCCACTCAAACACAGAACTTTTCTGTAGTCTGGCTCATTAAGTATAAAGTTGATCATCAATTACTGTAACGTCTTCACCGACACTGGGCAAGTCTGTGGCCTAATCGAGTCATTATGGTGCCCATCCCACCAGTCTAGCACTAACCTTGTCTGAAGGGAAGATTTTTAGAAGCCTGTCCAATATTCAAGCTTTAAATATTTTCAGAAACAAATAATGTACCAGGTGGTGCGGACACTCCCTCTGTATTTTCTATAATTGTGTATTGACTGCCCTACACCAGACTCGTTTCTTTTGGAGTACTCAACATCTGGAATAACGCGCTCCCAACTGTTGTACTTTGACCCACTTTGATGGTATCTAAGCCTAGATCCCCGTTTACTTTAAACCAGGAGTTTATTTTCCCCCCTTAGATTCTTCTGTAATCAGTAAATCAAAGCTTTTTTCCACTGAAATCAAGCCCGGAAACAAACCATGAGAACAGTGATAAAAACAAGAAAAATCTTTATATTCCTATATACAATAAAACCCATAATATATTGAAGTCTCTGATTGCTTCATATTAAGCGAATCTCAATTGCACATGAACGAGACCAATTTATGCAATTTGAGTTTGAAACACAGAACACGGAGTCACAGGAATACGTTAACATGGAAACACTGAAACAAACACACGCGCCCGCGCACGCACAAAAAACACACAAAACACAACACAAAAGCGCACACACAACACACACACACACACACACACACACACACACACACACACACACACACACACACACACACACACACACACACACACACACACACACACAACACACACACACACACACACAACTCGTGGCGCAGTTAGTAGAGTTTCCGGCTGCCACTACGGAGCTTCGGGTTCAAATCCCGCCCAGGACTGAAATAATTTCAGTACCGCTGCGCAGTGGGTTGTTACTCCAACTCTCGTGGGCGGGGAGTTGGGTGTGTGTGTCCGTGTAAGGTCACAGCATTACTCATAGATAGGTGATATACGAGCTCTGAACTCTCTTCCGGGAGGG
>NC_134780.1:64253449-64263449 GCF_046742065.1 Oratosquilla oratoria | reverse complement strand
GGGAAGAGGGGAGAGTATAGGAAGAGGGGGAGGGGATGGGAAGAGGGGGAGGGTATGGGAAGAGGGGGAGGGTATGGGAAGAGAGGGAGGGTATGGGTACCCAAGGTTTCTTAATTTATTTATTTTTTATTTTCTATTATTATTTTTCTTTATAAGAGGTTAAACGGATTCCTACATCTGATACACCATCCACCTGGACTTTGAATGCAAAAATATGTACACCTGTATTTTATTTTATTTATTTTACAGATGTTCACATATATGTGGCATATCCATTTCTATATACTCTATATGGACACCCCTGATGTATACCCAAATATGATTTATTTACTTATTTTTATTATAATATTTTCCTTTTATCTGTGTGCATGTCAATGGGTAGGTGTAAACCTTGTTACATTCTTGTTTCTACCTCTGTGTTTGTAGTGTGTATTTCATGAATGGAGGTATGCATACATATTCATAGTTGTATGTGCCCTTGCATATTCACAGCGAGACAAAGGGTATGGGATTACAGGTCCGCTCTTCTGTACATCCATGGCTGTTCCATATAACACACAATCCTGTTTCCCTGTGCATGAGAGTATGTGAGACTGTGAGGGGGCACGAGAGAGCATGAAGGGGCACGAGAGAGAGGATGGGGTACGAGGGCGCGTGAGGACATCAACGTTGCATAGGAGGCCAGAATGCTCTCAGCCTTGGCAAAGGCTTTTCTTCCCTTCTCTCTTGTCTATATATCCTAACAGAATCCATCGTTTCTTTTTAGACCAGCATACGTTTATCCTTTCCTGCCCATCTTGTTTATATATTTTTTTCTTAATTCAGTCAATCACTTATCTTAACTTAGTTTCAAATTAGTTTTCTACTTGATATTCATCACTGAAGCTACTCTGGTCTATATTTACACATTTTCGCTTCTCTCTGATTTGGGAAGCGTAAAATACTTCCTAGCCTTACCACTTTATTCAGCTAAAAGAAATCTGGTCGCAGTCGAAATATTAATCATATTGAGGTTTTCAGATTAAAATCAGTTCATTCTATGTAATCGAGGGTCAAACTCGAAGTCTGGACAGAGTTCCTTTTCGGTCAAAATCCTTTTATAGTTCTTATCGACTGCAAAACATTACATGCCTTTGAAAATTAATAAGCAAGTATGTAAACAAATGGATATCACACGTACTTGAAATATTTAAATAGATAAATGAATAAATAACTGAATGAATAAATATATAATTAAACAAATAGACATATCACCGATTAGATTAGAAAAAATTGGGATCTGAAGCCAGGAGACATTCAAGCAGACAACTAAGGATAGCTTTTGGATTCAAACGTGATTCCACGCTGTGCGGAGCGTCTTCGAGACCGACCCAATAGTTGAGCTCGTCCTTCTATCGGAAGAAAGCTTCCAAGAGCATCTCACTTGAAAGTCATAGCACTGTTAACGGCTTCTGTACCGGATGACATTTTCTCCCTTGCTCTGGCTTCCATGTCTCTACGCTGCTTGTTAAGAGACTAAAATACTTCCGTAAAACCCTTTCCGTATTAAGTGGTCGTTCCTGGCCGCTTAATCCTTCCCCGAGGAATCCGCTCGGTGGTGAAGAGATCAGTGACGTGGTTGTATTATGAACAAAGAAAAAAAAAACATTTATGGCCCGTTTTATAGCAAAAATTATGTTTAACACTGACGTTGGGGGACACATGACTTGTTTAGTTGACCCAAGTCCACTTTATTCTTTATATTTTATTTCAGTTAAGTCTTCTCGATTAATTGTTATTTATGGTGCAGACTACCTGTGAAAATTCTCCCTAAGGTGTCCATTTTATTTATCATTACAATTATCTCTAATTTACAGCAGGTACATTTTGATAGTTCTTCTGTCAGTTTAGTACATAATAACCAATTACCAACCCTAAAAGATAATAATTCATGTTTATATAAACGTATAATGAGTAATTCTTTGAATTTTTTAAATGTTATAAAGCAGTGTAACATTTTCGTATCATCCAATCATAGTCTGGGTTGTGTTTGTACACAAAATCGACGATCATTCAACACGTGAAAAAGTAGTCTTAATAAAGTATTGCAACTAATCATTGTATTACAAAAAGCCAAGTGTCACAATTTTTTATTTGTTTTGAAAACTATATCTAGTGCCTTGCATCAATTGAGACAGAATTTATTCCAGTCCAACATTCCATAACACTATCATCATTTTCTTTTTTCGAACACGGTTTTGTTATGTAACGAATGTTTCCTGTCACTATAGTTCTCTTATATAGTCTATCGATACAAAAAGAGTCTTACAGGCATGAAAACCGCTTACAGTCAGATTACCATCTACACTGTTAACAACGGGAGTGGATTCACCTTTCTTTTCTTCAGTGCTACGTGTGTGTGTGTGTGTGTGTGTGTGTGTGTGTGTGTGTGTGTGTGTGTGTGTGTGTGTGTGTGTGTGTGTGTGTGTGTGTGTGTGTGTGTGTGTGTGTGTGTGTGTGTGTGTGTGTGTGCGTGTGTGTGTGTGTGTTTACCTAGTATTTTACGGGAAGGGGAGCTATGCTCGTGTGTCCCGTCTTCATATCTCGTTTTATCGAGATTGTTTTTAAATTCGTGTATCGTTTTTGCACACACCGTATTTTCATCTAACTTGTTCCAAACGCCTATTACCCCGTGGGGAAAGCTATTCTTTTTCAGGTCTCTTCTATAACTGTCTTTCTTGATTTTCTTTCCATGTCCTCTTGTATCTCTACTATCCCATTTTATTAGATCCTCTCTATCAATAGTTTCTATGCCTTTCGTGATTCTATAAATAGTTATCAAGTCTCCTCTCTCTCTTTTGTAGCTCAATTTTTGATAGTCTCTCTTCATATGATAGTTCTGAGAGTGTTGGTGCCAATTTCGTAATTACTCTTTGTATTCTTTCAAGTTTTGTTATATATATATATTTTTTGTACTTGGTGACCAAGTTGTCGCTGCATATTCCAATCTTGGTCTCATCAAAGTGATTAGTATTTTTTTCACCATTTCTTCATCTACTGTAGGACGTAAATGCCACTTTGATCGTTCTTATTAGATTACAAGTTTCTCCAAAAATCTTGTTTATATGTTTTTCAGGTGACATATTATTCATAATAAGGACTCCTACGTTCTTCTCATTTTCTACTTTTTTTATTCCTTCTTCTCCCAATTTATATGATCCTACTATTCTTTTATTACTTCTTACAAATTCCATTATACTACACTTCTTAATATTGAATTCCATCTCCCACTTCCTACTCCATTCCCATACTTTATTTAGATCACTCTGTAGCGACTCACAATCTTCAGTGTTCACCTTTTTCAACAGTTTTGCATCATCCGCAAAGCTCATATAACTTTCAATTCCTTTATTCATGTCATTAATATATACAGCAAATATTATTGGGGCCAAAACTGTTCCTTGTGGAACACCATTTATCACTTCATCCCAATTAGAATGTTGGTCTCTTATCATTACTCTCATTTTTCTTTTATGCAAAAAGTCTTCCATCCACTTCTGCAGTTTGCCCTGTATTCCTCCTTCAGTTTCTAATTTCTTAAGCAAGTTCTTATGTGGTACTTTGTCAAAAGCTTTTTTTAGGTCTAGAAATGCACAATCAGCCCACCCATCTCTTTCTTGTATTATATCTATTAGCCTTGAATAGAAACACATTAAGTTTGTGACGCATGATCGTCCTTGTCTGAATCCAAATTTCCTTGGATTTAACACTTTTTTTTTCTAAATACCTTACCCATCTACTTTTGATAATTCTTTCACAAATTTTTGCTACACTACTTTTTAGAGAGACTGGTCTATAGTTAGTAGGGTCTTCTTTATTTCCCCCTTTATATATAGGTACTATATTTGCTCTTCTCCAATCTTTTGGAATTTTTCTTTCTTTCAAGGAACTGTTTATTATGCTATGTATTTTGTCTGCCAATTCATTCCTGCATTCTCTCAAAATCCAGTTTGCTATTTCATCTGGTCCATGCGATTTTCTGACATCAAGATTACTCAAGTGTTTCATTATTTCATTCCTTGTTAGTTCTATTTCTTTCATAGGGGGGATTTTCTCCTCCCATTCGATATTTCTAGGTTGTATGTTCTCCCGTGTAAACACTGATTTAAAATGCTAGTTCATAATTTCTGCCATTTCTATTTCCTTTGTGTATTTAATTCCTCCTTGTAGTTTCTCTAATTCTCGTTTGTTTTACAGTTTGTTGTTTACAAATCTGTAAAATAGTTTTTGTTGATCTTTACATTTTTCTATGACATCTTTTTCATATTTTCTCTTTTCTTCTCTGCACACTTGTACATAGTTATTTCTATAACTCGTATATGTTTTCCATTTTTCAGGTCTTTTGTATTTTTTCCATTTTGTCCAAGCTTTATCTCTTTTGTCTTTTAACTCCCTACAACTTGCGTTATACCAGCACTTAAAATATTCTTTTTCTTTCTTTTATCTTGGGACATACTTTTCCAATCCATCTTTGTTTTGTTTTTTTCAAAATATTCCATTTCTCTTCCACTGTTGTTTCCTCTTTGTATATTCTTTCCTAGTCTTCTTTTTGAAAGAATTATCTTTTTATAAAAAAAAATCATACATCAATCTTCCTTTTCTATATTGTTCATTTCTTTTCATGTATTTTTTTCATTTAATTCCAGTTCAACCAATATGTGGTCACTATTACTTATTGGTGTTTTATATTCAATCTTTTCCACTATTTCAGGTTCTGATGTGATTATTAGGTCCAGTCTCGATGGTTCTTCCTCATTTCTATACCTAGTATTCTCTTGTATCCATTGCGTCATTGTATGTTCTATAATCATATCAAGTAGTACATTTCCCTTTAGGTCGTCTCCACACTTTACTGTCATCTCTTCCCAGCAGACTTCTTTGCATTTAAAGTCTTCCATTACAACTATTCTTCCTCCATCTTCCATTATCTTATTTAATGTTATCCTTGTGTTTTCTAACATATTTTTATGTTCTCTTTCTTCCCACGAGGCCGTTTTTGGAGGCACATCATTTATTACGGACTTTCTGCTCTTCCTATCTCTGTCTTCCACTTCCATCGTAATCATCTCTACTTTATTCTTTCCATATGTGACATTCCTCACGTTTATATGCTTCTTAGTCAGGAACATAACCCCACCCCCTTGTTTTGTCTCTCTGTTTCTAATCCAATAATTATATGCACCATACATGTCCTACATTGTTGGGCGGTAATGGACCTTTTAATTTTGTCTCTACAATTCCCATTATGTCCGGTTCTTTTTCCTTTGGATAATCATTCAGTTAGTTCAATCCTGTTATTAATCCATCTATATTTGTGTAAGAAACTCTTAATTTTCTGCTACATTCATTGTATTTTCTGTTTCCCTTTTGTTTTTCTCTGTTATAATCCATTTCTTCACTTTCATATTCACTACTCTCCAATAGAATTCCTCTTTTTCTAACTCTGTTCTTTTCTCGTGTTTTTCCTTAGCTTCTTGTCTTTTCGTTTTCTTTTCTCCTCTCTTTTCTCTTTATTCATTTTTCTTTTTATCCATACCTTTTTCATATTGTTCACTGTCTGTTAGTTTCCCTGTTTTGGCCAAGATATTCTCTGCTGTTTCTTGTGACCTGAATTTAACCTTAATTGGTCTGGTCTTATCTGTACTATATTTCCCGAGTCTACGCATTTCTTCAATTTATTTCCCTATTTCAGGTTCATCTTCCTGAACTAATTCTAATATATTGTTTACTTTTTCTTTTTCCTCCTTAATTCTCGTAGTCCTGTTTAAGCTATACTTCTCTTCCATATATTTCTTTTTATCTGCTAAGTCTCTCACTATATTATCCTTCTCCCTCATTACTTTAATAACTGTATTTTCAGTTTGTTCTTTCATCTGCTGTGTCACTATGTCACTATGTCGTTAATACAATTTTATTGTTCTGTTGGACTTTCTTCTAACCTTGTGCTTCTTTTGCTATGGACTCCTTATTCTCTCTATTATACCTCTTTAATTCCTCATTCTCATCTTTTACTTTCTTTAACTGTTTTTTCAATTCTTCTACTTCTTTAATAAGTTTTTGTTTTCTTCTTTAATTGCTCCAGTTGATCAAATCGCTGTGCAATCTGTGTGAGTTGACCTAGCCTACTTTCCCAGTGTTGAGTCATTTTTTTTTTATAGTCTTTCCTCTAGCCTTGCTAATCGGGGGAGGTTGGCATCTCCCCCTTCATCAAATCCATTGATATTATCATCTTCACTTTCCATTTTGTTGTTCTTATACATATTTCTAAACTTAATGATTTTACTGAAACTATTCGCTTCTCCTGCGTCAGCTGAGGACCTTTTGTTGACATTTTTTCCCGTTAGGTGGAGCCCGTGCGCCTCCTTCCTCATTTCCTTCCATTTTCCTCAGTAATCCCTCCCCTTCTCATTTTTCATCACCTTCCCACTACACCACGAACTTTCCACATTCCCTATAAATACAAAAAGGTACTTCCTCGTTGTTGAGATCCACGAAAATTTCCTTTCTTCTTCGGAGCTCCAATCTTCGCTGTGAATCTGTCTACGTGTGTGTGTGTGTGTGTGTGTGTGTGTGTGTGTGTGTGTGTGTGTGCATGTGAGCACGCGTTTTTATGTTTGTGCGCGTTTGTGTGAGTTTGTGAGCGTTTGTGTACGTTTGCGAGCGTTTATGTACGTTTGTGATCGTTTGTGATCGTTTATGTGCGTTTGTGAGCTTTTGTGCGCGTTTGTGCTCGTTTGTGTGCATTTGTGTACGTTTGTGTGCGTTTGTGAGCGTTTGTGTGCATTTGTGAGCGTTTGTGTGCGTTTGTGAGCGTTTGTGTGCGTCTGTGTGCATTTGTGAGCGTTTGTGTGCGTTTGTGTTCGTTTGTGAACGTTTGTGTGCGTTTGTGAGGGTTTGTGTGCGCGCGCTAGTATGTGCATGCGTGCAGTAGTTCTTGAGGGTGTGCGTGAGCGTGGCGTGCGTCAGGGTAAGCTTGCGTGCACAGTTGCTTTACGACTCATTTTCTCTATTTGCCTTTCGCGTTGCCGTGTGGAAATGTTTATCCTGATTCATCTCTGGGCTAGATTCCAACAGCTGGTCCTGCGTTGTTCCTTCAACAGCTTCTGTATTACTTTACTCCTCTTCTCACTTTATCATTTGTTTCTCGTTTCTCGGTTCGGTCAATTTCTACCTCTCTGGATCTTCACTAGTTTGTCTGGTTTCATCAGTTTCCTTTAGTTTACCTTCGAGGAACAACTAGAATTCTGGTGGTTTTGTCCTGGTTATCCTCGAGGGGATTTATTCAACCTAGTATCCCATACTTAGGCATTACTGTTAAAAGCCTCCTAGAGACACCCTCACCATCGCATAAAATCGCCACGCACCTACAAAATCCCATTTGTTTAAATCTTATCTGTGGCCCTTCCTATGAACATCTGTGGCGATCCATCGGGGTTCCATGGACCCTAGGTTAAGGACACCGGACTTCGAAGAACCCTCAAGGACAGAATGTCCATTAGCCTATGTGTTCCTTCTTTTCCTTGTTTTCTCTCTTTGTCACTAGCCCCCTGGTTTCTAACTACATGTTCAACCGAGGATAATTTTTGGTTTTGTTCTCTTTTTCTTCATTTGTTTTAACCTTGGGCTTCAACTTGTTCCCTGCACTTGTTTTCATCGGTCGGATTTGATGATTTGCCAATTCCCGTCCGTCAGTCTCTGTTTGCCAGAGCCTGTCTACAAGTCTCCGCCATTGCTGCCTCGCAATTCGACGCTTTTATTTCCCGAAGTTCAATTTCAATCTTTTCCATTTCCTCGGAGAAACACGAAAATGGAGACCACTCTATACCTATTGGATGGATGTCGTTTACTGAACCCGTCCATCACAGTGACACCCTCAAGATATTTTATTCTGGCAATGACCGAATGATTTAATTCAGTCGATGGGAGGAGTGTTACCCTCTTTTACATGATGTAACTTCCATTATAAACCTCTTTTTTTCTTCTTTTTTTTCGAGGCCTGACGATCCTACTCAGCTGAGGAGGAGTAAAGTACATCAATTAACTCAATCCATAAGACCTGGATCTCGCTTAATGGACATGCTGTAACTAACACTACAAGAGTGTTGGAAGCAATTCCTGTAATATTTAAGTACCTAAACCAGGCCCCTGGTATTTGTTGAACTAAATAAAACAATTTCGTGACATCCATCATTGATTCTGAAAACCTGGACTGCCCTTTCTTGTCCCTCAGTTTTGGGAAAAAACAAAAATCCTCTCTGGTCATCATCACCATTTTCCTTCCTTACAACTTCTGCCGAACACGCTTTCTCCTCTTTTGTCCCCTTTCCTTCCTTTTTTTCTTACCCTCCTCGCATCTAATTTCTCAGGTTTTTTTTTCCCATTGGCCAAGTTCCACCACCATTTCTTCATTCCCCTTTTTGCTAAAATGTCTATCGTTTTTCCTCTCTTTTCCTTTTCCTCTCCATATTATTTGTAACTATCAATCTTTCTGACCTCTTCTTCAAACTACAAGAAGCCGTAATCTCCTTATCTTGATTTTGGCCTAGTGGTGAGATTTTTTAATCGAAACAGGTCAAAATTCTTTTTTATTAAACTGAATAATATATCTTCATTCAATAACAATAAAGCGTGTCCACTGTGGCATCGCCCTTTACTGGATTAATAATAGTTTACGGCAGTCTTTTATTTTACTCATGGAGCGATACTACAGAAACCCAATACAGAAGAAATTAAAGTAGGAGGGCCTAGTCGATGAAGTCTACGGTCAACAGAAACCCAATCTAACGGACAAAAAAGATCGGTCCTTCAACTCCTCTGTGCATAATGACAATAGCTGGTTGAAGACTGTCAGCTATCTTGTCATTGTCGATATCATACTATAGTGAATCAAAGAATGGAATATTTTTGCCGTCCAAACCTTTTTATTTTTATTTACAAACACACAGGCACACAGGTACATATACATATACATATACATTTACATATATATGTACACAGACACACACGTACATATACATTTACATGTATATACCAGTGTGTGTGTGATTTTGTGTGTTTGCGCGCGCGAATGTTTTTGTTTCTTTGTGTGTACACTGAATTCCTTGAGTAATTATATCAAAATTCGTATGTGCTTTCGTGAACTGTGTAACACGTATTTATGAATATCTTTTGACTCGGGTCTTTTCGACAGAAAACTCTTATATAAAGTCCAACTTTCATCAAATTTGACATGTGGTATAAAAGATATTTTCCTCTCTCTCTTTTGTAAATTTTCAAACTGATAAACTTTAGTCAAGTAAAAGCGCTGTAAACAAGATTCCAACTCTTGATTAAGCAACATGAACACGGGAAAACTTGTAATTTGTGGAAGGACGAACTTAATTCTGGGTGTTAGGTGACTTAAATCAATTTATCTATTTCATCGCTATCATTATCGTTATCTTATCACAATCATCATTATCACTATCACCATTATTATCACCACCGTTATTGCCATCATTATCATCATCGCCATCATTATCACCATCATTATCATCATCATCATTATCATCACCATTATCATCGTCATTATAATTATCATCGTCATTATCATTATCAACATCATTATCATTATCAACATCATTGTAATTATCACCATCATTATCATTATCATCATTATCACCAATATAATTTTCATAATTATCACCATTATTATTTTCATAATTATCACCATCATTATCATATTCATAATTATCACCATCATTATTGTTATTTAAGGAGTTGGGAGATATGGTTGGGATGATTCGGATACATGGAAAGAACAAATGAAGAAAAATTAGTAAAAGAGGTGTGGAAGGCAGAGGTGGAAGGAGTGAACATGAGGGGACAACCAAGGATGAGATGGATGGATGGAGTGAAAGGGGCATTGGAAAAGAGGGGAATGTCTGTTGAGGAAGGAAGGGAGAAGACAGAAAATAGAATG
>NC_134780.1:64225949-64248449 GCF_046742065.1 Oratosquilla oratoria | reverse complement strand
ATATATATACATATATTTATAAATATATATATATATAAATATATACATTATATATATATAAATATATACATTATATATATATATATATATATATATATATACATATATGTATATATACATATATATATATACATTATATATATATATATATATTTACATATGAATATATGTAAATATATATATAATATATATATATATACATATATTATATATATATAATATATATATATGTATATATATAATATATATATATATGTAGATATGTAGATATGTATATTTATATATCACAGGTGAGAAATGTAGTAACACATTTATAAATCACAACTAACACCACAGTCGGACGAAAGAAAGAGTTGCGTAAGCGGAACTATATATTTCGATTGCTACCTGCAATCCTCTTCAGTAGTACAAAGTGGCAGGGAGGAGGCTATCTTAAGTAGCAACCTCTTACAAAAGAAAGGGAACACGAGAAAATACAGAACATCACTGCCCCAGCCCTAGTTGACCTGAGGCTGACACGAGGTCGGGTCAGGGGGAGGGGGAGGAAGCTTGTTGACAATATTTTTGGTGATGAATAGTCCTGAAATGATGTCTGGGGTCCATTGACCCTTGGAAATATTCATCGTGGGCAGATAATCAATTAATGTTGATTCCACCATTTTCCTTCTGAACCCACACCCTGATTTGTAAATGAGATCAGATTTCTCCCAGAAACTTTTTAGGTTATGTAATAACAGCATTTGGTCTAAGTTTGCTTCTTCTGATAATGTCGTCAATCTTTCTAGCACAGTACTTTCAAAATCACAATTAGAAGTGTTAGGTCTTGGTTTGAATTTTGCTTTAAAACCGGAAAAACACAATGCTATGGACTTCCTGGTAGGTTTTGATAAGTTCTTGTCCCATAATAATTATGATAAAGACCTATTATGTCTCAAAGGCGTGCTCTTGAACAGCATTTCAGATTGTTTCAAGGACAACAATGGTCTACCCAAACGTTACCAAATGGGTATAGAAGAATTAAAAAAACTAAGTAACATAATTATCACCAAGGCAGATAAAGGGGGTAAAGTGGTTGTTTTAGACCTAGACTCGTATGTTGAAAAAGCTATGGAGCTTCTTAATGATCAAAATACATACGAGAAACTCACCAAAAACCCCTTAAAAGACATGGCTGCCTCTTTTAATAAGAATGTTAGTATGATCACCAATAGTGAACAATTGTCCAAACTTAAAGTTTTTACTCCCAAGCTCCCTTATTTTTATGGCCTCCCCAAGTTACATAAAGAGGGTACCCCATTAAGGCCCATTATTTCCAACAGGGGTTCTTGTTCCAGCAAACTCTCTAAATGGCTTGCGGGTTTATTATCACCATTTGTGGGCAAATTTTCCAATTCCCATTTGAAACATTCAGAAGATTTCATCCAGAAAATAAAGGAGATTAATATAGTAGGCCGTCGCTTATTAAGTCTTGATATTATCTCATTATTTACGAACATTTGTGTTGATGATGTTTTGTCCTTTCTAGAAACTAAGCTACAACCATTCCAAGACAAATTCCCCCTTCCGGTTTCCAAAATCATTGCTCTTGTACGCACCTGCGTGTCATCTAATGTCTTTTCCTTTCAAAATCGGTTTTTCAGGCAAAAGTTTGGTTGTAGCATGGGTTCGAATCTTTCTCCTGTTCTGGCTAATCTTTACATGGAATACATTGAGAGTGTTCTTCTTCCAACAATTAAACCCCCAGGTATGATTTGGTTAAGATACGTTGATGATATTTTCACTCTTTGGGATGAGAGTTGGGGTCCCTTTGATATTTTTCTAGATAAACTTAATAATTTAACAACCAACATCAAGTTCAAAGTGGAATGGGAAAAAGATGACAAAATCCCCTTTTTAGACATCTTAATCATGAAGAATGGGAATAAGCTTGCCTTTACTGTTTTTAGAAAGAACACTCATTCAGGTAGTTACCTCCATTTCTTCAGTCATCACCCAGATCACATTAAAAGGAGTGTAGCTTCAGGACTTTTTCTCCGAGCCTTTAGGATTTGTAGCCCCCAATTTTTAGAACACGAATTAACTTCCATCAAGTCCCAATTAACAAAATTAGCCTACCCTCATTGGTTTCTGGATAAAGCCCTTAGTCAAGCCAGAGCAAGTTTTTTCAAACACCCTTCCACTAAGTTAAAGAAAGAGAGACAAAATCCCCTAGTCATCCCCTTCTCAGAGTCCATCAGTCAATTGTCCAAGTTTCTTCCCAAAGAGAAAGTAAATTTAATTCATAACTACCCTAATACTATTAATAAAAAAGTTGTTAATGTTCACCAGAGGTTGAAGGAAGAACATATCCCAGGTGTTTACTCCCTTCCATGTAAAGATTGTAACCTTTCATACATTGGCCAGACGGGAAGAGACCTACCGACAAGATTAAATGAACACAAAAGGTCGATTAGATATGGCCAAATAAATTCAGCAGTGTTTCAACACGTTGATAAATTTAATCACCGGTTGGACTGGGAGAAATCTGATCTCATTTACAAATCAGGGTGTGGGTTCAGAAGGAAAATGGTGGAATCAACATTAATTGATTATCTGCCCACGATGAATATTTCCAAGGGTCAATGGACCCCAGACATCATTTCAGGACTATTCATCACCAAAAATATTGTCAACAAGCTTCCTCCCCCTCCCCCTGACCCGACCTCGTGTCAGCCTCAGGTCAACTAGGGCTGGGGCAGTGATGTTCTGTATTTTCTCGTGTTCCCTTTCTTTTGTAAGAGGTTGCTACTTAAGATAGCCTCCTCCCTGCCACTTTGTACTACTGAAGAGGATTGCAGGTAGCAATCGAAATATATAGTTCCGCTTACGCAACTCTTTCTTTCGTCCGACTGTGGTGTTAGTTGTGATATGTATGTATATGTATATATTGTATATATGCATATATGTATATATATACATGTATATATATATTTCATATATATATATATATGTACATTATATATTATATATATATATATATATAAATATATTTCATATACATGTACATTACATATTATATATATATATATACAAATGTATCATATATATATATATATATATATACATTATTTATGTATATATATATATATAATATTTACATACATATATATATATATATTATATATATATATTATATATGTAAATATATATATATACATATATATGTAAATATATATATACATATATATATATATATGTAAATATATATATATACAATATATGTAAATATATATATACATATATGTATATATATAATATATATTATATATATATGTATATATATATATATATATATAATATATATATATGTATATACGTGTATATATATGTATGTGTATATGTATATATATACATATATATATGCATATATATATACACATATATACATATATTTACATATATATATACATATACATATATATACATAAATATATACATATATATATATATATATATATATATATATATTACATATAAATATATATACATACATATATACATACATCAAGGACTACTATTACACAGGACGTGCGCACCCAGATCCCTGGGTCCGCTAGCGGAGGCCATTGCTTTCTTTGTAATCTAACATTTTATAATGGACAAATATATCAAAACTAGAAACCATACATTGTATATGGGACAGATATATCAACTATTGACTTATTCAATGCAGTATAAGTTAATATAATCTTTTATAGGGAAATAAGAAACTATTTTTGAGGCACTGTTATGCTTTGAAATGCCAATTTTAGCCGGATTTAACAGGTATTATTGTATGAGGCTAGTAGACACCAGGGTTGGCATTTTTTTTTTTTTTTTTTTTTTGAAAAATATAAAAATTCAATTTTTTTTTATTTAAATCAGATTTGACTTAAATAGGGTTTTTTTTTTATAGATTTTAAATATTGTAGGATTGCTCTCTGATATGCGATCTGATTGCTAAAGGACATTTTTAGCATATCAATATAAGGAGCAGTGTTATATAGACTTGCCACAAGTATACAAGGAACGGTATAAGCCTACATGTAATATATATATTACTGTGCAGCCCACAACATGTTTCAATAACATTCTCGTTGAAACTTGTTCAAGGTAAGCAGCTTCTCACTGAGTCAGTTGCTGCTTTGGAATCAACCAGGAAGGATGTCTTCTGGACCTTGCAGAGTGGTTCCTTCAGGCAGAAAAAATTATCCTGTCTGGAATTATTTTGAAAAACTACCAACAACTTCTGGCAAAGGGTACCGAGTTAAATGCAAAGACTGCAGCCAGGAACTACAGGGCATTGTGTCAAGATTAAAATCTCACAGAGAGAAATGCCAAGCTCAGCCACAGCATACAGAAGAAATTGATGACCCAGGTAAATAATTTTACTTATATTGTGTGCATTTCTCCCTTTTCATACGCAACTATATAAATTTGGTGAACCTGAGCATACCATCCTCACATACGGCTTATACCGTTCCTTGTATACTTGTGGCAAGTCTATAAAACACTGCTCCTTATATTGATATGCTAAAAAGTCCTTCAGCAATCAGATCGCATATCAGATAGCAATCCCACAATATTTAAAATCTATGAAAAAGCTATTTAAATCAAATAAATCTGATTTTAAAAAATCTATTTTTCATATTTTTAAAAAGATAAAAAACAAAACAAAACAAAAACAAAAAAATCGCCAACACTGGTGTCCACTAACCTCATACAATAATACCTATTAAGTCCGGCTAAAATTGGCATTTCAAAGCATAAGTTTCTTATTTCCCTATAAAAGTTTATATTAACTTATACTGAATTGAATAAGTCAATAGTTGATATATTTGTCCCTATATACACTGTTAGGTTTCTAGTTTTGATATATTTGTCCAATATAAAATATTAGGTTACAAAGAAAGCAATGGCCTCCGTTAGCGGACCCAGGGATCTGGGTGCGCATGTCCTGTTTAATAGTAGTCCTTGATATATATATATATATATATATATATATATATATATATATATATATATATATAAATATAAAGATATATATATATAGATACCATATATATATATATTACATATATACATATATATATACATATGTATATACATATATATATATATATATATATATGCACATATACACATATATTATATGCATATATACCTTGTATACATATATACTATATACATATACACAATATATTATATACATATATATACATATATACATATACATATATACATATATACACATATATACATATATACACATATATATACATATACATATATAAATATATACACATATATATACACATATATACATACCGTATACATATACATATACATATACACATATACATTACGTATATATATATATACATACATATACATATATATACACATATATATATATACATACATATATATATACTCTTTTGGAAGAGATTAAGACCTTTCTAAGGTATAGAGAAAATACCTTAAAGAAATTAATTAATACTGTACAATCCATCACATTCAACGAAACTTGCATTAGAGAGAACCTCCTGTCCATGTATACTCTAAACATGTATATACATATACATACATATCTACATATATACATATATATATACATATATACATATATATATACATATATACATATATATATACATATACATATATACATATACATACATTACATATATACATATATACATACGTATACATTTACATATATACATACATATATACATACATACATATACATATATATACATATACATATATACATACATATATACATACATACATATATACATACGTATATATTTACACATATACATATATATATACATATATACATATATATACACATATATATATATATAGATATATACATATATATACATATATGCATATATATACATATATACATATATACATATACATATATACATATACATATATACATATACATATATACATATATACATATATACATATACATATATACATTATATATATATATACATATATACATACATATATACATTATATATACATATATACATTATATATACATATATACATTATATATACATGTATATATATATATACATATATACATTATATATATATACATATATACATTTATATACAGACATATGTACATTATATATATACATATATGTATATATATATATAATATATATATATGTATATATATATATATATATACATATATATATATATATATATATATATATGGCTCAGATTGTGCGTATATATGTGCATATACGTACGTTCTCAAACACTGATTAAGTCTTCGAATGTGCTTAAATAAGCCCACGCTGTAATCCCCCCCGGGTGAGCTCAAATACCGAAGTAGAAGGGCGAGTGTAGTTATGCGTTGCCTCAATGGTTTGATTAATTGATTAAATGAATAACAGATACGTAAAACCGATAACCAGGGGGCATTTCCGTACCTTGAAGTCCATTTCCCAAGCAATCAATTCATTGTCGATACCTGTGAGCAGACCTCGTCCCTCATGCATTTATTCAGAAAACAAATGTCCCACCTTCTGATGTTTGTCGCTCTTTCTTACGACGACCATTAATATTTTTTCCTTATTCGACTTTTTATTCATTTATTGAATTTATGTATTTATTTATATTCATTTACCCATCTATTTACTTATTTTTCACTATAAGGCTTCTCACACAGTCCACAATCCTTCCATACATTCATTCTTTCATTCTTCTTGGCGACGTCAGTTACGTTACGCAGACACTCAATAGAGTGGTTGAAAATTTTGTATACTTCTATATACATTAGTTAAGGCGCTGTCACACTCTAGCGTATAGAGCCAGCGTATGAGGAACGTTTCGAATATTTCGAGAAAAAAATTATACGCACAACTTTTCAGCGTATGAGGTCGATTTTCGGTTAATGACCGTTAGAGTAACGTAAGCCTAGCGTACCGTCAGCGTATGAGTAGCGTATGAGTAGCGTACGCATAGCGTATGTCAGCGTATGTGATGTGATGTGTATTTGAGTTGGACGTATACCGACGTATGAGTGAAGTATATCAGCGTACCTCCGACGTATGAGAAACGTATGCGGAACGTCAGCCTAACGTTGAGGACCGTACACAGCGGGGGGGGGGGGGGGTATAAAAGGTGGCAGCGCGCGAATTTCGTCATTCCGCCAGTAGACTTCAAGCTGTCAAGATGCCAAAACGCCGTGCCCAGAGAGTCAAGCCAGCTGATGTTCCTCCTCCTTCTCCACCTGCACCTGGGCCTGCACCCCAACCTGCACCTGCACCTGCACCTGTACCTGCACCTGCTCCTGCTCCTGCTCCTGCTCCTCCTGCTGCTGCTGCCGATCATGATCCTGAGCCAGATGTCATCTTTCCTCCTCCTCCTCAGCAAGCTGGTCCTTCAGAAGATACTGGTGGTGATACCTCAGATGCAGTGTCAGTCTCTCCAATTCCCCTGGAAGTCTCCAGTGAATCTTCTCCAGCATCCTCACATTCCTCCAGGGCTGCCTCCACATCCTCCAAACACAAAAATAAGAAACAGAGGGCCAAGAAGAGTGAATTCAGTTTGAATTTTGCTGAGGAGGACCAGATGTTGGACTTTATCAGAGATAATCCAATTCTCTGGAATGTGAAAATGACTGACTACAGGAGGAAGGACAAGAAAGAAAAGTTATGGCAGGAGCAGGCTGAATTAATGGACAGGTCTTCTGAAGCTCTGCAGGGGTGGTTCAGATCACTGAGAGACACCAACACACGCCTTGACAAGAAAAAGAGTGGGGATCCTGGTGTGATCTTCACACAGAGGGACGATTGTATCTACATCAAGGTGAAGCAAACTATCCAGCAGCACAGGGGAGACTTGGAGGCTGCTGAGACTGCATGTGCTGAGCTGCAAGTGGGGCAAGATGAGGCTGCTGCTGGTGTCCAATCTTCAACCTCCTCAACTGGCAGAAAGAGGCAGAAGGATGTTGAGAGTGAGATTCTGCAATCCCTGCAGAAGAGGGTGGCAGAGTCTGGCAGCATTCTAAAGGACTTCACCAAAGCTCAGCAGCAGCCAATGACAGCCAGGGCAGCCTTTGCCAACTGTCAGGGACAGTCTGATTACCATGCCCATGGCCAGCTACAAGAAGGCAAGGTCCAGCATCAACCGGCTGCTGCCTGAGTTTATGGAAGACAGTGATGATGAAGACCTGCCAGCTGCCACTGCTCCTGCACCTGGACCTGCACCTGGACCTACACCTGTGCTTGCACCTGCACAACAGCCTCCACACCGGCCAAGTTCTGCCCCGTCGTTTGGGTCAGTTGACCGGTACCATGGTCATGTGTGGGGGACTCAGCCTCTGTGGGGGCATGGACAGTTTTATCAGTACCAGCAGATAAGCAGTCAAGTCAGCCACAGCAGTCAAGTCGTGCTCCCAAACCCATTCTCCACAGCCACAGCCCACAGCCATCATCAAGCCAGCCAAGTCCCGGCATCTTTGTCCAGATTTAGTGCCATGCTGGCATCACCCTCTGACCTGGTGGACGATGACATTAACACACCACCTTCACAACAAAGCAGTCAGTGAATGCCAGGGCTGTGGCTGTGGAAAATGAACTGTCAAGTGAACTGTGAACTGTGATTTTAGTGAGTGATTGTTGATTTAAATAAATGATGTTTAATTGTACTTACATGTTTTTGTCATATCTTAGAATTAAATGAATTGGAACGACCAAATGGCAGCCAGTTTTGTTTTTTTCAAACAATTTTTTTTTCATAATACTACACACACTTTGTGTGCGGAGCTACCCAATGGTGGCCAGTTTTGGTATTGAACATTAAGAATACATGTAACAGTGGTCCCCATGTTGTGCCTAATAATATGATAAACATAACTTCCCAACTAATGTGTTTAGTGAATAGGGAGGGGGGGATCATACAGCAATCATAACCTTTAATTAAGACAGCTTGGCCATGGGAGGGGGCCATTATAATGTTTAAAGTCGATACACGTTTATTTATGTAAACATTTGGTGTTGTCAGAACATACTTGTGCATTATATAGTTAACTACCATTAAACTCTGACAGTAATAAGTACATATAATAAACAAGAAATATACAGTTTCATGTCAATCTTCAATGACATTTAAGCTAATATACATTACATTTTCTTGTGAAATGGACCTTTTAAGCTATACACTTTACATAATACAGTTCATTCTGGTGTTGCATGTGGGATGATAACAGTTAATTTCTTCGACACTCTAAATCACCTTCTGTTGCCATGGAATGAAACCTGCCTCGGAATTCACCCAGTGCTTCAGGAGATTTCTCAGCTTCTTCCCTTTCTTCGTGGCTGTGTTACTGGCAACAACTGTATGTGTGTCTTCTAAGTTCTTGCCATGCCTTCAGGCTCCAGGGACGAAATCACCACTCTGGTTTTCCGGACGGTCAAGCTGCTGATTCTGCATACCAGGGTAGCGGATCCTCATCAAGTTATGCAACACAATGCAGGCTTTGACGATTAGCTTCACGTTGGAGGGCCTATGTTGCATGGTAGTCAGTAGAACTTGAAACCGGTTGGCCAGGATGCCAAAAGCATTTTCAACTACTCATCTGGCCTGGGAAATCCTGTAGCTGAAGATCCTCTCTTAATTGTTGAGACCACATTGGCTGTATGGCTTCATCATCGTCTCGCGGAGTGCAAACGCATCATCCCCCAGGAAGAAATAAGGTACATCCTGGTTGTCATGGGATAGAGGATATGGCTCAGGCAATCCAAGGGCTCCATCTTCTACCAGTTCTTTCAGCTCAGAGTTGTTGTAGATCTCGGCATAAGATGCACAGTCTGTACTGCCCACGTCCGCCCAGATGAATTTGTAGTCTGCGTCTACAAGGGCCATCAATACAATGAAATAAAAGCCCTTATAGTTGTAATACTAGGATCCGCTCTTGGGGGGACACTTGCAAGCAATGTGCTTTCCATCTAGTGCACCACAGGCATAGGGGAAGTTCCACTTCTGCAGGAATTTATCAGATATGCGACGCCACTCCTCTGGAGTAGTGGGGCAGGTCATGACTTCAGGCAAGTACTCGTCAACGATGGCTTGGCACACCTGGTGGACAATCACTGACTGTGTGTTATGGGGGACACGCCACCCATACTGCATTGTGGAATATCTGCTTCCAGATGCAAAATGCCGCAGAGTCAATGCAAGCTTCAGTCCAGGCTCCTGGGGTTCCCTGTATCTAGTATGTTGCCTGGTGATGTTGGGACCAACCCTGTCCAGCAGTTCATCATACATTTCTGGAGGCATGCGTAGGAAGGTCCTGAAGGCTCTCTGATCTTCATTTCTCAATTCAACCATAAGCTGGTCATAAAGGCCAAATTGACGCCGCCTTCCAATCCAAGGTTTCACCCAGATTGCACGTCTCATTCTACGCCTTCTTCTTCTGTGTCTAGCATACTCAACTGCCAACTGTAACAAATCTTGGTGATGTTGCAGCACAGCAACCTCCATCTCTGAACTGCTGGTACAAACTGATACAGATTTGTAAAAAAAAAAAAAAAAATGTGAGACTTTATATTCCCCCATACGCTGGAAATACGCATGTAATACGCATGGGATAAGTTGGCTGTACGCTCAGAACATGTTAGGCATGAGTTGAGTACGTTAGACTGTCGTTAGAACTACCATCATAACGTTAGCCATACGTTAGACAAACGTCAGGCAGACGTTCATTATACGCTCCTCTAATGCTAGGTTTCCTGACCCACTCAATTTCAACGTATGAGAAGCGTACTCGACGTATGAGTAACGTACCTTCAGCGTACCTCTAGCGTGTTCAGCGTATGAAGAACGTATGAGGACCGTAAAATTCATACGTCGGCATACGCTTAAAATTTTTGTGCATGTTCAATTTTTTTTTTGGCAGTCAGCGTACATCAGCGTACACCGACTTACCCCGGCGTACTAGAGACGTATTCCAGCGTACCCCTAGCGTGTTTCAGCGTATGTCAGCGTATGCCCAAAAAGTCCATACGTTCCTCATATGCTGGCTCTATACGTTAGAGTGTGACAGCGCCTTTACGCTATAATCAAAATTCTTTATATACAAGATAGTATCTATTCAAAAACAAGGAAATACACTTTTGCTTAGTTTTGATACGTGTGTATTAAGTTGCATAGATCTTCTGTTTGAGGGAAGGTCAATGTACTGAGGATACTGTGATTAACTACTGCAGTGACATGATCCACAGGTTTCATTTCCACTAACCACCAGAGTATTTGTTTCACTTTAACATGCTGGAAGCATTAGTACATTTCTCTCTGACGCCTCTTCCCTTGAAGTTAGTTACGCAATTTATGGTTCTTATTCTAGTTTACATTATAATGATATTTTCACCCCAAGGGGGACGATAGTGAATTTTTACCAGCTGAAGAGAACCGTCAACTCGAACAAAGCAAGTGGAAGATTCCATCGAGTCAAAGAAGTTAGACTTGATGATAGTTCTATATTCCATTTTTTTTTTTTTTTTTTTTTTTTTTTAAGGGTGGAGCAACTCCAGATAAACCATACCAGTTAAAGATACCTATTGTATTCTGAAACTATTTCATTAAACCAAACTCTAGTTTTCAGGATTTTTTTGTACATGCATATACCAGAGGCTTTTCCCCCCTTATATGGGAGATGGCAAAAAAAAATAATAATAATAATAATAAAAAACAATTCCACCCATTCCATCCCTATCACACTCCAATCCCCTCCACTCTCTTCCCTTCCTCTTATCTTGGCCCCTACTTGATTACGGGTCATCCCTCTATCTCGCCCACTGCCCTGAGTCGTAAGCAGTCACAAGCAACAGAACATCCACAGCAAGGCCGCTTCATTAAATCGATGACCCTCCCTCTCCGTCCCCTCATGCAGAAAAGGAGAAGACTGGGAGAAATCCCTTCGGACTACATCAAATTATTTCTTACACATACTCCCTCACCCCCCCCCATCTCCCCCCCATTCCACCTCATGCATCACAGAATCATCCATATACAATCATTCACCCCTATCTTCTGTCCTCTCCCGTCCTCAACAGACATTCCCCTCTTTCCTAAACCCCTTTTACCCCATCCATCCATCTCATCCTAGGTCGACCCCTCATGTTCACTCCATCCACCTCTGCTTTCCACACCTCTCTTCACTCATTCTTTCCATGTGTCCAAACCCTCCCAATACTCTTTCATCAAGCATATCTCCCAACTCTCTTTCCACCCCCGTTTTTCTCCTTACCTCCTCATTTATCACTCTATCCAACCTAGTAACCCCCATCATACTTCTCAGACACCTCATCTCAAACACATTCAAACTCCTTCTCTCTTCCTCTCTTATGTTCTATGTTTCTGCCCCACACAGTGCTGTTGGCACAATCACTCCTTCATACAGTCTCCCCTTAGCATCCATTCCCAAATGTCTATTCCTCATTACACTCTTTAGTCCACCAAGGCATTTACTCGCTTCTCTCAATCTACATTCTACCTCCACCTTTACTCCACCTTTTCCTGCCACATTTGCACCCAAGTATCTAAAACTATCCACTTCCTCCAGTCGCTCTCCCTTAATGCTCACTTCCAGTCTACTGCCACTTTCACCCCTTGTACATCTTATCATTTTACTTTTACCCACCTTTATCTTCAGCTTTCTTCTATAAACACTCTCCCAAACTCTGTCACCAACTTCCTCAATCCCTCCTCCGATGCTACCACAAGCGCAGTGTCGTCCGCAAACAACAGCTGGCTCACCTCCCACTTTTCTCCATTTTCTTTAACCATCTCCTATCCCTGACCCACTACCCTTGCATTTACCTCTCGCACTACCCCATCCATGTATAAGTTGAACAGATAGGGTGACATAACGCATCCTTGACGAAGTCCCACCTTTACCTCGAACCACTCACTCTCTCCATTTCTAACCCTAACATAAGCTCTACTACTCTCATAAAAACTCTTGGCAGTTCCTAGAAGCTTTCCTCCTATCCCGTATATCCGCAAAACCTCCCACAGTGCCTTTCTGTCTACCTTTTCCAGGTCCATAAAGGCCCAAAAAAACATCCTTCCCCTTTCCTATAGCTTTCTCACACATCTGTCTTATCACAAAAATCTGATCTACACAACCTCTACCCATCCTAAATCCTTACTGTTCCTCACCAATTACTTCCTCTGTTCTTCTTCTAATCCTCTCAATCAAGATCCTCCCATAAGCCTTCCCAACTACACTTAACAAGCTAATCCCTCTGAAACTACTACATTCACACTTGTCCCCCTTTCCCTTGTAAAGTGGAACTATACAGGCATTCCTCCAGTCCTCCGGCACTCTACCCTCTCTCCAGCAAACATTAAATAACCTCACCAGCCAGTCCACCATCACTGTACCTCCTTTTTTAGACATTCTACATGGCATCCATCCAGACCAGGTGCCTTACCTGCTATCATCATCTTAACAGCTGCCTTCACTTCATCCTTCCTTATTTCTCCTCCATTTTCCTCACTCATCACGGTCATTTTCTTCGCATTTCCCACTGCAGCTATCTTTCCCTCTCTATCCTCCTTCACATTTAGCAACTCCCTAAAATATTCTGCCCATCTTCCCCTTACTGCCTTCTCTTCCATTATCATCTCTCCATCTGCACCTTTTACCTTTTCTTCTTTACTTGATTCGCCTCCTCTTCCTCTCTTAATTTATTTCCAAAACATCTTTTTATTACTTTCAAAAATTTCTGTTATACTCTTACCCCATTTCACATCTGCTCTCCTCTTTGCCTCCCCTAGTTTTTGCTTTAATTCTCTTTTCTTTTCTTTGTACCTCTCATATGACTACCTCGTCCTATTTTGTAACCAATCTGTGAAAGCTCATATTTTCTCTTCAACAACCTTCTTTGTTTCCTCATCCCACCATTCACTACCCTTCCTTCTATTTCCTCCTGTCCTTCTTGTTCCACACATCATCTTTGCACACTTTGTGACTCCCTCCTTGAACCATCCCCATTCCTCCTCCACACCTAACTACTCTATCCTTCACTCCCTCCCACTCCTCCTTCAGCTTCCTCTTGTACTCCTCCTCCTCCTTTTCCTTTTCATTTAAAGAGTTCACTCTAAGCACCTCCCTACCCTTTGTCCCTCTCCTCTTCCTCCATCTATCCTCCACTCTCGACTTACCTTCCATCAAAAAATGATCTGATGTTCCCCCACCCTCTCCCCTTAGCACATGTACATCCTTAACTCTTCCTATCATAATCCTATTTACCACTACGTAGTCCATTAGCGCTCTATCTACCACCCTTCCCTCCACCACCCTCTCCCATGTGTACTTATGCTTGACTTTCTTCCGAAACACTATATTTGCTGTCATCAACTCTCTAGACACATTTCCACCATCAACTCTCCAATACAATTCTTTCCTGGAACTCCACATTTTCCAACCACTCCATCAATTGGATCCTTTCCTACCCTAGCATTAAGGTCTCCTAGTACTATTACATCTATATTTCTCCCTAAATCTTCTATGCACTCATTTAAATCTATCCAAAAAGCCTCCCTTTCTTCTACGCTCTTCTCAGTGCCAGGCCCATATGCACTTACAAAAACCCACATCTCCTTTCCCAGTTTCACTTTCATCCACATTATCCTTGAGAAAATCTCCTTCCACTCCACTACATGTTTATCTATCTCTTCACTTACTAGTATAGCAACCCCTTCCCTCCCTCGCCCTCTTTTCACTCCTGATAACCTCCCACATACACTCCCAAACTTACACTCGCCCTTCCCTTTCAGCCTTGTTTCACTCAAAGCCAACACATCCATCTTTCTTCTCACAAACATACTACCTATCTCTTCCCTTTTACTCTCATCTGTACCACATCCACGCACATTAAAAGACCCAAACTTTAGGGTGCTGGTCGGAAAACTCCCAGACCCTCTTATGCCTTTGCTTTTTCTTTTAGGAATGTCCCCTGTGGGGCTACAAGGAGAAGGATGCCTAGTCCCAACCCCGTCCTTTTCTTCTTGCCTCTTACGATCCAAGTGGAATTACTTGGTGGCAGTATTCTTTTCCCCCACCACACATATATATATATATATACATGTACATATATATATATATATATATATATATATATATATTTTATGTATATGTATGTATATATCTATCATGTATATATTTATATATATACATATATGTATATATATATGTATATATATGTAAATATATACACACACACATATATATATGTATATATATATATATATTATATATATATAATCAACAACCGTAATGCACTATTATTATAAGCCATCAAAGACCGACATGCAGGAATTAAAATGCGGTACTGCCAAGGACTTGAACCCATCAACCAATTGACAAGTGACGTAGTAACTTACCAACTAGGTTATCAAGAGAAATACAAGTTGAGCGCAACTTTTCTTATATATATGCTCGAATTACACATACATGAATGTTTGCTTTCAACTCATCTCCACTATGATAGTACAATTGGAAGTATACAAACGCGGGAAAGTATTTGTACAGCACTGAATGGGTCCCAGTGATTAGAGGTACATTTTAACAACCACAATGCACTTCAATTCTAAGCCATCAAAGGCCGACATGCAGAAATTGAAATGCGGTACTGCCAAGGACTCGAACCCAGCAACCATATGACAAGTGCCGTAGTAACTTACCAATTACAGTGCATATGTATAATATATATATATATATATATATATATATATATATATATTATATTATATATATATATATACATATTATATATACATATATATATATATATATACATAAATACATGTATATACATATATATACATATATTACATATATATACATATATATATATACATAAATACATGTATATACATATATTACATATATATACATATATACATATACATATATATATATATATATTTATATATATACATGTATATACATATATATACATATATGTATACATATATACATGTATATACATATATATACATATATGTATACATATATATACACATATATATATACATATATATATACATATATATATACATATATATATATATAGATATATACATATATATACATGTATATACATACATATATATACATATATATAATATATATATATAGATATATATATACATGTATATACATATATACATAAATATATATATAGTATATGTATATATATATATACATATATACATTATATATAGATATATATATATATATATATATATATACATATATATAGACATGTATACATATATATATACCTATATATAGATATATACATATATTTACATATATATACACATATATATTATATATATATACATATACATATATATATATACATATACAAATATATACACATATATATATATACATATACAAATATATATACATATACAAATATATATACATATATATATACATACATATATATACATATATATATATATACATATATATACATATATATTACACACAGGAACCCACAGTCGGAGAAAGAATAAACTTCGAATAAAGAAAAATCCTATATTTCGGCTATCAACTGTAGCCCTCTTCAGGAAAGTACATAAGATAGAGAACAGAGGGGACTTATAAACTACAGTAAGAAGAGATGTGGACAGTTGACCTCACTCAGGCGCGGGGCAAACTGGGGTGGCGGAGGAGGGAGGAGGTGAGGAGAGGGGAGGATGTAGCGTCCGCACCAACTTGGCTACTGCTGCGCGTGAGATTATGTCAGGTGTCCACTGCCCTTTAGAAATATTAATATTAGGGCATTCCTCAATTAATGCTGATTCGACTATTTTCCTCCTGAAACCGCAGTGGGACTTGAACACTAATCTGGCCTTACCCCAGTCGAAAGAATGATTCTTATTCTTGACATGAAGAAATACAGCCGAATTTTCTTGCCCATACCTAATTGACCTTTTATGTTCTGCCAATCTAGTGTTCAGGTCTCTCCCGGTTTGACCCAAGTAAACCAAATCACAATCTTTGCAGGGCAAACAATAAACACCAGGTGACTCAACTTCCTTCGGTTTTTGTTGAACGTTCACAATTTGCTTACGCACGGTGTTAGGATAGTGATAGGCAATAGTGAGACGTTCATGAGGAAACATTTTAGTAGAAGAACTGATGGTATTATTAAATGGAATGTTTAAAATGTCCTTAAAGGAGCGGTGAAAAATTGAGGGGACGGAAGTTTTAAAATGGTTGGCCCTAGCCTTACTGAGGGCTTGATCCAGAAACCAAGGTGGATAAGCCAACTTCTCAAGTTGACATTTGATCATCTCAATCTCATGGTCCAGAAGTTGAGGATTGCAAATCCTGAAAGCCCTCAAGAAAAGGCCAGAGGCAACACTTTTCTTAACATTGTCAGGGTGATTGCTAAAAAAGTGGAGATAACTGCCTGAATGGGTGGGCTTACGGTACACTGTAAAGAATAAATTATCATCAGTTCTTCTTAACAAAATATCCAAGAAAGGGATTTGGTGTCCTTCTTCCCATTCAACTTTGAATTTAAGATTCGGGGTCAATTGGTTCAATTTATCATGGAACACTTCAAATGGGCCCCAACTGTCATCCCACGCCGAAAAGATATCGTCTACGTACCTGAGCCAAATCATTTCGGGCGGTTTGATGCTGGGCAAAAGGGTACACTCAAAATACTCCATGTACAAATTGGCCAAAACAGGAGACAAATTGGAACCCATACTGCAACCGAATTTTTGACGGAAGAATTGGTCTTGAAAGGAGAAAACATTTGAAGAAACACACAGGCGAACTAAAGCAAGAATTTTGTTGACAGGGAGGGGGAAAAAGTCTTGAAACGGTTGCAGTTTGGATTCCAAAAAAGTAAGTACATCATCAACATTAATATTCGTAAATAACGAGGACACATCCAGGCTGAGGAGCCTTAAACCCTGAACTTTCATATTTTTGATCTTAGAAATAAAATCACATGAATTTGTGATATGAGAATTGGAGAAATTCCCTACGTACGGGGATAAAATATCCGCCAGCCATTTAGCAAGTTTGCTAGTGCAGGAGCCGCGGTTGGATATGATGGGCCTGAGGGGAATGTCTGATTTATGAATCTTAGGGAGACCATAAATTGTTACACCCACGATGGAGGCTTCTCTTCCACTCCACCTCATCTTCAAGTCTTTTCCGGGACTAAAACAAGCCTACAGATTGTTGGAATCTTCGCTCATCGCCAGTAAGAAGAGAAAGAACCAGAAGACATTCCTGTCCAACTGTTTAGAAGAACAAGTGTGCCCCAATTCGTTTAGAATCCGACAAGAAACAATGGTCTCAAACTGTCAGGGAATAGATTTAATTTAAAAGTGGCTAGAAACGACTTCACCAACCGTGTAGTTTATGAATGGAATAAGCTTCCTGCAGACGCAGTGCAATGTAGTTCAGTTCGAAGCTTTAAAAATCATTTAGATAAGCACCTAAGCAAGATGCTTTAATGACTGTCATTTATTCTATATTATTTGTTTATTTGTTTTGTTATCATTTGTCTGTTTATTATCATTTGTTTGATTCTCATTATCATTAGTTATATGTGAATTTATCATTATTTGATAATTACTTGTTTGTTTATCATTTAACTATACCTATGCACTTATTCTATTTATTATTTACTTTATTATAGTTTTTATTTACTCATTTATTTATTTATTTATCTGTTTATCAATGTGTTTTTTTTCTCGCATCCGATCTTGGTATGGACCAAAAGGTCTCCTGTCGGCATGCTCCGCCTTTTAATTTTTGTAATATATCTATATACATGTATATACACATAATTATATATTTTATATATATATATATATATATATATATATTATGTATTATAATATATATATATATATTATATATATATATATATATTAATATATATTAATATATATATATATACATATATATATATATATACATATATATATATATATACATATTATATATACATATACATTGAACATTTTACGGCGGAGCTTCTAAAAATGTTCAATCTGTCATAAGAAACATACACATACATATACATATTATATATCATATATATATATATATATATTATATAAATATATCATATATATATATATTATATATATATATATATTATATATATACATATATATATATATATATATATATATATATATATATATAAACTACATTGCACTTTAATTCTAAGTTATCAACATCGGAAGAGCCGTGGAGGCACATGCAGAAATTTAAATGTGGTACGCTCGAGGACTCGAACCAATGTCGGCAAGCACGTGACCAGTACTGTAGTGACATAGAACAATGCACCATTTCTCTTGATGGTGTATTGGTCTAAGTCACTTCTACACTGGCCACGTGCTTGCCGCCGTTGGTTCGAGTCCACGGGCGTACCACGTTTCAATTTCTGCATGTGTCTCCACGGCTCTTCCGATGTTGATGGCTTAAAATTAAAGTGCAATGTGGTTGATAAAAATGTATCTCTAGTCACTGGAACCCATTCAGTGTTTATATATATTTCTTTGAAGTCGAAACGTCATCTGTTATTAAAATGGAGAACTTTGGACAATTGATTTTCGATCATCCTCCCAAAGTCAGAACTATAGTGAGAAGGATTGAAAATATTAGGAAGAAGATAAACAATTGTGACAATGCTGTGGTGTTTAACTCAGTGTATATGTATATATATATACATATATATAAATATATATATATATATATGTATATATATATAATATATACTCTATGTAAATATATATATATATATATATATATATATGAATATATATATATATATATATATGTATACTAACATTTACATACGTACTCATAATCGGAATGATAATATCCCCAAGTATAGAAGCGATGGTTAATATTGACGAAATACTGAAGTACTCTACCTCCCTTCTTGGTCAAACCTCTGTATTCACGTCAGCATCAATATGCCTGATGACCTCTGCCTTTCTTCTGTGCATACCCCTTGACCGGCCTCTCGTTTATCGTAGGCAACTATTTACTGACCTATAGCAAACCTCTCTTTCTGTATAGGTCCACTTGTGGTGCCTGTTTCCCTCCATTGGTCGCGCTCATGAGAGGTATTTTGATTAGGTCCCTCAGCTCCCGAGTGATGACAGATAGACTTTTCCGCAATATCCTGTCTACCAAATTGCTTGTTTCATCAACGAAAGCCTTTTTTTTTTTTTTTTTTTTTTTTTTTGACAAGGGAATGAGGTCACAGGGTCCCTCAAGGCTTTTTAAAAATTATTCGGCTACCGATGACAAAATAAATAAATAAAAATAAAACAAAAAGATGCGTTCTAATCAAACAGGTTTAACTGTACCCGATTTAGATTAATTTATTTGGACGAATGCTGCTATTGTGCAGACTTTTTTTTCCTGGCTCATGTTATTTTTTCATTTTTCTTCTCTTCATTTTTCCCGCCACAAGACATTTCTTCAAATATTTCAGCGCCGTCAGGATATCTTTTTTTCCTTTTCATAACAATAACGTATCAATTATTTAAAACGTCAATTCTAAAATGTGTTGACAACATCAATTAATCAATCAATCAAATCAGCCATCCTGAATGCACTGCTGAACAAAGGCTTCCTTCATAGCATTCCATGATTCACACGACCGCGCCATCCTCTGCCACGTCACTCCTGCAAACTTCTCAATCTCGTCTCTCCACCTTCTGTCTGATCTCCCTCTTCCACGCTTCCCATCTCGCGGCGTTCACTCAGTAACACACTTGCTCCATCGATCATCAGTCGTTCGCACTAACTTACCTGCCCAATTCCACTTCCTCTCTTTTAATGCTTTCACAATATCTTTCACTCTAGTCTGCTCTCACACCCAACTTGCTCTCTTTCGGTCTCTCAGCGTTATTCCCATCATTGATCTCTCCATTCTCCTCTGTGCTGTCCTTAGTTTTGTTTCCATTACCTTCGTTAGTTTCCAAGTCTCACACCCGTAGATTATTGCTGGTAGAATGCACTGATTGTAAACTTTATGTTTCAAACATAAAGGTAGAGAGCCTCTCAGGATCATATTATACTCACCAAACCAATTGTAATGCTTCTTTTTATTTCATTACCATGATCTTTCGTCACTTTCACCATCTGGCCTAAATAATCATATTCTTCAACTTCCTCAAGACTCTTATCATCAATTACAATCTCTTTACTTTGAACTTTCGTGTTGAACATTACTTTGGTTTTACTTTTATTAATTTTTAAACCTACTATGACAATTTCCTTGTTTAGATCACTCCGCATATCCTTCAAGTCCTCTGCTCTTTCTGAAATAAGAATAATGTCATCCGCAAATCTTAGGTGGTTCAAATATCCGCCATTAATCTTTAAACCTTTCTTTTCCCAACTCAACCTTCTGAAAATATATTCCAAGCAAGCTGTAAATAGTTTCGATGAAATTGTATCGCCTTGCCGTACTCCCTTCTCGATATTGATATTTTCTGTGTTTTCATGTAGTCGAATTATAGCGGTACCTTTCGCATAAATCTTTCCTAAAACTTTTACGATCTATTCGTGGGCGAAGAGACGTGCATTGGTAAGTCTGGAGTAGGTGAAAGAAATGACAGAGGCGAGATTTTAGTAAATTTTGCAGAGAACTACAACATGAGGATAATGAACACTTTCTTCCAAACGCTTGTAGGTCGCAAATGGACGTAGAGAATCCAAATGGAACAACAAAGAACGAAATAGACTTCACATTAGATGAGAGCAAAAGCGTTAACAATGTTACGGTGATAAATAAAGTCAATATAGGTAGTGACCATAGAATGGTAGGTTGCACAGCTAAATTCAATTTCACAGCAGAGAGAAATAAACTAATTTTAAGAAAGAAAATAAGCCTTGCAAAGGTTAAGGATAATAAGAAATTTCAGTTAGAAATTAAAAATAGATTCGAAGCTCTAAGAACTAACGAGGACACCGTGTAAGCTATTAATTTGAATTTAGTGAATATCATTAGGGAATCGGCAGAGAAAGTAAGTACAAAAAACATTAGAAAAAACAAATACTCCCAAGCTACAAATGACCTTATTAAAAGAAGAAGGACCATGCAGATTAGAAGTAGGAAAGACGAAATAGAAAGAGTAGAACTAAACAAGCTTATTAACAAAAGGCAGAGATTAGAGAAAAGAAAGAGAAACACGAATGAAATAGAGGATTCTATTCGGAAGAGTAAAAGTATCAAAGTGACCGAGCGCAAACATGCTTTAGGAAGACAGCAAATGATATGCTTGAAAGATAGAAATGGATAAATAATTAAAAGTTGACAACATATTCTAGAATATTTTTGTAAAAGGACGAAAGCAAAGGAAAAAACAATGATGTTCAGTTTAATAGTGTTAGTTTAACAGACTAAATATAATAAA
>NC_134780.1:64200949-64210949 GCF_046742065.1 Oratosquilla oratoria | reverse complement strand
TATATACATATATATATATATATATATATATATATATATATAAGAGAGAGAGAGAGAGAGAGAGAGAGAGAGAGAGTTGGAGAGGAGAAAAATGGTGTGGGAGGAGCACCAAATATAGAAGGAAAAAACGAGGAACAAGAAGAGAAGCTGGGGAAGGAGAAGGAGCAGGGGGGAGAGAAGGAGGAGGAGGAGGAGGAGGAGGAGGAGGAGGAGGAGGAGGAGGAGGAGGAGGGGGAGGTGGAGGAGAAGGAGGGGGAGGAAGGGGAGGAGGAAGAGGAGGGGAGGAGGGGAGAAGGTGAGGAGGTGAGGAGGAGGAGGAGGAGGTGAGGAGGAGGAGGAGGTGAGGAGGAGGAGGTGAGGAGGAGGAGGTGAGGAGGAGGAGGCGAGGAGGAGGATGAAGAAAAGGAAAATAGGAAGAAGAGGCGACGAGAAAAAGGAAGAGAGGAAGAAGAGAAGACGAGAAGGGTGAGGAGCAAGAGAGGAAGAGAAGAGGGGAGGAGAAAGAGGAGACGAGAAGAGGAGAGGAGAAGAGAGGAGGAGGAAGAGGAGAGGAGAAGAGAGGAGGAAGAGGAGAGGAGGGGTGTAGTTTAGGAGTAGACTAAAAGCAGATTAGCATAATAGGAGTAAGAGACTAGAAGTAATAATTGGAGTACTCGAAGAGCAGGATACGAGAAAGAACGAAGGAAAGGGAGAGAAGGAGAGGAGGACGAGGACGAGGAGTGGAAAAGAGACATGAAGGGGACGATGGGTGACAAGGGTAACAAGGAGGACTAGGAGGGTGTAAATGAAGAGAAGATGAGAGATGAAAGAAGATAAGGAGGAGGAAAAAGACACCTTGGAGAAAGAGGTGGAGGACACGAGTAAGAACAGAAGATAAAAAAAGTAGAGGAGAGAGTGGGGGGTGGAAGTTGATTGCTATACAAATTATTCATCAACATGCAGCACTTCTCTCTTCTCCCTCCTCCTTAAGATAAAGCTGGTCTGGCTTCACCAGAATATTGGTTCCAGTCTCCACAACATTCAATATCTTCTTTCCCTAATTTCGTCCAACCCTTCGTGGTAAATTAGCCTTGTTACGACACTCGTCTCCCTGGGAAATAGTAGAATTTGGAAATATCACGTCTGCAAGTTATCAAAATACTTTCATATACTTTCATATAATGAAACGAAAACTTACGAGTCTGCAAATTTAAAGAACAGAATACTCCAAAGAAGTGATAAGATTGTCAGAAAAATTTACAGGGATGGGCAGGAAACTTTATAGAAAAAAGTCTAGAAGAAATGAAATGAATATAATCAGTCATATGATTGAGAAATGATGCTTCCAAATACAAAAGTTCTATTAAGGAATTAAAGACTAAGAAATTATCAATAATCCGAAAAAAATTATAATATTAGATGTAAAAAAAAAAATACAAAAATAAGGACTGATAAGAAAAAAATTAATAAAGTTGAAATGTTATCAACAAGTACGACCGATCAAAAATAAACTGTTATGCACACAGAAAAGGAAGGAAACAAATAATTCATTGGTTGTGACAGACTACAATAATATCAGTTCGATGGAGACAAAATAACTAAAAGATATAGGAAGGAGAAGTAAGAGAAAATGGTGGACAAAAAGTAAAATAAAAAATAAAACGAAAATGAAGAATAACAAAAATGAAAGACAAAAGAATCGAGAGAAGCTCAGGAGAAATCGTTTGAAATATCCATCTGGATCTCAAATGGAACGAAAGAGTTCGAACTCTTCGAGTTCGTCGCGATCAAAATTTCAAAAAGAAAACTCAAGGGTTCGGGATGATAATGGGGCTCTACACAACCAGTAAAGTTTGGAAATTCAGAGAAATCCAAACGACCAGGAAGACTTTATATAATTGTGCAACTTTTGAAATGAAAGCAAAGATTTAAGGAAAAAACGAGACCGGTAAGATTGAGCCCAGTAACCATTCCACAGATTTTTTTTTTTTTTTTTTTGTGCCAGCGAAGACGACTTTCATCAGGTGAGAGAAAACCATGAACTAAAAGAAATATATACAAGTTATCTTGGCTGTTCATGAACACAATGAAATTCCTTTACCAGAGCTCAGAGCTTCCTTATGAAGTCCATAAAGTTGAGTATTATCTCCTTTGTGAAAGTTGTGAAAGAGTAGAAGTTGCTAAGAAGAACAAAGAATATGGACTACAAAGTCCATCATAATCAAATGACCATAACAGAGGCTCTTTGAGTGCAAGAAAATGGTCATCCTATGAGAGCAACATTGCAGATACTATCTATATACCAATAGCATTCTGCCCCCTTATGAGAAAGGCAGCCAACCAAAGCATGCAAAGGATTACAAAGGATTACAAAGGCGGAGCATGCCGACAGGAGACCTCTTGGTCCATATCTAGGTCGGATGCGAAAAAAAATCATAATATATATACATATATATATACACATATATACAAGCATGTACCTCCCACCACCCATCGTACTCCCACTCATCACCCATTGCCTCTTTATCGCCCCTTGTGAATTAAGTTTCATTTCTATTCCTTACCCACTGACTGGGTCAGGAGCAAAATAACACATCCACAGCAGGACAGTACCACAAAAAAGAAAATAACTGTCTTTAAATTGCCATGAAAAAAATACCAAGGCAATTCTTAAAGCCATTAGATCAATATCATACATTTTTTACCAGTGACTATTAAAACAATACTGTTAGATAAATTCTTAGGTGTACCAGCGAGAAGAGAAACAATTAAGTTTACGTTTAACAACACATATTTGATTGTCATCTTAATACGAAGTGAATATCACAAGCTACACCGTGAAACATGTTAGGAAACTAAAATAATACAGTTATTCTCACAGGGCGTATTCCAAAATAGTTCCACAGAGATCAAACGATACTTTTATACAACAGACAGCAATAATGTAAATATAGATTACAAAGTGCCGAAGCTGAACCCAATGACTGAAGCAAGGAATCACTACACCAATTTTGTACTTGAATATTTAATTTTAAGAATTCCAAACGGCTGGTGCATGGTTTCATAATTTGATCATCAAACTATCTTTTTAATTTTGGCGCCTGTGTTTCTCTTCTGGTTATCTGTTCATGTTTGATGTATACTGAAGGAAACTACAATTAATTGACGGCTCAAGTGAGCACAGTTGACGATACTAATACAGCTGATCGTAAAGTCTCTTTTGACAGTTGTTTCACATCATATGGCCTAGTAATGAGGGAAAAATATAAGGTGGTATTGATACAGCAAGAGAATACCGACACAAAAGTGTCCTATTTCAGAGTTAAAACTCTTCCAGAGGAACAAAAGGGAGACTGCTCTGATGGTAACATCTCGACAGTAAAACTGAATGAAAATAAGCCTCTCGTTATGATCTAGTATTTTACATTCAACGATTACATGTTAAAATAGAGTAAAAGGAAATAAGAATACATGAAAATAGAATATAATATAAAGATGCAAAGAATTACAAAGGAAAAGCATGCCTACGGGAGACCTTTTGATCCATAAATAAGTTGGATAAATAGATAAATGAATCAATTTGATAGATAATGAAAAACAATAAGCAAAAAGAAAAACAACTATAACCTATAATAAATAATAGATGAATAAAAAAGAAATGGATAAGTATTAAATAAATTATGATAAGTAGATAAAATAAAATAAAATAAGATAAATTGGGGACAGATCTTGTAGAATAATTTGCTACTCAATGTAGGCCTCCTTACGAGATCTCAAAATGGGGATTTTCCTACACTTTCCTAAATATTCAACATGTTGCACACTACGCACAATGGGTAATCCAGAGAGAGTTGTCAAATAAAAAACTAGCTCTGTTGGCATTCACACGGAGATCCCTGTGGGTATTCTAAGAAAATGACTACGATGGTTAGTTCAAGTTATAAAGTTCTCTTCATATCAAATGTTTGAAAAATTATGATACATGGACACTGTCCTACTAGAGAAATTAAAATAATTCATATATCTCAAGGTGAAAAAGGCACAATTATAGATTTATCCTCTGAAATTTATTTCATAGTATTATAATTATAATACTAAAGCATCTGTTGACTTACTATTTGTACTTGCAAAGAACAATTAATGTCATAGAGCAAACAAGTGGTATTTTCCGCGGCAATGTCCAAACCATGAATCCGGCCACCGCTTCCATTTAGGAACAGGACACACCTGGCAAACTAAAATAAGAGTAAAACTTCCCATAACCGGATATTTTACTCTGGAAGAATAACTTACTTATCCGGAAAAATAAGTATTCAGAAAAGACTTCAGTGCTTTATTGCAATGCTTACACATTTTAGACACAAAATGAACTAGTTGGGTCTATATTTCATTATTTAGCACAATTGTTCGTAAATATGAAAGGCTCTCCTGTAACAGGGAAGTTCCTGGTAAGAGGACGGGGACCATACCGGGAGGCTATTTCTGGAACCCTGTGGCCCTTTACGGAAAAATCCCGTATCCGGGAAGGCCTTATGCAGAATTATATTACAACGTTCGAGAAAGCAATGCAGGTAAATCTATTTTGAAAATATTTGTTTGTTATAAAGTTAAAACGTTCTGTGATTAAATCCTGTGAAAGTGTCGCTAATAACGAAGAGACTGGTGATTAAAATTAGTGCAAGATACTACATCTAAAGGACTTAGTACAGGGTACGGTTACGAGACTGGTGCATGAAATTACAACCACGCAGCCACGCGCATGCTGACTACAAGGGAACGAGCTACAAGCAGCAGTCAACGAGGGACGACGAGCTATTGGCCGAGGAACGAAAAGTTAGTGAACGAGGGGACTACAACGACGACGAGCTAGTGAACGAGGGGACTACTAGAAAGACGAGGTTGACATACGTGTGAGGTTAACTACAAAGAGGGCAATCGATTCAAATCGACTTTTGAAATTTAAAGGTATGACTATATAAGATTTAGATGAAATAACTGCAGTAAAGCTGTATAAAGATCTCAAACAAACAATGGATTTGGGGAGGATAGATTACATTCAAGGTTATAGTTAAACTAAAGCAATTAGTCCATATGTGATGAACGTGGGAATGTAAAACAGAAACTAGGAACTCTAGAAGTGATTACAGAAACAGAGGATCTGAACATAGAGTTAGAAGCACATCAAGGAATGCTAGAATTGAATGTTACAATTGTAATAAATGGGGGCATAAAGCACAAGAGTGTTATTATGAAACTATTTGTAGAAACTGCAAATATGAGGGTCATGATGAATATCATTGTAGAAACCCCCTTTATGTTTGTATCACCAGAGAATAGGACATAGAACACAGGATTGTAGAACAATGTCAAATTTTTGTATTCACCCAGCAACAAGAAAACTCCCAGACACAAAATAAAACAACGCTACAGAGCTAACCATAGAAATACAAATAGTATTGTGTTAGGGACAAGAATGATAGAAGGGTGTATAGAAAACACCAACATCAAAGACAATTGTAAACTGACTATAAGAACTGGAAGAACTTCTGTAGGACCTCTCATTGCTGGTAGAGTGTTCAATAAACCTATTCAAATATTTGTTGCTACAAGATCCGTAGTTAATGTTATAACTAGCAAAATTTTAAACCAATTGAAACCAGGAGTGAAAATCTTGGAACCAATTCATTACTCATTGCAAGGAGTAACTGAAAGTCAGTTAAAAACATTACGTATGGTTGAATTAGAGGTCATCTTCTATAAAAATGATCAGTGGTAGTTGTAGAAGAATCTGTTTTTCCAGATCTATTAATAGGATTTGTAACTATAAGGAAAGAGAGGATGATCATATGTCCTGCTGAGATAGGGATCTTAATGAAATCAGTTAATCAACTTTCAAATTAACCAGACTTAGAGCCAGTATTAGTAATAAGAGAATCTCTTGAAATAGATAGGGAAGATGACAAGGGTAGGTTGGATAGCGGAGCAGAGTGGTCCAGACCAACAGAAAATAAAGTCTCATATAGTGAACCCATATGTTCAAGAAATCCCAGAAATTACTAATTCATCAACTTCAAATGAGGCTTTGCTAATTGTGGAAGGTGGCGTAATAAAGTCTACATTATTACACTCCAGAGTAATTAATAGGGTTGAGCTCAGTTGAAAGGAGTCGCTGTAGACTTTGAGATTTTAACCATCTCAGAATCAATTAGATTAAAGGATTTGAAATTAGACTCAGGTATTTAAAAGACAAACAAGAACATGGTAGAAATATTAGTGATTAGTGCTTTGTATAAAGACAATCTTACGAAAAGGTACAGAAATAGGTATTATCAAGTTTATACAAAACCCATTAATATCTTAAATGAGAGTACTGTTCAATTCAGGAAGAAACAGATTTGGGAGAGAAATACAAGAATCAACTAGAACCTATTAATTGTCCTGAGTTGGATGAAAGCTTAATTGCTTTGCTTTTGAAGCGCAATAAAGCAATTGCTTTGCCAGGGGACGACTTGGGCAAAACAACAGTTATAAAACATCAGATCAAATTATAACCAGGGACTCAACCTATCTATATACCTTCCTACAGATTACCACATTCTAAGCTAGCCATTGTAGATAAATTGATCACTGAAATGTTATCGCATGATATTATTGCACATAGTATAAGTGAACTTTTCTTTCATTCTGATGCCAAAATCAGATGGTACCATGCGTCCAGTTATTAATTATAGGAAATTGAATAATTAGACTATCCGGCAGATTACTGTTACTGGTAATAGGAGAAAATTTTAGAAGTTTGGAAGCCGAGAATTCGCATTTTAGCACTATATCAAGTCTACGTTCTGGCAGATTGAGTTGCATGAAGACTCACGAGAATTCATAGCCTTTTCTACATTAACGGGACACTATGCATTCAAACAAATGCCATTTGGGATATGTAAAAGTCCATTAACTTACATATTATCGAATACAGTTCTAGATGAGTTGTTAGAAAACACTGAGTGTATTTCTAGATTATATTTTAATAGTTTCCAGAATAGCAGCTGAGCACTTTAAGAAATTAGATTTGGTATTCTCAAGACTAGCTGAAGCGGGATTGAAACAAACTTGAAAAATGCAAGTTTTTGCAGGACAGTGTTATTAGTTTTAAAGAAACCTGAAGTCCAGAAGGGTATCAGGAATATGTTTATAGCATCATTTGTGAACTATGTATTAATCTTGATATTCTTTTTACAGATATATCTGGATTTATAGTAATTGTTGATATGGTGCTTGCCTGAGATGGGAGACCTGAACTACTGGGACCTTGTGTCAGATAGATGTGCTACTTGGAGCCTTGGTCAGTCATGAAGACTTGGAACCTTGCCAGTAAGAACAATAAGCATTTAACAATATTTTCATTTGTGAATCATTGATAATTCTATTGTAGGTTCACTAGTATGTGTCCTAGATAAAACATGAAATAAGTGTAAAAAAAAATTTTTTATTCAGAGAGACTCTAACATTACTGACATCTTTAACGCTGTGTATACAATTGCTGTTAACATACCTCACAGATACATAACTCACCATCTTTGAAAATGTGAAAAATCATCCATTGAGATCTAACCCAACTAACTATTCTAATGTCTTATTTCAATTGTTGCTGTTCTTAATAAGATTTCACAATCAGGAGGAAGACACTGAATAATATATGACACTTTTCCTGATTTTTTTTATTGGTAAACTATGACATCTTAGGACCTGGGTAGTAGTGAGTTTTGCAAATCAGTTTATGACATCCAGCTTATATTTGTATTATAATTGTTTTAAGGGACAGTACACATTTGATGTTACAGATATTTGTACATTTTGGAGGGGTTACTTATTTCTTTGTTTTGTGTGGCATATGTTTTGATGACAACATACATTGAGGGATAATACTTGTAACCTTGTTTAACCAGTTTATGCAGGAATAGTTTTAAGAATTAGCTCCATGTGTAGGATATTTTTCAAGTGTCTATTTCCAGTGAGCCCTGCAGGAGGGTAGTAGAAAATGGTTGGTCGGGACGACCAAATGGTAGCTGCCGAGCCCTGTAAGAGGCTCGTGGATGAGGCTCGTGGATATAGGAAGACAAATGAGGTAGATACAGGAGTAGGTGGCGAGAAATTTATTTTTACGAGTTGGGTGTTTGATAAACAAGTTCGTTGGCCACGGAATTGCACAAACTTGCTCTCCGCCTAAGTATTTATAAATAGTCGCTGTGGACCTGATTTCATTGCTGCATATGTTAATTTTTATGCTGAGGTAGCAATATGTAAAGTAAGTCAGGTGTGCATTGATTTCGAGATTGCTTGAGTAAATAGTATTGCTTATGAGTTTTTAACAGCTTTTCTGATTGGAGAAAGGGTGGAAAAGGATAAAATTCAATTGGTTCATGAGTTTAAAATCACGCCTTTAGGGGAGGATCTTAAATATAAAAGTAAAGATAATTGGAAGAAAAAAAAATCATGTCATACTGACCTAGTATGCAAATTGAGGGTTCCTGACGGAAGTCCCTTGGTATAACTTGGAGAACCAAGTGTATTAACATTCGGGAAGAAAAGAAAGAAAAATTAAACTCCGTTTAATTCCCCTCTCTTACACTGAGTAATGGAACTTGACTAAATCTGATGATCGGAAGCAAAGGGGTTTCCTACAGATAAAAGTAGTAAGTGACTAATCATACGTAACAAAGACAGTAGTGAAAGGAAAATATAAAGTAAAAACACAAAGTCGACCCATAGAAACAATAACAGAGAAGTGAAAGGGACCACAGAGAGGGGAACAGTGGTGACAGAGGTAATAGCTTTAAATCAGCATAAACGGACTGAAAGGATGAATACAAGTAGAGAATACTTCGTGATTTACTTGTCAAACGGCAATAAAACGAAGACGAAAGAACAAGACAAGAAAATGGCGGGAAGATTCGATTATAAGGAGAACGAGTTAAGAAGACAGAAGTTCAAAGATAAAAAAAAAAAAAAAGGAATGAAGATGAAAAAAAAGGAATTAAGATGAAAGAGTAACTCGAGATTTGATTATATATTAAGAAATGGGAAGACAACCGAGGACAAAGGATCATAGGAATAAAAAAACATAATGAATAGAAATAATTTATGTCAAAGGAAAAGATTAAAGAATCTAAGTAAATGTCAATAAGCGTTCTTCTCAAAATATAATGAAGAATTTAATCTATGACGAAAATAAAATGCATAGAAAAATAGAAAGTAGAGAGATCAAAGGTAAAGAGAGAGAAAGAGAAATCGAGGAGAGAGAGAGAGAGAGAGAGAGAGAGAGAGAGAGAGAGAGAGAGAGAGAGAGAGAGAGAGAGAGAGAGAGAGAGAGAGAGAGAGAGAGAGAGAGAGAGAGAGAGAGAGAGAGAGAGAGGGAGGGAGGGAGAGAGGGAGGGAGGGAGAGAGATAGACAGACAGACAGACAGACAGACAGACAAACAGACAGACAGATAGATAGACAGACAGACAGACAGACAGAAAGAGAGAGAAAGAAAAAAGAACAAAGGGTAAAAGGTGATGGAGACGATCCAAAGGACAACAGAGAGGGGGAGCAATATGAAAGAAAAGGTTTGTCACGCTTAAAGCAACACGGAAAGACCGAGTGAATAAAGGAGGGGGTCAGAGAGGAGTAAAGGAGCAGGCAAAACGGGATCACGGGCGGAGAGATGTAAGACAACTTAGGAAGTGTTTACAAAAGTAGAAGTGGAGGAGTGGAGCTAAGGAAGGACAACGAAAAAATATAACTTACCCGGCACAACAAAGCTTGTCATTAGGTTTTTAACTAAATATTCAATCGCTCTTCCAGGGTAAAAACACACTTGTATATGCCGATGAACAAAGGTAAATATCTATTGCCAATTGAAATTTAACGAGGAAGTAACTTCGTTCAAAGAAAAATCAGTGGTAGAGCATAATAATAATAATAAGAGAGAGAGATAGAGAGAGAGAGAGAGAGAGAGAGAGAGAGAGAGAGAGAGAGAGAGAG
>NC_134780.1:64180949-64198449 GCF_046742065.1 Oratosquilla oratoria | reverse complement strand
ACACGGATATTCTTTACATCAATGAATAGAAAATAATATTTGATAAAGTTACCTTGTCAATCTTAGATAAGCAGAAACTTAATAGTTTTTATATGAATATCTATACGTACGTAAATGTAAGTTAGGGACGCAGTTGCCACAATATTGGTTCACACGCAATTTCTCCCAGAACGCAACGTAAGCTATGAATGCCCACACCGGCGTTTCGGCGTCCGAGAACGACGAAAATATGCAATTTCTTTAATCTTACGTAAATCAAATCCTAAGATTGACAAGATAGATCCACAAGGTAATACACATACATAAATTCATATGCAAAGTATGGAATAGTTTGTCAAAGCACAAAAAGGAACGAAATACATCCGATGAATAGAAATCATCACTTTAAGAGTCTTTAGACGTGGATATACCTCACGTAGGCACAGATCTTTCTCACCGGCGTCCGAAGATTAAGAGAATATGTAATTTCTCTTATCTTACGTAAATCAACTCGTAAGATTGACAAGAGAGATCCACAAGACAATATACATACATAAATCTATATGTAATGTATAGAATATGGTTGACAGTGTACAAAAGGAATGGAATACATCATAAATATATAATTCATCACTTTAACAGTATTCTTACGTCGTTTACTGACAGTTGGATGTCGAGAAGTCCACCAAGCCTACCGTGGGAACGGCCGGCATAGTCCGAGTTACACATACGCACATGTGCGCATGTGCGTCTGAATGAAATCTTCACTACGAGCCTGTAGTCGTAACTATATATATACATATATACATATATACATACATATATACACATATATATACATATATACACATATATATACATATATACACATATATATACATATATACACATATATACACATATATATACATATATACATATATATATATATTATATATATATATATACATACATACATACATACACATATACCAAGGCTTTTTCCCCCTTACAAGGGAGGTAGCTAATAAGGAAAAGGCATAAAATCATTCCCACCCATTCCATCCCTAAATACAATCCACACCCCCTCCACCCTCCTTCTTATCTTAGCACTTCCTGGATGAAGGGTCATCCCTGCACCTTGTCCACTGCCCTGGGTCAGAAGCAGTGTCGCAAGACACAGCACATCCACAGCAAGGCCGCTTCATTAAATCGGAGACCCCCCTCTACGTCCCCCCATGCATAAAAGGAGAAGACGGGGAGAAATCCCTTTGGGCTGCGTCAAATTTTGCTCACACATACTACCTCATCCCCCATCCCCACGCCCATTCCACCTCATACATCACAACATCATCCATATACAACCATTCTCCATTCACCCGTCTTCTGTCCTCTTCCGTCCTTCCTCAACAGACATTACCCTATTCCCCAAAGGCCCCTTCACCCCATCCATCCACCTCATCCTAGGACGTCCCTCATGTTCACTCCCTCCACATCTGCCTTCCATACCTCCTCTACTAGTCTCTCCTCACTCATTCTTTCCATGTGTCCAAACCATCCTAATACTCTTTCATCAACCCTATCTCTCAACTCCCTTTCCACCCCCGTTCTCCTCTTCACCTCCTCATTTCTCACTCTATCTAGCCTAGTAGCCCCCATCATACTTCTCAGACACCTCATCTCAAACACATTCAAACTCCTTCTCTCTTCCTCTCTTATGTTCCATGTTTCTGCCCCAAACAGTGCTGTTGGCACAATCACTCCCTCATATAGTCTCCTCTTAGTATCCATTCCCAAATGTCTATTCCTCATTACACTCTTCAATCCACCAAGGCATTTACTTGCTTCTCTCAATCTACATTCTACCTCCACCTTCACTCCATCTTTTCCTGCTACACTTGCACCCAAGTATCTAAAACCATCCACTTCCTCCAGTCGATCTCCCTTTATGCTCATTTCCAGACTACTGCCACTTTCACCCCTTGTACATCTCATCACCTTACTTTTACCCACATTAATCTTCAACTTTCTTCTATCACATACTCTCCCAAACTCTGTCACCAACTTCCTCAATCCCTCCTCCGATCCTGCCACAAGCGCAGTGTCGTCCGCAAACAACAACTGGCTCACCTCCCACTTTTCTCCATTTTCTTTAACCATCTCCAATCCCTGACCCACTACCCTTGCATTTACCTCTCTCACTACCCCATCTATGTATAAGGTGAACAGCCAGGGCGACATAACGCATCCTTGACGAAGTCCCACCTTTACCTTTACTCTCTCCATTTCTAATCCTGACACAGGCTATAAGTTATCTTATGACACTTTTTAGGATTCCCACATTTTTACACCACTCACTTCACTTACACTGTTACACCCTCGATCAACATTCCACACACACCGGAGCTGTTTTATAATAACATCACAACAATTTACTGTATACTAAAAATTAGAAACCATTTAACAACCAAATGTAATCCACCTCCAAGGAGGGAACGCGGTCTTACTCAGACTATGTATACCGCCAGCTTCACTCCAGAGTCACATTCCTCTGAAGAAGCATAGAGCGAAACCGGTCAGGAATAAACTCAGGAACTCGGAACTAGACCCGTGACTTCTTTTTCCACCTTCATCATATATATATATATATATATATATATATATATATATATATATATACATATATATATATATATATATTATATATAGGAGTATATATAATTTATACATATATATATATATATATATATATATATTATATATAGGAGTATATATAATTTATACATATATATATATATATATATATATATATATATATGTAGATATATAAAATATAATTTATATTATATATATATGTTAGATATATAAATATAATTTATATATATATATATTAGATATATAAATATAATTTATATATATATATATATTTATATATATATATATATATATATATATATATATATATATATGTATATATATATATCACTGGTGAGAAATGTAGTAACACATTTTTAAATCACAAGTAACACCACAGTCGGACGAAAGAAAGAGTTGCGTAAGCGAAACTATATATTTCGATTGTTAACTGCAATTCTCTTCAGTAGTACTACTGAAGAGGACGATTTGGAAAGTAGTAGACGGGAGGAGAGGAGAGTGGAGCAGAGCGGACGGGGAGGAAAGAGGAGGAAAGAAGGAAAGGATGGGAAGGAAAGTGCAGAAGAGGGCAGATGAGGGGAGTGGAAGAAGAGATTAGAAGGGAAGGAAGGGAAGGAGGGAAGGAGGGGGAAGGATGGAGGTAGGGTTCATCAAACGAGACCCCGGGATAGGGTTTCGTAATTTTCCCGAGATATATAGTACTAGTCCCAGGATTTTTCCAGCATTATAAGCTATTTGAGTCATCTACAAGCTAGAGATCTCGCGAATTTCCCACATGTCTCGGTGAATACAGGGAAATCATGGTATTTCTCAGTTTCTCGTCAATACATCGGGAAGGTATGAATTACAAAAATTTTAACACATGACATGTTGATTATGTTAACCTTATACTTAATACGAATATTTAATAATAACATATATATGCAGTATATATACTAGCACATTTTGTGGCTAACACATAAGAAAACGTAAGTATATATAAAAAAAATACCGATTTTACTTACACGGTCAAGACGTCGGCTACCCCCTACCTCTCCCTACCACCCCATCCCTCTTTCCGCTCTCAGTTGCTTATTAGGATTTCATGCTTGAGATTTTCAGAGTGGCATGTAATCTCAATTACTTTTTATCTAATGACGAAAAATGAATATGAAATTCGTGGGAAATAAATCTGTAACGTCAGTAAAATAGGTGGAAGAAGTAATCCAGAAAATGTCGATACTTCGTAACTAATAATAAATACTGATCACGAGTAATTTCTAATAACTAATAACTACTAATTGCTATTATAAACGAAACGTAAGAGTTACCAGGGAGAAACTGGTCCCAGTGTCCCGGAAAAATCATGGGGACTCACTAAATTGTTGTCCTCATGGAAAATTTGGAAATCCCGCGAATGTATGTCTAAGGGAACGACGAGTTCCCGAGTCCCGAGATCTCGTTTGATGAGCCCTAGACGGAGGTAAGGAGAGATGGAAGGACGTTGGGAAGGACGGAGGGAGGGAGAGAGGGGGAGGAGTGCGGAAGAGAGGAAGGGAAGAAGTGCGGGAGGGAGGGAAGGAGGGAGGGAGTTAAGGAGGCAGGGGAGGAGTGAAGGAGGCAGGGAAAGAGGGATAAAGAAGGAAGAAGGCGGGGGGAAGAGAGAGAGAGAGAGAGAGAGAGAGAGAGAGAGAGAGAGAGAGAGAGAGAGAGAGAGAGAGAGAGAGAGAGAGAGAGAGAGAGAGAGAGAGAGAGAGAGAGAGAGAGAGAGAGAGAGAGAGAGAAGGAGAGAGAGAAGGAGAGAGAGAAGGAGAGAGAAGGAGAGAGAAGGAGAGAGAAGGAGAGAGAGAGGAGAGCGAGAATCAGATAAATAAACAGACAGATAGACGGTCAGGCAGAAAAAGAGACAGACAGAGAGATAGAGAGCGTGAGAGATGGAGAGACAGAGCGTGTGAGAATGAGCGAGATAGAGAGAGTGAGAGCGAGAGAAAGAGAGACAGCGAGAGAGCCAGAGACATATTAATAGGCCTTTCCCACCTTACAAGGTGGGTGTCTGAGTCAAAGGTTGTTCTCACCCACCCCACATCAATCCAAATCCTATTCGTTGTCCCTCTCATCTTAGCACCTTGTGAATGAAGGGTCGTTTTTCGTCCATCGCTCTACTAATCGTGCCAAAGTCAATTCAGCAAGACACAGTATTTCCAAAACAGGGCCCGACAGCCGGACCCGTTTTAAACTCACTGCCTCATTACATGGTAACCCCCCTCTCACTTCATCCACACGAAAATTTTGCGGAGTAGACAAGAAGAGCATCCTTTTGTGTTGCATTGTTTCCTCGTATATCTACAACCAATCTCCATTCTCTCCCCTCTTTTGCTTTCACTTCCTTTCTTAACAGGCGTTCCTCACCTCGTCCATCCACCTTATTCTCGGTCTTCCCCTTAAAGTCACTCCATCCCCCATTGATTTCCACACTCTTATCAGTCTTGTTTACCCATTCTCTTCATGTATTCAGCACTTTAATCATCTCTGTCAAATGCTTTTGTTTGAGATGAGGTATTCATACATGTTTGAAGAATTCATTCGGGTTTACACCAAACGCTTCCATGGAGAACCTTCCCACAAGCGAAGAAACCAGATCTGCCTCAATGAATTCCCTCTGCACAGTAATGCCCTTTAAGGAGTCTCCTCTGGATGACGCCAAACGACTATTAATCTTCAGGGTTTACATGCCTGAACATATTCCCCTGCATTTCCCGACTTTAGTCCATTACTATATCTGCCACCAGGTCATTCAGTTCAGCCGAGGAAAACTCATTTTTGCATTGAAAGGGTTAAACATGTTACGACTGACACTTTTGGTTTAAGATTCTTTCACGAGACCAGGTGAATCCATCCAGATGAGGAACAACCCTACTACTAAACGGCATTAAAACTGACGAAAACAAATCTAAGAGCCAGAAGGCGCATTTCATAAACTTCATTATGACTAACGTCAAATGGCTTCACTAACCTTAGGGTCCCCGTGCATCAACAAGCGCTGCAACAGTAAGCACCTTTGAAATGATGGTAGTATTGTGTATTTGATCCTTTGAGAACAATTACGTGGTACACGCTAACATCAACATTCCACAGGTCTTGCTGTGTATGAGACTCGCGTAATGTCAACAAACGTTTGGTAATTTGCGTACCCAAAGACATGTGAAGCGTTATAAATATTAAATTGCGGAATAAAGGAACGTCAGTTAGCAATACATTCAGACATTCAAAAGGCATTATAAATCAGTATGCTATTCATTTGAGGATATGTTGGTATATGATCTCTGACAAATCATCATGTCTTCCAAAATATCGCTGGAGAATTGTGAACAACATTATTGTAAAATATTTCGGTAACAACAGATTATTTGAAGTGATAACAGTCTTCTCTCCTACAGATAAGGAAAGGAGTAGAATGGAGAAGGAAAACAAAAGAAAACAATTTGAAATCAAAATAAACCCAAGCCTGCATTTGGAGAAATACACGTGGTCATGTTTCAGACTGCCCGGTAGTATTACCGGTAGTATTACCGGGCATAGCTCCCCAAGAACTCTTCCCAGCGCCACCTGGGTCGCTCAGAGTACTCGAAAAACAAGTGAAACGGGCGAAGCGCAATGATAAAAAGTCGAGAGGAGGAGGAGGAGTCCAGCTTACACAGCCTAATCTCAAGTGCCTACACCATTACAAACTTACACGCAGAGGTGACATGAAGCTCCACCCCATGTCCTGACAAATTTCCCTGGAGACGTCTAGACCCCGACAGAGTAGGCGCGTGTGGCCAAAAATCTCGTCCCCTCCTCCAATATCCCCGCCATCCCTCACCCTTCAAGACCTAACGCACAACACACTCCTGGCCGACTTTCACCAGCCTCGGCTGGCTGTCTTCTATCTATACATTTTCATCATGGCTAACCAATAGTCTACTTCTATTCAGCTAGGAGACACTCTATCGCATTGAAAGGTTTGGTCAAATAAATTTACGCATCCAAGTAGGATGCCTACATTTGTTTTTTCTGGCTACCACAGTGATTTTCCTCGACATTTGACCCGTTTGATTCAAGTTTTCTCTTTGTTAAACATTTTCTTTAACTACAGACAAGTGATTCTATTCATCTGTGACGTTCTATCCTGGCTTCTAAGACTGAACATACATCACCAGAGACTTATTACAAAGGTTTTCCAGAAAACTTAGTCTTACCTTATAGCGAGAATGTACGTAATATATGGTGCCTCATGCTTACACGGAGACAACAAGACACCGTGTCAGCCACTAAGAATAAACTTATTATATTGCTCTTGCCGTACACAAAGGACATCAAAATAAGCATAGCTTGGATCCGGGTCTCCTTCAATGTTTTTTAGATAAAGTCTAATAATAACAATGATTTTAATCCAGTTTTCTACATCCATAGTTAACGTTCCCTTTAACTTTATAAATAAGGGAATAAAAGAACAGCAATTGAAATTTAACTATCGCCTGAGATTGCAGATCCAGTGATGTTCTACTGTTTACTGCAAAGACCACTGGTTAATGAAAACCAATAGACCCGTGAATCTTGCGCTAACTTTAAAAACAAATGATATTACAATGCTTTCAGTAGCTCTAGGGCTATGTTATCATTTAGACAGAGGTGATCACTTGGGCAGCAGCTAAGAGCCTACTGGGTTTAAACTCCCTTTATAACCCTGCCTACTGCTAAGCGATTCTATCCAGTTGTTGTAAACCCCTAGATTTTTTTGCCTGGGCTTTTATTTCACATTTTTATTTATATACTGACACATACCATCCAAGTAAAATATATCTAACAGTAATTTTGGACAAGGATCGAGCACTCCTCCTATAGAAAATAAATGTGCCAAAGCTGGAGCCACAATCGTCACATATTGTACAATGTCAGGCCCAAAAAGCCGTCCTCGGCGCTTCTCGCCCAATACGGCGAAGTCTCCCTCTCCCCATTAACCACCTTTGTGTCGTAAGTGATTGCAGATAAATAATTTGGTGAGCAGTTGTGAATGCACCTTGACAGCTTTATCATGACTGTTGCTTTATGTATGATCTTCATACACTGTATTGTCCTCAAGCTTCCAGGGGGTCACTGTACTCTACGACCGTTCTCACTCGTCTTCATTTTCACCCTCTCCTTCCCCCTCCTTCCTGTACAAAAATTGCTCCATTCAATGCGTTTAAATGCCTAGAAATAAAACGAAAATGTTGAAACTGAAACCCTCAATGGATATTAAGACTTTTCCTTTTATTGTCATGAATGTCTTCGATAAAAGAACGTGTTTGTAGCATACCTTGTGCTACAAACATCAAATACTGAGTAAATGTATACAACCATGAGTGAAAGACGTTACAAGTAATACATTTATTAATCTAATGCAACAATGAATTTTCTTATCATATAACTAAGTGGTAATGAGCCTACCTCAGGAGGCGCTGAGTCATTGCAACCGAAGCCTTCACCTTTGCCCTATTTTGCATTTGGACTGTTGTGGAAGGCAACAGTCACTACTGGGAATTGGGGAGAAGTGAAGGATTCGAACGAATGCGAGATCAGCACGCCTCCGGTTACGCTACCATGGCATATGTAGTAATTATCTATATTGGCAATACGTGTTTTATGTAAGGGGAAAAAGCCTTTGGTATATGTATGTATATATATGTCAGTAAGACTTATTCCCCTTTATAAGGGAGGTTGTCGGCCAAAGCATGCACGCACCCCTAATCATTCACTATCCACTGTTCCCGTTTTATGTTCTGGATGAAGGACCATCCCTTCAACCTCAAGAACCTAAAATAAAAGGACGAGTGGATGCGTGCATATTGCTGCAACAAAATATCACATAGTTTAATGTATTCTAAGCTTCTCAATGAAAACAGAAATGATGATTCTTGATACTAAGTCTAGTTTCTTTAGCTATGATCGTCAGCAACTAAAAACGCTGGATTTTATTATTTACTTGAATGTATACATTACAATGAAATGTAAAAAAGATTCGTGTGAAATGACCACACTTTAGATAAACGACAATTTACTTACTCATTTGGATTTTCCTGAAATTCGAATTGAGTTATAAAAAAAAATAGTTTTAATACGATATCCACATTGTCTACTAACATAACTTCACTGGAGTAAACAAGAACTAACAATCTAAAATCATACCACTAAGCCTTGAATCAAGAAAAAATGTACTTATGTAATCATTATAGTATTATATACTATAAACATGAGAAAAATTATCTGGATCTAATTGTATCACCGCTCTTCTTTTAGGTCCAACTAACACAACAAAATGCACGCAAAATAAACCTATTGGTCTTCATTAAACATTAACCTACTTTCCTCACAAAGAAAAGATTTATGCCGGACTTCAACATTTCTCATTCCGAGTATGAAATGAATATATAGCAAGAGGATAAAAACAAGACGGTCTTTGTCAAGAAACAGGCAAACAATACATATGACCAACTACAAAATAAATAGAGGTCTTCCCATTAGGGTTGTCGTGTAGGGCACTCGTAGTTTAAAGATTCAACTGGATAAAAGACAAGGTATGTCCCACATTTTTGAGCTTTCATACAGGGTTTTAAAGTAACAAGCCTCCTACTAGGATGATTTATCCATGTGTGTGTGTATGTGTGTGTGTGTGTGTGTGTGTGTGTGTGTGTGTGTGTGTGTGTGTGTGTGTGTGTGTGTGTGTGTGTGTGTGTGTATTCACCTTGGTCTTTGGATCACGTGTTGGACTCGTGATCGACAGCTATTTCCCTCCCGGAAGAGAGCTCAGAGCTCATATGACCAATCTATGGGTAATGCTATGACCTTTCACACACACACACACAACTCCCCGCCCACGAGAGTCAGAGTAACGACCCGAAGCGCAGCGATAACGAAATAATTTCGGCCCTGGGCAGGATTCGAACCAGGTACTGCGAGCACCCCCGTACTTCGCACCTCCTATACCTGCGTGTGTGTTTGCACAACTTTATTTCATTCCAGACCAAATATATTCACCAGCCTTTTTCACAGGTGTATTCGCCTAAAATATCCTCATTACCATTTAGTTTCACTTTGTGTGTGTGTGTGTGTGTGTGTGTGTGTGTGTGTGTGTGTGTGTGTGTGTGTGTGTGTGTGTGTGTGTGTGTGTGTGTGTGTGTGTGTGTGTGCGCGCAGACACTCCTATACCTGCATGTGTGTTTGCACAATTTTATTTCATTCCAGACCAAACATATTCACCAGCCTTTTTCCCAGGTGTATTCGCCTAAAATATCCTCATTACCATTTAGTTTCACTGTCTCAACGAACTTAAAATTTAATCAAAGATCATTCTATCCACACAAGAACCATTACGTTATTCACCATTTTCGCTGCGTACTGGTACAGGCCTTTGCTGTCGAACGAGATTATCGGCAGCAATCTATTTCACTCTTGGCATTGCTGGCCGAGCTCCGCATGTCTCGCCTGCAAGCCTTCAGGTCAGACCAACATCAATCTTGTGGGCGTTGCCTTCGAGGTCTAATAATACCTCTGAGAAGAAATATTATTTGCGATTCCTTTTTTTATCTTTTTATAACTACGGTCAGAGTAATGACTAACTTTAAAACTATTCGTTGTTGCATCCATCTGCTGGAATTGCTCTGTTTATTTCATACAGTTAATAACTGTGTACTCTTGTTTGACCCCTAGCGAAAACTCTAAGCTCACGTTCAAAGAGGATGAAAGCGTGTACTGATGTTTGCCATATATCTGAGTGACTGAAGCTTCGTTTTTTTACTCCTTCTCATGAATTTATTTGATTCATGAATTAATAACAACCATGTGTTACAGATTATTGCACTAATACATCCTGAGCTCTTTTCTGTTATAGACGATGAGTCTCATTTTACACAGGCAGGGAAGGAATGCAGTGCAGTGTACACCACATTTACTAGTAAATAGACACTGTTCCTCCCCCCACCTCGTCTTCGAGCTTCTTCGTCATATAGACAAAATTCTTCAACGGTCGCTCTTCCCTTTTCAAGGGGTCTCTGGAGATCACGTGTGGTTCTGTCAAATCAGTCTCAGCCAAATCTGTTGCTCAACGACACATCCACGACCTGACACCAGCAAGTAGATACGATTCGTTTGAGTTAATTCTTGTCAAGTACAACTCGAACATGGCGTAGTCACTGGTGAGAGGAATCAAGCTTCATTCACACAGCATAAATTAGCCTCTGCTCAAAAAGCTCTTTTGTTTTAAATCTTCGTCACAGACTTCATAACTATCTTGTGTTGTACAGACTTTCGTTGAAATAGTTTTCGTTGTCTTAGCACAAATATTGTTATAGCAATTCTTATTGTCACAGTTCATCGATTTACAAAAGGAAAGTGCCGCCTTTGAACTAAAGCGAACCATGATATTTAGACTTATATTAATGCACGATGTAATGTTAACATTTCTGAATGAATGTCGTTGAACTGAAAGTTTCAATTGCACGCCTTCAAGTAAGTTTTCTTCGACATAATCTATTCACCAAGTTAACCCCACAGTATCCCTCCTTTTCTCCGTCATTGCATCTAACAAAGGATTTGTGAGGAACTACGCGGAGTGTCATGATGAAGTATGTGAACAGAAAAATATACAGTGCTCCTACCCCCTTTCCTCCTCTCACCCCTCCATCCTCATTCCCCTTCCTCCCCTTTCCCCTCGTCCACGCTGTCGTCGCTCACGTAGTCGTTGTTCACATTGTCGTTGTCCTCGTCGTTTTCGTTCTCGATGTTCTCGTCCTCATCGTCGTCATCGTCTTTTTCTTCCTCTTTTCTCTTTCTTCTCCTCCACTTCCTCTTCCAAGACCCGGCCCGTAGACTTTCCAGGTTTCCAAAATTCCGTACATTTCTCATGGTGGGAAGAAGCATCAGCCTGAGAGTTACAGACTAAAAGAATATGCAAATCTCATGGAATGCGCTTCCTGCTCAGTTGAATATGTAAGGAAAAAATCCTTTTCCGCTAGACTTCCAGTATACTGTAGATTCAAGAAATTTGGAAATGGTGACAGGAGAAATAAATATGTAGGTACAAGGTGAAAAAGTATCTAAAACACACACACACACACACACACACTATATATATATATATATATATATATATATATATATATATATATATATATGGGTGTGTGTGTGTGTGTGTGTGTGTGTGTGTGTGTGTGTGTGTGTGTGTGTGTGTGTGTGTGTGTGTGTGTATGTGTGTGTGTGCGCGTGTGTGTGTGTGTGTGTGTGTGTGTGTGTGTGTGTGCGCGTGTGTGTGCGTTTGTGTGTGTACGTGTGTGTGTGTGTGTGTGTGTGTGTGTGTGTGTGTGTGTGTGTGTGTGTGTGTGTGTTCGTGTGTGTGTACGTGTGTGTGTACGTGTGTGTGTACGTGTGTATGTGCGTGTGTGTACGTGTGCATGTATGTGTGTGTGTACGTGTATGTGTGTACGCGTGTGTGTACGTGTATGTGTGTACGTGTGTGTACGTTTCTGTACGTGTGTGTAGGTTTCTGTACGTGTGTGTGCGTGCGTTCGTTTGTTTAAGTGTGTGTGTACGTTTGTGTGCGTGTGTATGTACGTTTGTGTACGTGTGTGTGTATGTTTATGTACGTATGTGTGTATGTTTGTGTACGTGTGTACGCGCACGTGCACGAGCATTATTGTGTGTGTATGTGTGTATTTACCTAGTTGTATTTACCTAGTTACATTTTACGGGAAGGGGGAGCTATGCTCGTGGTGTCCCGTCTTCATATATTGTTTTATCTAGACTGGTGGTGTATTGTTTTTGCACACACCACTTTCTCATCTAACTTGTTCCAAACGCCTATTACTCTGTGGGGAAAACTGTTCTTTTTCAGGTCTCTTCTATAGCTGTCTTTTTTATTTTCTTTCCGTGTCCTCTTGTATTTCTACTATCCCATTTTATTAGATCTTCTCTATCAGTAGTTTCTATGCCTTTCATGATTCTATAAATAGTTATCAAGTCTCCTCTTTCTCTTCTTTGCTCTAATGTCTGAGGCTCAAATGTTGCTAGTCTCTCTTTATATGGTAATTCTGAGAGTGTTGGTGCCAATTTCGTAATTGCTCTTTGTATTCTTTCAAGTTTTGTTATACATTTTTTGCACTTGGTGAATACATCATCGCTGCATACTCCAATCTCGGTCTTATAAAAGTGACTAGCATTTTCTTCACCATTTCTTTGTCCAGGTATGTAAATGCCACCTTGATTGTTCTTATTAAATTATAAGTTTCTCCAAAAATCTTGTTTATATGTTTCTCAGGGGACATATTATTTATAATAATGACTCCCAGGTCCTTCTCATTTTCTACTATTTTATTTCTTCTTCTCCCAATTTATATGATACCACTATTCTTTTTTTGGTTCTTCCAAATTCCTTTACACTACACTTCTTAATATTGAGTTCCATCTCCCACTTCCTACACCATTCCCATACTTTATTGAGATCACTCTGTAGCGACTCACAATCTTCTTCAATAATTTTTCATCGTCCGCAAAGAAGCTCATATAACTTTCATTTCCTTTATCCATATCATTAATATATATAGCAAACATTATTGGAGCCAGAACTGTTCCTTGTGGAACTCCATTTATCATTTCATCCCAATTAGCGTTGGTCTCTTATCACCACTCTCATTTTTCTTTCATGCAAGAACTCTTCCATCCACTTCAGCAGTTTGCCCTGTATTCCTCCTGCAGTTTCTAATTTCTTGAGTAATTTCTTATGTGGCACCTTATTAAAAGCTTTTTACAGATCTAGAAATGCACAATCAGCCCATTCATATCTTGAATAGAAACACATTAAGTTTGTGACGCATTATCGTCCTTGCCTAAATCCAAATTGGTTTGGATTTAATACATTGTTTTTTCAAATGCCTTACCCATCTAATTCTGATCATTCTTTTGCAAATTTTAGCTATGGTAATTGTAAGAGAGACCGGTCTATAGTTAGTAGGGTTGTCCTTGTCTTCCCTTTTATATATTGGTACCTTATACTCTTTTCCAATCTTCTGGAACCTTTCCTTCTTTCAATAAACTGCTTATTAGACTGTATTTTGTCTGTTAGTTCATTCCTGCAGTTTCTCAAAATCCAGTTTGCCATTTCATCTGATCCATGTGATTTTCTGACATTGAGATTACTCAAGTGATTCATTATTTCATTCCTTGTTACTTCTATCTCTTTCATAGGGGGGACTTTCTACTCCCATTCAATATCTCTAGGTTGTATGTTCTCCTTCGTAAACACCGATTTAAAATGCTTGTTCATAATTTCTGCCATTTCTGCCATAATTTCTGTGTATTAGACTTCTCCTTGTCGTAGTTTCTCTAATTCTTGTTTGTTTTCCAGATTGTTGTTTAAAAATCTGTAAAATAGTTTTGGTTGATCTTTACATTTTTCTACATCTTTTTCGTATATACTTTTTTCTTCTTTGCACACTTGTACATATTCATTTCTATAACTAGTATATATATATTTTCATTTTTCAGGTCTTTTGTATCTTTTCCATTTTATCCAAGCTTTATCCCTTTTGTCTTTTAACTCACTACATCTTTTGCTGTACCAACACTTTACATGTTCTTTTTCTTGCTTTTGTCTTGGAACATACTTTTCCACTTTATAAATTCTTGTCAAAATATTCCATTTATCTTCTACTGTTGTTTCCTCCTTTTATATTCTTTCCCAGTCTGCTTTTTTAAAGAATTCTCTTATTTTATCTTTTTTTTTCATACATCAATCTTCCCTTTCTATATTGTTCTTTTTTATATATTTTTCCTCATTTAGTTCCAGTTTAATCAATAAATGGTCACTTTTACTTATTGGTGTCTTATATTCAATCCTGTCTACTATTTCAGATTCTGATGTGATTATTAGGTCCAGTCTCGATGGTTCTTCCTCATTTCTATACCTAGTATTCTCTTGTATCCATTGCGTCATTGTATGTTCTATAATCATATCAAGTAGTACATTTCCCCATAGGTCGTGTCCACCCTTCACTGTCAACGGTTCTTTTTCCTTCAGATAATCATTCAGTTTGTTGAAGCCTGTCATTAAGCCATCTATATTTGTGTAAGACACTTTTATTTTTCTGCTATTTCCATCGTGTTTTCTGTTTCCCTTCTGTTTTTCTCTGCTATGAACCATTTCCAAACTTTCATATTCACTACTCTCCAATATAATTTCTCTTTGTCTGCCTCTGTTCTTATCTCGTTTTTTTTTTCTTAGCTTCTAGTCTTTTTGTTTTATCATCCTCTCTTCCCTCTTTATTCATTTCTCTTTTTATCCATACCTGTCTATATTGATCACTGTCTGCTAGTTTCCCTGTTTTTGCTAAGATATTCTTTGCTGCCGTCTGTGACCTGAATTTAACCTTAATTGGTCTAGTCTTATCTGTATTGTATTTCCCTTGTCTATTTATTTCTTCTACTTCTTTCCCTATTTCTGGTTTATCTTCTTGAACTACTTCTTATATATTATTTACTTTTTTTCTTTTCCTCCTTTATTCTTGTAGTCCTATTTGGATTATACTTTTCTTCCATCCCTAATATAATTATACATTTCTTTTTATCAGCTAAGTCTCTTATTATATTCTCCTTCTCCCTCATCATTTTAATAACCGTGTCCTTAGTTTGTTCTTTCATCTGCTGTTTCAATTTTCAGTTCTATTGTTCTCTTGTACTTTTTTCCAGACACTTACCTATTTTGCTATGGACTCTTTATTCTCTTTATAATCCCTCTTTAATTCCTCATTCTCATTCCTTACTTTTCTTAACTTTTTAATTCTTCTATTTCTTTAGTTATGTTTTGATTCTCTTTCTTCCAGTTTATCAACTCTTTGTGTAGCTACTAAGTATTTAGCGGCTTTGACCCATCGTTTTTCGCTCATATTTCCGAAATAATCATTCACATCAGCATGGTATATTAGCACAGCCTAATTCACACCCAGCCATAATTTTTGACGTTATAGTGTATTCACAAGTGTATTTAATTACGGTGTTTACTCTTGATATTGTGTGTGTCGTAGCCGACACCCGTGAAGTAAATCAAACAAGTGAAGTTGGGATACACGAGGTAGTTTGTGATGACGTCACGACTTCACCTGTTCGATTTACTTCACGGGTGTCGGCTACGACACACTTAATATCAAGAGTAAACGCCGTAATTAAATACACTTGTAAATGCACTCTAACGTCAAAAATTATGGCCGGGTGGGAATTAGGCTGTGCTAATATATCATACTGATGTGAATGGTTATTTCGGAAATATGAGCGAAAAACGATGGGTCAAAGCCGCTGAAATACTTAGTAGTGTTAATTGGTTAAACTTAACCTCCCATGCTTCGTTAATTTTTTTTTTTTTTTTTTTCTCCTCTAGATTTACTAGTCGGGGGAGGTTGTCACCTCCTCCCTCATTAAATCCATAGAAACAATTATCTTCTCTTTGTATTGAGCTGCTATTATCTATATTTCTGCTTTTGACACCTCTGCTTCCTTGTTCTTCCTTGTCTGTGTGATCTGCACCTCTTTTGTTTACATCCCTTCTAACATCCGGGGCCCGTTCGTCCCCTTCCTCATTTCCTTCCATTTTCCTCAGTAATCCCTCTCTTTCTCCTTTTCCTTCACCTTCCCACTACACCACGAGCTTTTATCTTCCCTACTAACACAACAAAGGTACTCCCTCGTTGTTGAGGTCGATGAAACTTGAATTTTTCCTGGAGTTCCAAACTACGCTGTCACTTCGACCGACGTATGTGTGTGTGCATGCGTGTGTGCATGCGTGTGTGTGTGCGTGTGTGGGTGGGGGGATACGTGCACATGCGCGAGCATGATTGTGTGTGTGCGCGGTATAAAGCATGTACTACATTTATGCATTTAATGAAAGAAAAACTTCATCTTCGAAAAAGGATACAATTGTTTACATAGCTCCTGTAAAGGAAGGAGGCATATATAAGATACGATATAGTTCTAAACGTGATAGCTTTTCCTAGTTAAGCTCGATATACTAACACAATCTCAAACAGAATGAATTCCATATTTTGATGAAATAGAATCTGGAACTTCGTCTGGCGAGGCGTGGATTGAAAATAAACTTAGACTTTAATATATATATATATATAATATATATATATATATTTATATATTATATATATGTATATATATATATATATATATGTATATAATGTATATATATTATATATATGTATATATATATATATATGTATATATAATGTATATATATAAAATATATTATATATATATATATATACATATGAAATATATGCATATATGAAATATATAAATATATATGAATATACATATATATATATATACATATAAATACGTGTATACACACATATATATATATACATCATATACATATATATATATATACATATATATATACATATATGATATATATATATATATATATATACACATATATATATATCCATATATATAATATACATATATATATATATAATATATATATATATACATATATATATATATACATACATATATATATATATAATACATATATGAATATACATATATATATATATATATTCATATATATATATACATATATATATATATGATATATATATACATAATGATATATATATATATATATATATATATACATATATACACATATATATATGATATATATATATATATACATATATACAGTATATGATACATATATATATATATATTGGAAACTAGTATGTTATAACACATTTGTAAAAGATCACTTTTAACCCACTATCGGAGAAATAATAACGGAAAGTACAGAGAAACTGTATATTTCGACTACTCTCTGTAGTCGAAATATACA
>NC_134780.1:64168449-64170949 GCF_046742065.1 Oratosquilla oratoria | reverse complement strand
CTGAATTCGAGCCAAATGGTCCGAAACGGTTCTCAGATGTAGCTACCGGAGATGAGTGTTGGATTTCTTTCTTCACCACCAGAGACGAGCAGTCTAACATGGTGTGGTTGAGTGATGAAGAACCTCGACCTCAGATTCTGAAGGAAGGATTTCGCAGCAGGAAGCGCCTTTTCACCATCTTCTTCAATTCACAAGGACCAATGTGTGTGGATGTAATGCCTCAACAGTGTACTATTACAGCCCAGTACTACACTGATCACGTCCTACCTCGAGTCCTGGAATATCAGGCCAAGACTGCACCAACCCGTCGCCGATCGCGCCTTTTGCTGCACCATGACAATGCTGCCCCCCACAAAGCTCGCCTCACTGTGCAGTTCCTAGAGCAGCAGGGGATCACACTTCTCCCCCACCCACCCTACTCGCCTGACCTTGCTCCCTGTGATTTTTGGTTGTTTCCAAAGATCAAGGGTGCGATCGCAGGGAAGCTGTTTCATCGCATCCAAGATCTGGCGCGAGCAGTCAATTCAGAGCTACGAGGTATATCGGCTTCTAAATACCGTGAGTGCTTCATGAAGTGGCGAAAGAGGATGGAACGTTGCATAGAGGCAGGAGGGGAGTACTTTGAAGGAATGTAGGCCACTATTTGGATTTACCTCTGTACTGTGAAAATATATGGTATCACTGTCATTACTTTTTGATCACCCCTCGTATGTGTGAGCAAAATTTGACGAAGCCCGAAGGGATTTCTCCCCGTCCTTTCCTTTTATGCAATGGGGGGACGGAGAGGAGGGGTCGCCGATTTAATGAAGCGGCCTTGCTGTGGATGTGCTGTGTCTTGTGACACTGCTTCAGACCCAGGGCAGTGGACAAGGTGCAGGGATGACCCGTCATCCAGGAGGTGCTCAGATGGGAGGGAGGGTGGAAGGGTGTGGAGTGTATTCAGGGATGGAATGGGTGGAAATTATTTTATGCTTTTTACTTTTTGGCTACCTCCCTTGTATGGGGGAAAAAGCCTTGGTATATGTATGTGTGTACATACATATATATATATATGAATATGTATATAAATATATAACTGTATATACATGTGTATATATATATGAATATATTATATAGTATATATATATATAATAAATATATAAAATATATACATATATATATATATAAATATATATATATATATATATATATACCGTATACAGTATACAAATATATATAATGTATACATATATTATATATATTATATATATATTATATATATGTATAAATTATACATTATATATAAATATATACATATATATATATAAAATATATGTATATATATTTATGTATATACATATATATAGCATATATATATTATATATATTATATATAACATACATATATATATATATATATATTTATAGCATATATATATATATATATATATATATATATATATATTTATAGCATATATATATATTTATAGCATATATATATACATATATATATACATATATATATATACATATATATATATATACATATACATATATATACATATATATATATACATATATATATACATATATATATATAAAAATATATATACATATATAAACATATATATATATATATATCGATAATTGTTATGACAGTTGCATGCGGGGTTCGAACCCGCTGTACTCGGCTATCCTTAAATTACCTGTACTCGGATAGCCGAGTACAGCGGGTTCGAGCCCCGCATGCAACTGTCATAAAAATTATCGGTTTGATGTCGCTGCCATTAGCGTAATTCTCTCATACATATATATATATATACATATACCTATATATACATATATATATATATATACATATATATTATATATATATGTATATATATATAACATATATATATATAAACATATATATATAAATATATATATATGACATATATGTATATATATAGTAATATATGCATGCATTGTTAAAATCGACAGCGTTAGTGAGGTTGTTGATCTTCTTGTGAGTATTCTCCAGTTTTCTAACCAATATTCTGCCATTTAGAGGGTGGGCATATACCAAGTTGCCAAAATGATTCATTTATTTCAACGTTTCGTCTAACAAAGAGACATCTTCAGGAAATTCTGTAACATAGATAATAATTTCGTAAAGAAATATAGAAAACAACATGTAAATCTAACCAATTATACAAATATAGAAGCAAATATCAATAAATGCGCAAATTCACACAAAATAAACACTAAACATGGGCTGATGGGGACCGTTACTTACAATAGTTAAAAGGTCCGATGAAATGACGAAGAAAACCCTTCGCTCGGTGACATATATACGCACCTAGCCGGCTTGGGTGGTGGTGGAGGGTGGGAGAGGGGGCGGGGGTGGTATCTCATTAATACGAGAAGAAGAGGGTTGGGGGAGGGGTTGGGGGGTTAGGGGGTTGCGGGGTCGGTTGGGGGGGAGGATGGAAGGAGTGGGTAGGAGGAGGTGGAGGGGGTGTTTCGGAGAGAGGTCATGC
>NC_134780.1:64150949-64163449 GCF_046742065.1 Oratosquilla oratoria | reverse complement strand
AGTCTTGTTTAAAAAGGGCATAGGGTGGATAACTGGAAATTGATGTTTTAAATTTGTTTTCAAACTGGGATATTGAAACAGGTTTTGAGTCTGGGATTTTCAACTTAAGATTTTGAGATTGGGATTTTGATTGATTGATTGATTTATGAAATTTTTGGCTTAAAAGCCAAGCGTATAGATTGGGATTTTGAAATGGTGATTTTGAAACTCAAATAAATATCAAAAATTGGGATTAAATGACGAAAAACCACGATCTGTGGATAGGTAAATGGCAACAGAGACAACAGATGAGAGACTAGGTACTGGATATTAGGTAATGTGGCCTGCGGGAACTTCGGGATTCGATGCCGAAGTTTGAGTGTCCACAATAGTACATCGTAGACTGAGAACGTGGGATTTAAGGTTATGGCGTTAGCTGGCTCTCTTGCATACTAGTATTATTGTCATTGTCGTTACGATTATTAGGATCATTATTATTACAGTTCATATCACTACACACAAAAGTACACACACACACACACACACACACACACACACACACACACACACACACACACACACACACACGCACATGCACACACACGCACACACACACACACACACACACACACACACACACACACACACATACACATATGCACATACATATACACATATACACATACACACATACGCACACACTTAAAGAAGGAAAAATTCGAAAAGATTGAAAAAATGCCAACATTGTACCAATATATACAGGAGGAAACAAGGTAGAACCAACATTATACACCGATATCACTAACAAGCACTTAAGCCAAAATTTGTGAACAAATTATCAGGAATATATGGGTAAAACACCTTGAAGAAAATAATATAATAAACCAAAGACAATCTGGGTTCATACAGGGAAGATCACGTACCACAAATTTAATCTGTTTTTACTCAAGACTATTAGATATAATACAAAAAAGGAATGTATGGGCTGATTGTGCTCTCTTGAACTTACAAAAACCTTTCGACCAGGTACCACATAAAAATTTATTAAAAAAAAAATTAAAAACATAGGAGGGATACAAGGCAACCTGCTAAATTGAATGGAGGACTTCCTGAATGGTAGAAAGATGAGGGTAGTACCCAGAGAAAAATATTCAGGTTGGAAGGAGGTGATTACTGGAGTTCCGCAAGAATCTGTATTGGCTCCAATAATGTTCGCTATTTATGTAAATGACATGGATGATGATGTGGAATGTTACACGAGGTTCCTTACAGACGAAGCTAAATTGTTGAGGAAAGTGAAAATCGAAATCGATTGCGAATTACTATAGGAAGACCTGAACAAGGTTTTGAAGTGGAGTCAGAAATGGGAAGTGAACTTCAACATTAAGTGTAGCATAATGGAGTTCGGAAAAAGTAAAAATAGAATATCAGGATAATATAAAATTCGAACCAAGAAGGTAAAGAAAGTGGGATCTGAAAAAGATCTGGGAGTAATTATCTCAGATGACTTGTCCTCTGATGAGCATATAAACAAAATTGTCGGTGAATCCTATAACTTGCTAAGATCAATAAAAGTGGCATTTACCTATTTGGGCGATGAATTTATTAAAAAAGTATTAGTCACACTGATAAGGCCGAGACTGGAATATGCGGCAACATTGTGGTCAACCAGTATAAAAAAATATAGCAACTTGAAAGAATCCAGAGAGCAACCACAAAAATGGCTCCAGCACTTTCAAACTTGTCATATGAAGAGAGTTACCAATTATGGAGCAAAGAAGTGAGAGAGAGAGGCGACCTACTGACCATCTATAGAATCATGAAGGGTACAAAAATACTCGATAGAAAGGACTTGTTAAATTGGGACAAAAGAAACACAAGAGGGCATGGAAAGAAACTCAAAAAGATAGTTATAAAAGAGATCTGAAGAAGAACAGTTTTCCACACAGAGTAGTGGACACTTGGAATAAACTGGACGAGACAGTATTATGTGCAAAAACCATTCACGAATTTGAGAGCAAACTAGACACTGCGAGATACAAAGGTGGGACACCACAAGCGTAGCTCCCCTTCCCTTAAAATACAACTAGGTAAATACATATAGGTAAATACAGACACACGTACAGACACGCACACACACACACACACACACACACACACACACACACACACACACACACACACACACACACACACACACACACACACACACACACACACACACACACACACACACACACACAAATTCATTCAATCACCTCTCCCATCTCACTACCTCAGAGATAAAGGTTCACGCCGTTCCTCGCTCTTCCATAAAGACACAAGACAGCTGAAGCCGGTTCACCCCCACCACTTCACCGCATGGCGACCCTTTTTTCATCCTCTCAAAATAGATTATGTAGATGAGAGGAGCATCTTTTCGGGCCGCGTCATCTATTCACAATCTCCCTCCATTCACTCCTATCTTCTGCATTCCCTCTTCCCTGCTCAGAAGAGATTCCACGCGCGTCCTACCCTCGCCTTCACTCCGACCATCCCACTCATTTTCGTTCTTCCTATCGACTTTGCACTCTTCATTCCTGATTACTACACTCTTTTACTGGTCTTTCCTTCTCCACTTTCCCCATATAACCAAACACCTTCATACACAATTCTTTATATTAATTCTCAAGTCCCTATTTCTCATAATACTTATCCTACAGATATTTACTGGTTCACATGTTGATTTTCATTATATTAAAGTATTATGAAGCAAATACCATTACATATGTATGGTAATACTACTATTATTACTACTACTCTTTTGATATTGTATACCTGCTCCATGGAATTACTTCCATTGTTATCTTTGTTATGATTTATAATTTCAAAGGTAAACACTCCCTCTGTTTTTTTTTTTTTTTTTTTTTTTTTTACTTCCTCCCCCAATGCTTTACAAATAAAAATTCTTCTATAAATAGGTGTTGTTTCAAAACGACGACATATTTCAAAACCATGCCGAATCCCCCCATACATTCGTGGGTTTAAAGCTTAAAACTATTTTTTCTCCTGGTCAATCCCAAGCTACTTTACATACATGCATATTATATATATATATATATATATATATATATATATATATATATATATATAAATATATATATAAAGTCAAGTTAGAGGGCAGGATAGAAAAGATGGGGGAGAGGGAGGGAGGATTAAGGATTTATTGGAAGGAAAGAATGAAATGGAAGGAAGTAAAAGTCATGATAGATGTGGGGCAGACCGAATTACTCGGTTTGCTTATAGTATATATATATATATATATATATATATATATATATACATATATATATATAAATATATATATATACATAAACATTATACATATACATATACATATATATACATATACATGTATACACATATACATATATACACATACATATATACACATATACATATATACATGTATATATATATATACATATACATATACACATGTATATTATATATATATATACATACATATACATATACATATACATATACATATATATATACATATACATATTATATATTACATATACATACATATACATATACATATACATATACATATATATATACATATACATATTATATATTACATATATATATATACATATACATATATATATACATATACATATTATATATACATATATATATACATATACATATATACATACATATACATATATACATGTATATATATATTATATATATATACATATACACATACATATATATACATATACATATTATATATACATACATATACATATTATATATACATACATATATATATACATATACATATATACATATATATATACATATACATATATATATATATATATACATATATACATATATATATATATATATACATATATATACATCTACATATATATATTTTGGAACTTCAGTATGCAGACGACTGTGGGCTGGTCGCACACACACCTCAAGCTCTACAAAGATCCCTTAATGTCGTAGATGGCCTCTACGAAGTGATGGGTCTGAAAATAAACGTTAATAAGACAGAAATACTAATTCAAAGAAAGAATCCAGAACCCCATCTCACATTCTACATCAATGGTGATGAAATTAAACATGTAACAAACTTTAAATGTTTAGGAAGCATCGTCTCCGAAAAACATAGTATAGACAAAGAGATATGCAACAGAATAAACCAAGCCTCTGCAGCCTTTGGAAAACTGTGCTCAAGGGTCTTTTTTAATGATAACCTCAGACTAGACACGAAGATAGCAGTTTATACTGCTGTATTATCAACTCTACTTAACAGTGCCGAAACATGGACTGCTTACAGAAAGCATATAAAACAATTAGAAGCATTTCATATAAACATCCTGCAAAAGATCCTTAAACTATCATGGAAAGACAAGATTCCCGACACTGAAATCTTTCAACGTGCCGGCACAACCACAATTGAAACAATGCTAGCAAAAAGGCAATTGCGATGGATGGGGCACATCATTCGCATGAGCGATGACACACAACCCCGAGAAATTTTATATGGCCAACTCCCCCAATGATATCGTAAACAAGGGGCACCGATGAAACGTTATAAAGATCAAATAAAGACAACTCTAAAAAGATGTCAAATTGACCCTCAGGCACTTGAAGGCAAAGCCAGTGACCGTCCAGCTTGGAGGTCAAAATGTAAGGAAGGTCTGTCACACCTAGAGGAGTCCATCTTTAATGAGAGAGAGGCGAGAAGACAACGACGCCACAATCCAACAGTTCAACAACCAAACAACCCTGGAATAGAATGTCATCTATGTGGAAGAATGTGTGCATCATGCATTGGGCTACATAGTTATCTCCGTTGGCACAGCCGACAACAACCATAAATTCACCGCCATCCTCATCGAGTGAAGCTTGAGTCGTCTTAGCATTCGAAGGACAGCCATAAGCAAGTAAGCAATACATATGTATATGTATATGTATATGTATATGTATATGTATATATATGTATATATATATATATATATTATATATGGATATATATATATATACATATATATTGTATATATATATATCTATATATATATTGTATATACATATATATACATATATATATATATACATATATATATATATATATTGTATATACATATCTTTTGTTCTATACTCTAATCTCCTACCATCATATTTTTCTATCTTCGTAATTCTATTCTAATTCCTCATTAGTCTTCCTACATGTTCTTTCCCATGCTCTGTTCTCCATAGCTTTTGTTTTCTTATCTGTACGTTTTATCCTACCTAAGCACGGACGTTCTAATCCATACCATATCATACATACGATATTCTAATGTTCTTCTCTCAGCAGTACTGCGTTGCTTCACCACATCTTTCGTTAACTATATTAGTTTTATCTTTGTGTGATTCACCGTGGTCTTGGATCACATGTTGGACTCCTGATCGGCAGTTATTAACCTCCCGGATGAGAACTCGGAGCTCGTATGACCAATCTATGGGTAATAATGTGACTTTACACGCACACACACACCCAGCTCTCCGACCACGAGAGTTGGAGTAACACCCCGCAGGGCAGCGATACGTTAGCTATTTCAGCCCTGGTCGGGAGAACTCTAACCACAGCGCCACGTGGTTGGTTGGTTGGTTGGTTGGTTGGTAGGTAGGTAAGTAGGTAGGTAGGTAGGTAGGTAGGTAGGTAGGTAGGTAGGTAGGTAGGTAGGTAGGTGTGTGTGTGTGTGTGTGTGTGTGTGTGTGTGTGTGTGTGTGTGTGTGTGTGTGTGTGTGTGTGTGTGTGTGTGTGTGTATTTATATGTACGTGAAGATCTAGAATCCAGGATCCATATCGGCAAAGAGTGAACATCAGACTTAAGTTGTATGGTCTATTGTACCCGACGTTTCTATTCCCGTGCAGGAATAGTCTTCGGGGGTATGATGGATACAAAGTGAACACAAATGTAAATGTTCCTCTCCCAGTTAGACCACGGTGTTTACTCTCTTCTCCGATATGTATGTATGTATGTATGTATGTATATATGTATGTATGCATGTATATGTGTATGTGTGTGTGTGTATAAATAACACACACACACACACACACACACACACGTCAATAGTGAAAAGCTCATTGCAGCCTTTCGTTCTATCCAGTTCTGTGGACTCTACAGTAAACCTTGGCTCTACAGGACAATAAGACCAACTATTCATTTTGGGTGACTGAAGGTTACCATACGTTCTCGAGTTTGTTGACATGTGGCAGCATTCCAGGGATCTGTGTTGTTTTTCAAAACATTTATATCCACGTAAACGAGTTTTGTCGTTTGTGGAAAACGAGAGAGAGATAACTTTTTCATTACCTAAGAACTCTTTATACCATATACTGTACATCCCAACCTTGTAGGATATACAGTGATGAAGAAAAGTTTAGAGGTTTTTGAATTTACAATTCTTAACGCTTCTTCTACACAATCTTTTTGGCGTTCTGATATTCTCTTGCAATTCTATGAGGTTGTTTTATTTTTATTTTTTCTGTGGCCATTTATAAAATCTTCCCTCGATTTATGATTCCGGTAAAGCCTGCAGCTCTGCAGGGTTCTTCAGTGATTGGTCTTCTTTATATAATCTTTGTAAGTGTTATACAAAGTTCACTGGGAGCATGTTCTAAGCCTAAACCACCAGAAGCACCATGTCTGTATATCATATACACAGGTATATAGACTGGCCCTCCATGAGCCTCCACCCTTTATGAAAGCTAATAAGGAAAAACCACGCGTTAGGTTTATAACCAGAAAGTTCCAGGGTCTTGGGAGCGTATACTCACCCACCACCTTGCAACTGCGGGAGGTATCCGCGGATCGTGCAAAGTCGGCCCAGACAGCAGCTGTTTATGTCAGGGTGTGCATAACTTTGAGATTTATTCTGGCAGCTCAGGTGTTCGTCTATCAGAGTCAAATGGGAGTATTGCTAACCCAAGAGTTGGGGGGGGGGGCGTCTCATTGTAACCAAATTACTGCGACATCGCTTGTCTTTCAGAACTCACGTCTCCTGGCTCTGCATAGGCGCCACGCACGGCAAAGACGTAGGTGACCCATAAAGGAGTTGGATGGTCAATGATTCGCAGAAAGTTCATCTCCTCTTTTATTCTTCTTCCATTTGATTGTCAAACACACCTTCCTTATTTTCGAGGAACAAGTGGGAGAGCCGGTTTAGTTGCCGACAACAATACGGTAAGTGTTATCGAGTCATATAGTGCCGGTACCGTAGAAGGTCAATCGTACCATACCTGACATACACTTTCGAATATATACATCACTTCAACCCACTGACGTTCTCTACACACTTTGATATAGCTAACATCAAAATTCTGAAGGAGGCAGAAGGAAAATAAGTATAAATGGGTTTGGTGGGTGTTATGTGGATGGACATAATAAGATATGAAAAGGGGGAGGTAGAGCGGGAGTGGGAAGAGATCTGGCATATAGGTTTGATGATATAGGAAAAAGATAGTTTGGCCATATAAAAATAATGAGTGAGAAAAGACTAGCATAAAAGAGTATAGAAAACAGATGTGAACGGGGGAAAGGGAGCATTGGATGCAAAGGAAGCGACTGTCTACTAAGGAAGGGTGTGGAAAGATTGGGGCAAATGGAGAGTTGCTGACTAAAGGTAACAAAATAACGCGGACCTATGAGAGGCTATTACCTACATACATATACCAAAAGCTTTTTCCCCCTACACGGGGGTAGCCAAAAAGAAAAAGGCATGGAAACCACTCCCATCCATTCCATTTCCTATATATTCCATTCCTCTCCTCCCTCCTCCCTCCCTACTACGTAAATATCTCGAGTGAATGAGGAGTGACAGGGAAATTAACTATATCATAAAGCATTAGAAATAAGCTAGCTCTATCTGGTCCTGCTATACTCGTAGAAGTACTATGCCTTCCTGCATCGCCACTAACCCAGGTACTGTGGCGAAGAACAGGGTGAATTTTCATTCATAAAGTATTAAGGATGGGAAGTACAAAGTATAGGTTAAATGGGTATGGAATGGGTATAGACTGGGTGTATACTTTGAATCACCCATCATCATTCCTTTCTAAAAGGGGGAAATGGCCGTTGTTACGTGTATACATATTCCATCTTTTTTCTTTTTAACCAACAGCCTATTGGATATAGTTAATATCTAAAAATCACATTACTTGATATATATATATATATTACATATATATATATATATATATATATATATATATATATATATATATGTATGTATGTATGTATTGTGCAACGCTGCCAAGTAACGTTATTCAGTTCAGCGAGCCTCATTCTCGAATAACCAACACCTCGTTCAAATCCAAGTCTGCCCCTCTGCTGAATAAACGAGTCTGGCGTCTGGCGAAAGTTTATTGTTTGTACTGTAGGAGTAAAGAAGTTACAAAATATTATATGTCGTTATTCAAAACAACCATAATAAAACTTCATAAAATAGTTTCTTTGTGCAGCCCTGGAACAAGGAGGAATGTTGAATACAAGAAACATTTTACTCCAGACAACTTTATACGAGTGGACTCAAAAGTAGCTATTGGTAAATATAGCATTCAGGTCGAGGACACCAATTAATCTGAATAATTTTTTTAGATTTTCCTTGCAGAATCATCAACACAACGCACCGTCACTCGGAAGTTACTGTAATTATACATTAATTCATTTACATATTTAGTTATATCAAGTTATCACAACTAAGCCCTTTACTAAAGCAACGCCTTTATGGCTTTTGTTTTTTCCAGGCACCAGACAATTCTATTCAGCTTTTGGGAAGAGCTTCGCGCTTAATGTATTTACCACGGTCTTTCCCCTTTCCTCGTTCTCCTTTACATTGAAAACCTATTTGCGATATGTTCATTTGTTCTGTATCACTTTATTAATCTGAATCCATTTTACATTCTTACTTCAGAGACTTGTGCTCTCTTTGATGATGTATTTGCATCTCTAACATCTTTCTTACGAAGCCGATGCGTCAATAAAACATTTGAAGTCACGTTCAAATAGTGTGCGAATTAATCGTGTTTATTTTACCTGCAAGTAAAACGATAATGAAGTAATTCACACTTCATGTGAGAGGGTTTTCTTATACAGAGATATGTTCTTAAAATGCGTCGAGTTGTGAAATCATGCCGCCTTTTCGTTTGAAATAATTACACTTATCTCTTTTGGACAAGATTTTAACACATTTAATAGACGAGATATCAGTCTCAGGCATTTTGTACTAATAGTCTGATATGGCGACTTCAATGAATTAAATAAGGTACATAAGATTATAACGAGTGTAGTTGCATATGCTACAACATATAATAAGCTTATGCCTAATTGGCGTTTACAACTTTATCAAGATGTACAGAGAACGGTTACCTAACTTTTTTCATAAAAGAAGGAAAACAGGATTTAAAACTAAGAATACAGTCGAAAAGAGATACTCATTTTATGGAAAGAAAGCCTAGACTAAATCTTGAATATATTTTTTGCGACTTTCGTACAGTTTCCTGCCTGTGTTGGTTAATAGTGGCCAATATATTGTCTATCATATTTACAAAGGTAGTTATATAATTCGTGCTATTAGCATTTTTATTAGCATTAGCACCCATTAACAACTTAAAAGTTTAAATAAAAAGAAGATTATCTTTGAAAGAACCCAGAGAAGTTATGCGATGAGAGGGCTCTCGATCCACATTCACAACATTTCATCACACCCATAAAATGTACAAAAAAAAAATAACATACCAAAACATCCCGTTTCCACATGTAATATCTATACGAAAATTAATACACATACAGGCCACTACACAAAAATTATGAATGGACATAGTAAATATGGACTTGGTGAGAGAACCCCCTTCAATAAATATAGTGACCTCAAAAATCACACGACTCCATCTCCACTCAGACCAATAGAAAACGGGCCTGGCTTCTAACACCACGTACACTATTCTTTTTTCAACGGGTCTGTGAAAAAATATATGTAACTCCAGCTAATCAGCAGTATATCAATACTACTCACAGAGCACTTATATTCCATGAAAATTTATATATATATATATATATATATATATTATATATATATATAATATACATATATATATACACACATCTGGAGTACACAAACGATTGCTAGCTCTGCCTGTGGACCCCACCCAATTTCTAACTACCCGCAGTTAAAATAACTTCGCTACAAGTTTACTTCATACAAAAGGCCCGGGGTATATGTTGTCGTAGTTTGGGTCGCAGAGTCCTACACTGTAGAACCGAGTATGGTCCAAGTGCAGACCATGAAGACATCTATTAATCCCTCAAATAGTTCCTGACCTATTTTGAGCAAGAGAGTGAGGGCGTACTGTGTGCAGAATCAAAGCACTGCCAATGCATCGAACTATAAGAGCTAAGTTTATGCGATAAGAGTAAAACAAGTCGATCAGGATTTCGGCACATGATCCAAGAACACGGTAAAAATTTATATACATACATACATTATATATATGTATATGATATATATATAATATACATATATCATATATATATTATATATATACACATATATACAAATATATGCATACATTAAATATAATACATACATACATGCAGGCATGTATACATCACGCTCGTGCCCGCACGCATTTGTACTCGTAAATCATTGGTTCCCAACCTGGGGGTAAATTACCCCCTGGGAGTAATTTAGCAATTTTTCGGGGGTAATGGAGGGGTGACAGAAAAATGTTAAGAATTCTGAAAATCAAGAAAGCATTGCGGTACCTGGTATTAGGATTAATGTTAACTTAGTCTTAGTATTTTAAGTTGTAAAGTAAACCTATTATAAGTAAGTAACAAAGCTAAACCAAATAACAATAAATATCAAAAATTAATATACAGTATTAGAAAAGAAGAAATATATAGCTAAGTGTGTGGTAACCGAAAAGTATTTTCACAAGTATGCTTCAGGACACAAGTCACTCAGTAACCCCGATGACTCATCGACAAGTCCAGTACGCGTCACTCACTGCCCGAGTCTGCCTCTATTTCACACTGCCAGTTTCTCTGTGAGCATCAGCCGAGGTAGACATAAGCTGGTATGTATGTGTACTGCCCTGTGCAGTATATACTTAGTATTTACCCACTGTTACTGTGAGTTTGTGTTATTAATTTTGTATATAATGTATGCGTGGTTCTTACGTTTTCAATGGTTTTGCTAGCATTAGCGGAGTATGCGAGGCTGCGTACGTTCACTGTAGTCTCGCGCTACAAGATGCTCTTGTGCTGACAAGCATGATACATGCAGCCTGGCGAATGTATGCGTGTGTGCTTGCATCAGTGAACTTGTGTTAGCTGCCATGCGAGAAATTATGTACCTCGCGTTTTGCAGTGTATTCACGGATATTGTGTTGAATAGGTGTTGCGTTGAGTTTTTCAGTAGTGGTGTACTGAGGTTTTGGTGTTGCGGATTTGGCTTGTGATATTCGAGTTGTGTATTGAAGTGTAATTTAGTGTTTTAGTGTAACTGTGTATTCGAGTGTGTGAGTGCAGAATTTTTTTTTTTATTCTTAACACTTACATCATTCCTATGCTGAATAAGCTCTTCTAATGTTATCTAGAATGCCATGAAAAACTAAATAATAAGTTCTCAGTGTTCACACTTTTTTATGCATTTTTTTCTTTTTCTGCAGATTGAACAATAAAATGTCCAAAAAGCGAACCTACTCTGACGCCTTTCTTTGCCATGGCTTTGTGAATTTACCATCCGGTGGAGAGGATCGGCCACAATGTGTGATATGTCACAAAGTGTTGACAAATGAAAGCCTGAAGCCATCAAAACTCTCAACTCACCTCCAGAAGTGCCATCCAAATCTTCAAAATAAGGATCAGGCTTATTTTCAGCGCCAGGCTGTAGCACTGAAGAATATCCAGTTCGGTTCATCTGGAATTCAAGCCCAAAAGCTTCAAGCTGCAGTCGAAGCATCCTACTTTGTTGCATATAAAGTTGCCGAACAACAGAAATGCCACACCATTGCAGAGAATCTGATTATGCCTTGTGCATACGAGATGGTAAGCAAGGTATGTGGGGAGGATCAAGCGAAGAAACTGAGTGTCATATCTCTATCAAACAACACCATCCACAGACGAATCGATGACATGGCATCAGATATCTTGTCCCAAGTTATAACAGAGATCAAAGAAAGCTCATATAGCAAATTCTCCTTGCAATTTGATGAATCGTGTGACGTAGCCAGTTGTGCTGTTCTCCTTGGGTTCGTCCGTTACGTCCACCAGGACAGGATCAAAGAAGAGTTCCTACTTTGCGAGAATCTGCTGACAACCACGAAGGGAGAAGATGTCTTCAATATCATCAACAGTTTCTTTACCAAGAATGGATTGGATTGGAACAGCGTTCAACAGGTAGGGAGCGATGTTTATATAAAGTCTAAATTAGTATAAATACAATGAATTACATGGCAT
>NC_134780.1:64133449-64145949 GCF_046742065.1 Oratosquilla oratoria | reverse complement strand
TTTGTCATTTTTCCACTGTTGCACTTAAATATTTGGCTCTCTCCCCGAATACCCAGTCATTTGATGCTCCCTTGAATTCACAGGCAAAAACGGCCACCAGGGAGTAAAATCACAGTTATACAAACATGACACCCATATACCACCCTTACAATGACATCCTCAAATGTAAATGCATGTTAACACTTTCTTGATATATTTAGGAAACTCACGTTCACATGTGTCTCGCAGGTTATGTAAATCGAGATACCGGCGAAGGGTTAAATCAGAGACGTAATCTACTTTATGACGATGGAGTGTTGCCTTATTGAGGATATGCATATATGATTGTGAACACTCAAGGATATTTTCAAGTTGGCACTGACAGTATTGTTCCAAGTTAGTAAACAAATTCAGAATAGGAACTAAAATCGTGTGAAGTGATAGCAGACATTTCCTGGAAATAAACGTTGAACGCTCTTTTTCAAGGGCACCACCATCGAATGTCCAGTTAATTCCTGGTGTTCTGCACACCGCCATTGATAAGTACAATAAGCCATATTTGGTACATGTGCGGTGTTGCTTCCATATTTGTCAAATGATTTTGAATCGAAGGCCGTAGAAGACTATGCACATATCCTGATCATATGTGATGTGTAGAGAATGTTACGCTATATCCTGTTGGTTGCACGTGTATCGGCGCTCCTATACACGTGGAAAATATCGAGACCCTCTGGTGCATCTTACATTTCATGTATTGGTCTAGTTAGTGGGTATTTATAGTTTGGATAGGAATTATCCCTTTCACAACTGGGTAGAATTGCATGTGTTTGTTGTGTTTCGATACTGCAAGAGGATTCTCGACACACAAACACACACACACACACACAGACACATTATATATATATATATATATATATATATATATATACATATATATATATACATATACATATATACATATATACATATATATACATATATACATGTATACATATATATACATATATATATATATATATATATATTTGTACATATATACATATATTTGTACATATATACAAATATATATATATACATATATACATATACATATATAGATATAATATATTATATATATATATATATGTTTGTACATATATACATATATACATATATATACATTATACATATATACACATATATATATACATATATATATTCATACACATACATATATATATATATATATATGTATATATACATACATATATATATATATACATATATATACATATGTATATATACATATATACGTATATATACATATATACATATATATATACATATATATATACATATATACATATATATATATATTATATATATATATATACACACATATATTTTTATATATATACATATATGCATACATACATTTATGTATATATACATATATATACATACATATACATATATATATACATATACATATATACATATATATTATATATATTATTACATATATATACATATTATAAATACAGTATATATACATATATATATTACATATATACATAGACATATTATATATACATATATATATATATGTATATATATATATATATATATATATTATATATATACATATATATATTATATATATACATATATATTATATATATATACATATGTATATTATATATATATACATATATATATTATATATATACATATATATATTATATATATACATATATATATTATATATATACATATATATTATATATATACATATATATATATATACGTATACATATATACATATATATATACATATATATATATATTCTATATATATACATATATATATTATATATATACATATATTATATATATTATATATTATATATATATATATTATATATATTATATATTATATATATATACACATATATACACATGTATATACACATATATACACATGTATATACATATATATACACATGTATATACATATATATATACACATGTATATACATATATATACACATGTATACACATGTATATACATACATATATATATATACATACATATATATATATATATAAATATACACACATATATATACATATACATATACACATATATATATACATATACATATATATACAATATATATATACATATACATATATATATACATATATATACATATACATATATATATACATATATATATATACATATATTTTGGAAGGAGGCCATTTATGATGCATGCGTTGTTGAAGTCAACAGCTGCGATAGCATTATGCTTGTAGAAATGCTTTTCTAAGTTGCGCACCAACGTGCGGTCGTCTGGAAGCAGGTTCTTAAGCAGATTGCTGAAGTCCATGGTGTATATCTCTCGAGACGTCTTTCGGCCTTAACTGGCCATCTTCAGGAGGTGTGGGCTGGTCAAATTGATGACGGAGAATGAATCGAAGTGGCTGTGGGACGGTATATAGCGGTGGGGAGTGGATCACCGGGCAGCGCCCGGGGCGGTGGCGTCAGCCAATCAGCGCACGGGAAACATTCTCTGCCTTCTGGTTGGTAAAGACATTTCGGGCTGTTGCTGGATGTTGATAGCGGGTTTTTGGTTGAAAATGAGCACCGCTTCTGTCATTCTTAGTCGTCTGGTGTCGTTGTTTCTCTCGATGATGGTGGTGTTGTTTTCCATGTGGTGCCTTTTGAGTACGAGCCCATGTTCGTACAGGTAATGCCTCCTTATGGCGCCGTCCTGCAAATGGGCTGAGATCCTCTTCGACAGTGTTGTGGTGGTTACGCCGATGTACTTGGAGTTAGGGCGACTGCAGTTGCCACTGGAGCATGTGTGTTCGTACACGGTATTCACCTCTTGCATATATATATACATATACATACATATACATATACATATATATACATATACATATATACAAATATATATTTATATGTATATATGAATATATGTATATATATATACATATGTATATGTATATATATACATATGTATATGTATATATATACATATGTATGTATATATATATATACATATGTATATGTATATATATACATATGTATATGTATATATATACATATGTATGTATATATATATATATATATATATATATATATATATATATATACATACTCAACAATCCACCATCCAACCAATCAGCACTCGGGACGAGCCACTAGGTCTTCCGCCAGAACGCTCCAGGGTCCCGACCAGATATCGGGTTCACACGTTTTTGTTTGTGGGTTTTCTGTAAACTTTGAGTTTTGCTGTATTATTGTTCCTAATGATTAAAGTGTCAAGGTATGGGAGAGAGTCCTGGTTTTCTTGTTCGACTGTTAATTATGTTTTCTGGTGTGATTTGTTTAAATTGTGTAGAAGGATATCAGTGTCTGTGTCTTTTGGTATGATGAGAAGGTAGTCATCTACATACCTGAACCAGGTGGTGCCATCGGGGAGGAATTGTTTATTGCTGCTTTGTTCTAGAATTTCCATTGCTAAGCAGGCGGCTATAGCACTGAGGGGCAATCCCATTGGGAGGCCGTCGTGTTGTTGGTAAGTTTTGCCATTAAATGTGCAGAAATCGCATTTAAGGCATTTTTCTACTAGTTGTTTGTAATCTCTTTTGTTGATTGGGAGGGTACTCTCATCGATGTTATCTATGCCTTTTTGTATGGCTGAAATAGCGTCTGCTAGCGATATGTGGGTGTATAAGGCGATGACGTCTAGACTGATAAGTTTCTTGTTTGTAAAGTCTGTGGTTTGAAGTTTTTGTATGAGATCAGTGGAGTTTCTAATGTGTGTGTCGCTGAATGTTCCAAGAGCTGATGTAAGGGGTTTGGCTAGTATCTTAGCTAATTTGTGGGGGGCACTGCCTATTCCGTTGGTGATTGGTCTCATGGGGATCCCTGCTTTGTGAGTTTTGGGAATGCCACGTATCGTTGGTGTTTTGGTATCCTCTTCTAGGAGATGGAGTAAGTGTTTTCCTTTGTTGGTGCGTTTGAGGATTTTCCTAACATCAGTATTGAATCTACGAGACTCTTTTTTTGGATTGCTGTTCTGATTGTGGGGTGTAGGTGCTTGTGTCTGTGAGGAGGTCTTCCATTTTCTTTATGTAGTCTGTTTTGTCCATTATGACGATTCCTCCTCCTTTGTCTGCTGTGGTGATAAGGATGTTTTTATTTCTTCGAAGTTCGTTTACAAACAAGAAACTTATCAGTCTAGACGTCATCGCCTTATACACCCACACATCGCTAGCAGACGTCATTTCAGCCATACAAGAAGTCATAGATAACATTGATGAGACTACCCTCCCAATCAACAAAAGAGATTACAAACAATTAGTAGAAAAATGCCTTAAATGCGATTTCTGCCCATTTAATGGCAAAACTTACCGACAAAACGACGGCCTCCCAATGGGATTGCCCCTCAGTGCTATAGCCGCCTGCTTAGCAATGGAAATTCTAGAACAAAGCAACTATAAACAATTCCTCCCCGATGGCACCACCTGGTTCAGGTTTGTAGATGACTACCTTCTCATCATACCAAAAGACACAGACACTGATATCCTTCTACACAATTTAAACAAATCACACCAGAAAATACAATTAACAGTCGAACAAGAAAACCAGGACTCTCTCCCATACCTCGACACTTTAATCATTAGGAGCAATAATACAGCAAAACTCAATGTTTACAGAAAACCCACAAACAAAAACGACTACATACACTACTTTAGTGCCCACAGCGGCAGAACTGAAAGTGGTATACTAATAGGATTCTTCCTGAGAGCACTAAGAATATGCAGCCCAGAATTCCTTCAAGACGAAATAGACCACATCACCACTGCATTCAAAACACTCCACTTCCCAACAGGAATCATCGCCCGAGGCCTACACAAAGCTAAAGAAATCAAACAAAGAAGCATCTCAGAACCACGAACTAAAAATGAAAACATCCTCCTCATAGCACCATCATCGGACCTAACTCACCTCCTAACCAAGGAATTAAAACCCATAGGCATCACAGTAATTTCAGACAAAGGACGACAAATACGCGACTTCACAAATAGCAGACAAAATCCCACACAACCAGACAGTATCATATACAAAATCCCCTGCTCGGGATGCAACCTGGCCTATTATGGTGAAATATACAGCGGACTAAACAAACGCATACATGAACACAAGGCCGACATCCGTCACCACCGCACAACAAACGCGTGGGTAAACCACATAGACGATAAACAACATTTACCTCAATGGAACCAAGCAAACATTTTACATGAAAATCTAAACAAACCACAAAGAAAGACTCTAGAAGCAATATACATAAACACCAACGATTGCATCAACAACAGAACAGGAGACATCAAGATTGCAAAACATGCCGCCAAATACGCCATGAGACAAATGTCCACACATAACAAACAAACAAATACATCCACCCGCCTCACACCTGACCCCACATGACCACCTAGCCTAGCAACACACGGAATCCCACCCCGCGTCCCTCATAAACCACAGCAACTGCCCTACAAATACCTATGCATCCATTCTCTGTAAATATTACCTCTGAAGAAGCCTCAAAGGCGAAACCGGTCAGGAATAAAGTCTCTTGCTCTCAATCGTGTCTTTCCATTCTTACCATTCATAAACCTGTCATGATATCACAATACACACACACACACACACATATATATATATATATATATATATATATATATGTACATACATGAATACATTTATATATATACATACATATATATATACATATAATATGCATATATATATATATATACATATATATAACATACATATATATATATACATATATATATATATATATATACATATATATATACTGAGTTAAACACGATAGCATTTCGGCACTGATTAATCTTCTTACTGAGATTTTCACTTTTTCTCACAATAGGTCACATTTCAGGAGGGTGAGCAAATACAAACCTTCCATAGTCTTCCATATTTAATTTGACGTTTCGACTTCAGGGAGTTATATTCAGAATAGTTACAAGAAATAAGTCACAATTTACAAATGTAGATGATTCACAATTGACAATAATGTACAGACAACATGGGTTTAAATATAGGCCGCTGGGAACGCTGGGTGGGTCGTGACCGCTGCGTAGTCGGGCACTTCGTCTTGGAGGGGGAGGGGGAGGGGTGTGGAGGAGGGATAGGGGGGAGTCAGGTAAGGCAAGTCTTCTCGCTGGGGCACCACGCTGGTCATGTGGGGGTTGGTGAGGTGTAGGAGGGGGAGGGGGAAAGGAAGGAGGTGGGTGTTGCTGTTGTTGGGCTCCAAATCTAGTGGAAGAGTTAAATAGCGGGATGGCAGAAATCATATTACATTGAATATTGATAATTAGAGCTCTCTCCCTTATGTGGATGGCTTCAAGCATTTTAGTTCCTTAATTTTGGCACAGTGTGCAACTATCCTAGTGTTATCCACGATTGTCTCCCTATCGATTACAGCCTGGTGGTATTGGAGGTGTTGTTTAATTGCTCCTTGTTGTAAATGTAGGGACAACCGTCTACTCAGTTGGCATGTCGTGAACCCAATGTTTGAAGAATTACGGGGTGCGCAGTCCCCAGTAGTATAACGGTATTCATATATGACATTGGTTCTCAATAATATGCCGCCATTGCCAGACAGATTGTATTTCATAACAAGGGAACAGGTACGAGGGTTGTCATATAATATAATTATTTTTAAGTTATCATAATCACCTATTGGCTTACAATTTCTATGTATGATGTCTTTCATGTGTTTCTCGTCTTGGCGGTACGAGCTACAATAAATATTCTGGTAAAATACAGTGACGGTCTTGGCTTGGTCTGGTGTTTTCACAGCAACTTTACATTCTAGAAAATCCTTAGTTACACTATCAAAGTCTTGAGTAAAATAACCATTATTTACTAGCATCTGTCCCAGGTAGGTAAGTTCTAAGTGGAGCATATGCCAAGAGGAACAAATGGAAATTGCTCGCCGGACATATGCCCTAATAACGCCTTTGTTATAATTATGAGAACATTCACCAAGACCGTTCATGCATTTACCGCTATCAGTGGGCTTGCGATATACCATAGTTTTAAAGTTATTAGATGTCGCATCCACCAAAACATCAAGAAAAGGGATCTTATTATCAACATTAAGCTCTGTAGAAAATTGTAGCCCTGAAATGGCTTGGAGATTAGATCTGAGCTCTTCTAGTAAATGTACGTCAGAAACACAAAGATATCATCAACATATATCAGATATAAATGCGGTTTCGTGATTAGGGAATGTAAGGTTTCAGTTTCTACGTGAGGCATAAAGGCTTGAGCATAAAGGACCCCCCAAAGGAGAGCCCATGGCAACGCCATCTATTTGGACAAAAAGTTTACCTTGAGGGCATTTGAAAGGGGCTTCGGTAGTGCAAGCAAGAAGCATCTCCATGATAGTTTTAGGCATTTTAGGTGGTGGTAGTATCGGGTGATGGTAAACATAGTCTAGAATAATCTCAGTAGTTCTTTAAACTGGAATGTTCGTGAAGAGACTGTGGGCATCGAGGGAAGCCATAACTCCTACGGGGTTGTTACTCCTTAGTACATCAATGAACTCGTTTGTAGATCTGAGTGAATAAGTGGTAGGGATAAATGGGGTAATTATATTATTCAAACGCTTAGCTAAGGAGTATGTGGGGGTGGGGGGTCTGAGAAATAATGGGCCTCAGAGGGTTACCAACCTTATGGGTCTTGACATTTCCATAAAAATAACCGGGGGCATAATCACCAGTAATCAAATCAAATTTTAGGTTACCATTAACAACATTCACAGCATTAATCAGGGAATTAACTTTAGATTTAAGATGACAAGTGGGGTTCCGGGAGATTCGCCTGAACTTAGAACGATCCTGTAAAATATCAGAACATTTAGAAAAATAGGTATCACGGTCAAGAATGACATAAGACAAGGCATTATCAGCTCTGCGGATGACGATGTTTTCATTATTACGGAGTTGCTCGGCGGCTTGAGGCAGACGGGGAGTGAGAAGTCCAGGTGAACGCCGATGTCGGGAGCAATTCCAGGCTGAAAGTACCATAACCCGACACCGGCATTCACCTGGACTTCTCAAAATCAAGGACTTGTTTTACCTGGATATTAATATGGATCATTCACAGCTCAGAAGTCAAGTCAAACGGGCGTGCGTAGGTGGTAAAAGGGGGGGGGGGAGAGGAAGGGGGTTGAAAAGAGGGGGTGGAGGAAAGGGGGGATAAGTTGATCGGGAAGGATAGTGGAAGAGTGAAGGCAATACTATGGGAGTAGAAGGAAGAGTGGGATAAAGGCCTTGAGCAAAAATCGAGGTAGGGAGATGCATGTATGCATGAGGCAAACCAGGCACGTCAAGGAATACCTTGCATGGCTAACAGTTCGAGGCGAGGGGATTGCATGCCAGTGTTTGTGCACGTGTATCCAGGATACATGATATCGATGGAGCAATTGTGTGTAAAGAATGGAAAGTTCATTTAACTATGTATATATTTGGGAAGAAGTATAGCATATTTGTGTGCCTGAGCATAATGATTGTGCATATAACAGTAAATACTGTTTGTAGGGGAAGAAGTATGTATATACAATATATTATCATTATGAGAGGGGAGAAACAGGGATGGCGTGAGGAAGAACAGAAATTAAGGAAAACAAATAAAGGGATGTAGCCAGAGGAGGGAAGACTAAAAAAGAAAATGGTCATAGGAGGAGAGACAGGGAGGAGATAACAAATAGAAGACCGACACCAGAATGGAGAGGAGAAATCAAAGAGAAAGTAAATGTGGAGAGTCAGAAAGAGGTAAGGAGAGAGAAGAAGTAGAGGAGTAAAGGGAGTGAAGGACATGAGGAAAAGGGCAGTGAGAAATAAAGTATAAAAATGTTACAGAGTTAAGAACAGAATTAGAAAACAAAAACAAAAGCAAAAACAGCGAGAGAGATATAATGGGAAAGATACAGATATAAAAAGATATATACAGATATAAAGATACAGACAGAGACAGACCAAGAGACATAAAGACACAAACATAGAAAGACATAGAGAGACAGAGGCATAGGGAGAGAGATATAGAGGTATAGAGACATATAGAGACAGAGATATAGAGAGATATAGAGAGGTATAGAGATTTAAATATAGAGAGATATAGAGAGGTATAGAGATTTAAATATAGAGAGATATGGAGATATAGAGATATAGATATAGAGAGATACAGAGATAGATAGAGGGATAGAGGGATAGAGATAGAGAGATAGAGACACAAAGGGAAAGAGGGATAGAGATAGAGAGATACAGAGATACAGAGATAGAGAGTTAGAGAGTTAGAGGGATAAAGATAGAGAGATACAGAGATACAGAGATAGAGAGTTAGAGATAGAGAGATAGAGACATAAAGATAGAGATATAGAGAGATAGAGAGATAGAGACGCAGAGACAGATAGAGAGACAGAGAGACAGAGAGATAGAGATAGAGATAGATAGATAGATAGAGAGAGAGAGAGAGAGAGAGAGAGAGAGAGAGAGAGAGAGAGAGAGAGAGAGAGAGAGAGAGATAGAGATAGAGAGAGAGAGAGAGAGAGAGAGAGAGAGAGAGAGAGAGAGAGAGATAGAGAGAGATAGAGATAGAGAGAGATAGAGAGAAATAGAGAAATAGAGATAGAGAGGTAGAGAGATAGAAAGATAGATAGATAGAGATAGAGAGATAGAAAGATAGATAGAGAGATATAGAGATAGATATAGAGAGAGAGAACGATATTGAGAGCGAGATTGATATAAAGATCGAGATGAAGAGAGAATGAATGGAAATGTGAGGTTACGTGGGAGTAAATATGAATGTGTGTAGGAATGAGTGAATGTGTGTGTGTGTGTGTGTGTGTGTGTGTGTGTGTGTGTGTGTGTGTGTGTGTGTGTGTGTGTGTGTGTGTATGCGCGCGCGCACGGGTGCATGGTTGCGTGCGTACGTATGTTCGTAATTCGATATGGTCTTAGATTATGTCCTCTACCGAGAACGAGAAATACAGAGAAAAAAAAAAATCCGTAAAACGATTGATTACATAATGGACTAAGGTGGATAAAGAGATATTCCACTCAGACGACATGAATTAACTGAGCCAAGTCTGACCGAAGAGGGAGCTAAGACAAGACTCACAAACGTAATTCCTACCTATTAAGGAAATCAACTTAGTATATGCTTGTGTGTGCTCGCGCATACACACACGAGCACATATACACGCACAGCACACGTGTAGTTTAAGAAATGCAGGCTCCTGCTGGCAGCTCTGACTTTATCTCAGGCCCAGCTTTCTCCTTGCTGAGATCTTGAGGGTCATATCAACGGCAACCGTAAGAAAAGAAAGGTAAAATCCCTCTGTAGTTCAAATAGCAGAAGTGAATTCACTTAAAACTTTGTGCGCGTTGTTTATCTTGGACGGCCGGAGTTGCTGATGAAAAAAAAAAAAAAAGGAAAAAGAAAAAAGTTCAAGATTATCTGAGAATATTATTCTTATGAAATACTGTGCATGTGCATAATGGGAGAGGGTATGCCTAATGAGGGACGGGGAGAGGGTAAAATGAAGAAAGAAGGAAGAAGAAAGAAGAATTGAGAGAAGAGATGGGGCGAAGAGATTATGAGGAAATGAAAGTGAATAGAGAAAGTTGTAGGAAACCAAAAGAGGACGAAGGGAGTGGAAAAATATTAAAGTAAAAGAAAGGTGGAAATACTGAAGACCATAAGATGAACAGTAACAAGTTTATCACGCAAAGAGAAAGAAAGAGTAAAAAGGACAAGAAGAAAGAGGAGGAAAAAATACAAGAGAAAAAGAGGAAATAAAAAAGAGAAGAGGAAAAGGTGACAGAGGGAGAGGTTGAGAGGTGGAGAGTGAGAGAGGGTGACAGAATAGAGACAAAAACAGATAGACACGCACAAAAACAGACACAGACAGACGAAAACTGATAGACAGAAGCAGAATGAAACACATACACGAGAATGAGATGAAGAGATATAATGATGAGAAATGGGTATAAGTTTAGAATAGTACCTTCATTTAATCGTATTTACCCACTGCCATGTATGTCTATTGTTACTTACCTGAAGATGGTCGTGCGATTCAACCGACAGCTCCTGCTGATACGAAGCCCCCACCCCGCCCAGTACCTGACATTTTGCTACAACCTACCTCTCTTAAGACCCTGTCACACAGGGATTCCGCATGAAAACCGAATACTTACCGCACAAAAATGGCTTGATCGTGGAGAGATCGGGCAGAAATGGAGTGAATTTTTATTTTAGTCGGGGAGCTTTAAGGAATAAATAGCGTATGTTTAACTAACAGTTTCCGTATGCCTCACTGCTGTTCCGATAACACTTCCCGTATATCCCCGACCACGTCAAATTTTGCTCAATTGCCCGAACGTTTCACGAATTAAACTACCAAAGCACGTATGCTCCCCGATGATAAACGTGAAGCGGTAGTGTCTTGTTCGTGATTTAGTAGTGTTCCTAAAGGGATTGTGGGGTATTTCTACGTCAAATACGGAAATCAAACGCGGAATGAACGGCGTAGACGTGAAACAGACGGTTTACAATAGCGATACGGAAGTTAAACGTTCGTTGAATAGTCGGCGGTAGTCGGGCAACGATCGTAAAATTACCGATTTCTCCGTCAACTTCACGATAAAAACGAGCACTTCCCGACCAATTCCGTATGCTCTCCGTCAATTCTCCGTACGATTACCGCATGGTACGCGTCAGATAGGCGAACATTTGGCCTTTCAAAGATTGCTCCGCGTCCAAAATTCCTCGTCCGCACGCTCCACGAACTCCCCGACCGAAAAACGATTACTTTACTATTGCTTCGTTTACAATTCACGAATACAAAATGTTTGTGCGGTAAGCATTCGGTTTTCATACGGAATCCCTGTGTGACAGGGGTTTTAGTACCTTCATATATATATACTGTATATATATCTATAATAAAAAAAAATAATGGTAGTGGGTCCAGTTACTTACACCTTCCCGTGGTAAAAAGCGTTACAGCCGAGTTTTGGCCGTGAGGGTTTTTTGTGTTCCAGAATGATTCTAGGTGTCAGGTTATTTGCGGTGTCCCGGGTTATTTTGAGGGAAGATGGTTGGAGCTACATCAAATCTGAGGGTGCAAAGGCACCGCCACTTCTGGAGATGGGTGACGGGGCAGAAGAAGCTCAGCAAAGGAGAGGTAGATAAGAACGTGGAAATGAGCAAAGCACTAAAAAGTGAGCACAAGGAGAAGTTCCCTAGCCTCTACGGGGGGCAGACCAAAGGGCTACAAGTAAGGGAGCAGATAAAGGTGTTCCAGCGAAAAGTAATAACCTTTAACAATCTGCTAAAGGAGCAGAAAGACTGTGTTTATGACGACGGTTTGCTGGATTCCCTGGAAGTTTACGCTGGAGAAATTCCCGAAGAAAGGATAGAAGGTTTCACGAAA
>NC_134780.1:64123449-64125949 GCF_046742065.1 Oratosquilla oratoria | reverse complement strand
TAACGAATTTCCAAATAACTTGTAATCGTACTTGCTGTTATTTTTACCTATGTGCATTACCTTGCATTTACTTGTGTTAAATTTCATTAGCCACTTTTCAGACCATTGCTGTAATTGATCTAAATCTTCTTGAATATCTAATTGGTTTGAGTGATCATTTGCCACTCCGCACAGTTTTGTATCATCAGCAAATTTGGAAACAGTAGATTTTAGTCCATGGTCTATATCATTTATATATACTATGAATAGAAGTGGCCCAAGAACGGAACCCTGAGGAACTCCACTTGCAACACTATTCCATCCAGAAGTTTTTCCATTTAAAACAACTCTCTGTTTTCGACCTTTCAACCAATTACTAGTCCAACCTAATAGGCTACCACTTATTCCATGCAAAGCTAATTTAGTAAGTAGTCTTTCGTGTGGGACGGTATCAAAAGCTTTTGCAAAGTCTAGATATATTAAATCTATATTGTTTCTTTTGTCATAATTCGAGACAACTGTGTTGTAGAATTCGAGTAAGTTAGTCACGCAAGAACGTTTCCGTCTGAAACCATGTTGGCTATCATTTATCAAACGGTTACTTTCTAAATGATATTCGATAGCATCTCTGATGATAGTTTCCATTATTTTTCCTACGATCGAAGTCAAACTAATAGGCCTATAGTTATTTGGTTTCTTTTTGTCACCTTTTTTGAATATGGGAGTAACGTTAGCTAGCTTCCATTCTCTTGGGACATCTCCGGATATGATGGATTTCTTGAAAATAATTTCTAATGGAACAACAATCTCATTTTTCATTTCCTTTAAGATTCTTGGATGCCAACCGTCAGGCCCTGGTGTTTTATTAACTTTGAGTTTGTCTATACACCTTTTAATTGTTTCTTTTGTTATATTTACCGTAGTGAGTAAGTTTACCCCAGACTTTTCACAGGTTTCAGTTTGGAATTCACTTTGAGGTGTTTCGTTTACGAATACCGAGCTAAAATAATTGTTTAAGAGATTACACATTCCTTCATTTGAATATTCAAGTTGACCGTCAGCAGATAATAGTGGACCAATGTGATTCCTAACAACCTTTTTATCTCTAATGTAACTATAGAATTCTTTGGGCTTCTCTTTGGATTTATCAGCGATGTTCATTTCGTATTGTCGTTTTCTTTTTCTTATTGTCTTTTTTAAATCTCTCTGTATTGATACATAACTTTCATAGTCATTAGATGCACTCGAGCACTTATATTTCTTATAAGCCTGTCTCTTTTTAGCAATACTTTTTTCAGTTTCTTTGTCGAGCCACTTTGGGCGAGCCTGATTTGGGGGACGTCTGTCCTTAAAAGGAATGTAAGTTTGAATCATCTTAGTGAGCGTATTTTGAAATATTTCCCACATCTGATCTACAGGCCTTTCGTTTAATTTTTCCTCCCAATCTGTAAGCTGAAGCTCCTGACGTAGTTCTATGAACTGAGCTTTACTGAAATCGGGTATTTTAGAAGCACAAGTATCTATTCTAAAATTGTTTAGGAGTTTGAATCTGACTAAGTTGTGATCGCTATTTGCAACAGATTCACCGACTTCTACATCAGTTGCCATGCTTTCGCGGCTAGTGATCAATAAATCGAGTAAGTTTCCATATCTTGTGGGCTCTTTTACATGCTGAATTAAGTAATTGTCACCAAGAAAATCAATCAAGCGACTACCTATATGGCCATGTTCAAGGGTCATCCAATCAATGTCAGTAAAATTGAAATCACCCATTATCAATAAATCCCGGTTGCAGAAACTAGACAGTTCTTGAAATAACAGTTTGTCGTCTGCTAATGATAATGTCTTTGGCCTATATATTACACCTATATTCATTTTTTGTCCATTTGTTTGGGTTAACTCGACCCACAAACTGTCATATGCATCCTGTTTCACTTTCTCTAAAACACAAGCATGAACATTGTTTTTAACGTACAATAGAACACCCCCACCTTTCTTGTGGTTTCTATCCTGATGAAAGTGTTTAAATCCCGCAATATTAAATTCAGCTTCGAACTCTGTACCATTTAACCATGTCTCAGTTATTCCTATCATATCGAGATTTTCGCTTTTGACATACGCCTGTATTTCTTGAAATTTGTTCCTAATACTACGAGCATTAAAGTACATAGTTTTAAGAAACTCCTGATTATTTCTTTTTGACACATTTTGAGTTTCAATATCATGTCTTATATTATCATTTTGTTTTTTATTTATGCCTTGCTCTATATTATTATTATTTGGTCCTTCATTGACATTCAATGCCTCATTAACATTTCTCCTATCAAAATTAACATTTCCCCCATCACGGACATCTGGTCGATTACGGTCATCCGATCTATTTTGTACATTTTGTCCCCCTACGTCACCGTGATTCACGCCGGCCTCCCGTCGTTCAGTGACATTATGTCCGGCATCCCTTTCTAAAATTATATTTTGTCCTCCAGTGACATTATATCCTACCGTGATATTTTTTCCTCCA
>NC_134780.1:64050949-64115949 GCF_046742065.1 Oratosquilla oratoria | reverse complement strand
AAGTGACGAGTCTATATGACACAATCGTCTACTTTCACTTACCTACCTGAAACAGAGACTGATCTTCAAACTCTGCATTCAGATTCAAGAAGAAATCTAAGAATGAAAAAAAAAAACGATCAAGCCTGATGACGTCAGTCGTCACTATTAAAGATATTTCACGTAATTTTAAATCACGATTGAACGACAGACTTGTTTAAGAAAACGCATCCCACTTTATATTTGTAAAAGTATACAAAAACTGACTATTGATATAAAATTATTGAAAAGAAAACTTTTTCACAATTGCCAGTCTCATACAAGTAGAAATTATTACTTTACGAAAAAAATTAATTTAGTTTTTATTGTAAAAAGAAAAAAGAAAAAAGAAATGTACGAGCTATGTATCTATCCTATCAATGTTTCTTTATACAAATCTGTCCTTGTTACATCACATTGTTTTTTATTGCTGCATAAGCTAATTGACAATTTTCATTGCTAATGATTAGCATATTTCAATGAATAAATCAGACATACGGTCTCCTGCGGGCATGTTTTATCATTGACTCGTGTTGTGAGGGAACCACGTTGTTAAAACACAAGAACATTCCAAGTAAAATCTAGCAGCTGAGACAGATATCAGGGCACAGATGACAAGTACAAAGCTGGGAGTAGACGAATCGAGTACAATTTGTACAAAGCTCAGCAACAAGGAAATAAGAAAGATATAAATTGGCTGTGTGTGTGTGTGTGTGTGTGTGTGTGTGTGTGTGTGTGTGTGTGTGTGTGTGTGTGTGTGTGTGTGTGTGTGTGTGTGTGTGTATGTGTGGTGTGTGTATATGTATGTGTGGTGTATGTGTATGCTTTGTGTGTGTGTGTGTGTGTGTGTGTGTGTGTGTGTGTGTGTGTGTGTGTGTGTGTGTGTGTGTGTGTGTGTGTGTGTGTGTGTGTGTGTGTGTATGTGTGTGTGCGTGTGCGTGTGTGTGTGCGTGTGTGTGTGCGTGTGTGTGTCTGCTTGTGTGTCTGCTTGTGTGTCTGCTTTTGTGTCTGCTTGTGTGTCTGCTTGTGTGTCTGCTTGTGTGTCTGCTTGTGTGTCTGCTTTTGTTTCTGCCTGTATGTGTGTGTCTGCCTGTATATGTGTGTCTGCCTGTATGTGTGTGTCTGCCTGTATGTGTGTGTCTGCCTGTATGTGTGTGTCTGCCTGTATGTGTGTGTCTGCCTGTATGTGTGTGTCTGCCTGTATGTGTGTGTCTGCCTGTATGTGTGTGTCTGCCTGTATGTGTGTGTCTGCCTGTATGTGTGTGTCTGCCTGTATGTGTGTGTCTGCCTGTATGTGTGTCTCTGCCTGTATGTCTCTCTCTGCCTGTATGTGTCTCTCTGCCTGTATGTGTGTCTCTGCCTGTATGTGTGTCTCTGCCTGTATGTGTGTGTCTGCCTGTATGTGTGTCTGCCAGTGTATGTATCTGGTTGTGTGTGTGTGTGTGTGTGTGTGTGTGTGTGTGTGTGTGTGTGTGTGTGTGTGTGTGTGTGTGTGTGTGTGTGTGTGTGTGTGTGTGTGTGTGCTCGCTCGTGTGTGCTCGGGCGTGTGTGCGCGCGTGTGCGTGCTTGTGTGTGCGTGCTTGTGCGTGCGTGCTTGTGTGTACGTGCTTGTGTGTGCGTGCTTGTGTGTGCGTGCTTGTGTGCGTGCTTGTGTGCGGGCTTGTGTGTGGGTGTGGGTGCTCACGTGTGCATGCGTATGCGGGCGTATGCTAGTGTGTGCGCGCGCGCTATGCAATTGTTTGTGCACGCGGATATTTCGCACATTATAATGAATTTTCAAAGCTCCGTTCATCCAGATCACATGATAATTGATTGATCAATTATACAACGACATGCGAAACCGATGGCGTTGCAAAATCAACGAACACGACACCTCACCATCACGCATGCGAACGAAGACAAAAGGTGCGCAAGATGAAAGGCCGAGCCCCATACGGGAACAAACAAACAAACGAAGTGAAAAGGATTGGCTTTCAGAGCGCTAGTAGAGATGAACATCGAGGAAAAACTGAGCGAGAAAATGTGGAACGGCGGTAGCGTGGGGCTCCGCGTCTTTGGATGTTGGAAGAACTTTGCCGACGTCAAGATAGGCTTGTCCCGCGCATCTGCCGTTTTATGTTACCCTGTTTCACGCTACTGGCGCAGTACCGAAGACTTCGACTTCCAAGTACGCGAATTCTTCTACTCACGAACGGTTGATTACGCGTTTAATGTCAGATTTGAATGGTTTCATTTTTTATCACGAGACCCACTTCCGGTTACTGAGTAAGCCAATTCCTCTTTTCACAAACGGTTGCGCTGTATTTGTGTACATATGCAAATGACTTAAGAGTGAGTTTGTTTGATTTTTTGTAATCAATCCTTCTTTCAATTCTCAATTCCAGAGATCTGAAATCCCTTTTTCCGCAAACATTTCTTCTGTGTTTGCGTTTTTTCGTTTTTACACATCTATTAGCTTTTAGATGCAAAATAGATAAATAAATAAATAAATGAATGGAATAATTTACACTTTCAAAAAAGTTAATACCAAAGTTCTTGTATCCTAGGTAATTACGATTGAGATTACATATTCAAGATATTCATTGATATTATCAGACTGCAAATACAATTACGAGCACAGGTCATTTGTCCTGGGAATCAGTTCATTTTAAACGACTACATCCTCTTCATGTCTGCACAGCATACATGCAAATAATTAAATGTATATGTATAGATCCATGAATACATATAATTTGTGTAAGTGTACATCTATATATTTATATGTACGTTAGTACATATATAAAACATATACAGCGTATGTGTGTGTGTGTGTGCGTGTGTGTGTGTGTGTGTGTGTGTGTGGTGTGTTTAACACGCACTTCTACACATTATATACACAATATTTATATTTACTTTTTCACTTTGCAAGGAGCGTTATTTCCATCTCCTAGATTGTGCAGAAAGGGAAACGGGAGGTGGGGGGGGAGGGGGTTAGAGGACAGAACACGCCCCCTGACCACATCAATACTGGGCAGTGAGCGCAATTACTTGTAAGTGAGCGTGGGAATGTTCCCCACCCGTCCGTTAGCAATTTGTGACGTAGATTTGTCAAACTGTCGCAGCTCTAAGACGTGAACGTGTTTCCTACTTTTTTTACCACTACACCATGATGACATCTTTATATACGAGTGTTAGCAGCCTTTTGAACGCATTCTGTATATATACATATTTCTTATTTGTAGAACACTGCGTGCATAGTATTTTTTGAGATGTAAGTTGTCGCATACGAAGAGGTGATGCCAATTCTATTTTAATTTTTCTTCGACGCTTTGATTTCGATCTTATCTCTCGCTATTGTTTATTTTATGTTGCGATGCTATCTTTCGTTACTGTAAATGCTTTCAAAATTATTTGACGTGATAGGGTCAAAACCGTCAGGTGACACGTTTGGTACGCGTGCCAGGGAATGCAAGACCCTGCTTTGATCAATGACAACACTTTTACACTTTTCCTTTATGCTTAATCTCGTCTCTGCGTTGTTCATAGCCATGGCTATCATATGAATTGCGATAGGAAAAAAAAAAATAATATTCCAACAAAGTTGGACATTCTATAGACAAAAAAAAAAAAAAAAGGTGTGTCAGAATCAATACACCTTCCAAAACGTTTATTAGTAAAGCTTGCGTTAGGATAGAAATGGAGAGAGTGAGTGGTTTGAAGTAAAAGTGGAACTTTGTCAGGAATGCGTTTTGTCGCCCTGGCTGTTCAATTTATACATGAATGGGGTGGTGCGAGAGGTAAATGCAAGGGTAATGGGTCAGCGATTGGAGATGGTTAAAGAAAGTGGAGAAAAGTGGAGATAAGCCAGTTGTTGTTTGCTGACGACACTGCGCTTGTGGCAGGATCAGAGGAGGGATTGAGTAAGTTAGTGACAGAGCTTGGGAAGGTGTGCGAAAGGAAGTTGAAGATAAATGTGGGTAAAAGTAAGGTGATGAGATGCACAAGGGGAGAGAGTGGAATGCAGATTGGAAGGGAGAAAGTGGATAGTTTTAGAAACTTGGGTGCGAATGTGGGAAGTAAGGGATAAATGGAGGTGGAAGTAGAACGTAGATGGAGAGAAGCGAGTGTGTCTTGGGGGACTAAAAATTGTAATGAAGAATAGACATTTGGGAATGGATGCTAAGAGGATATTGTATGAAGGAGTGATAGTGTCGACAGCACTGTACGGGGCAGAAACATGGAACATAAGAAAGGAAGAGAGGAGTTTGAATATGTTTGAGATGAGATGCCTGAGAAGTATGATAGGGGTTGCTAGGCTGGGCAAAGTGAGAAATGAGGAGATGAGGAGAGCAGGAGTGGAAAGAGAGTTGAGAGATAGGGTTGATGAAAGAGTATTGGGATGGTTTGGACACATGGAAAGAATGAGTGAAGAAAGACTAGTAAAAGAGGTGTGGACGGCAGATGTGGAAGGAGTGAACATGAGGGGTCGACCTGGGATGAGATGAATGGATGGGGTAAAAGGGGCATTGAGAAAGAGGGGAATGTCAGTTGAGGAAAGACGAGAGAGGACAGAAGACAGGGGTGAATGGAGAATGGTTGTGTATGGATGATGTTGTGATGCATGAGGGCGAGTGGCTTGGGGATGAGGGTGAGGGAGTACGAGAAATGAATTAAAGCAGCCCGAAGGGATTTCTCCCCGTCTTCTCCTTTCCTGCAGGAGGGGACGGAGAGTGGGGGTCGCTGATTTAATGAAGCGGCCTTGCTGTGGATGTGCTCTGTCTTGAGACACTGCTTCTGACCCAGGGCAGTGGACAAGATGCAGGGATGATCCGTCATCCACGGGGTGCCAAGATGAGAGGGAGGGAAGAGGGTAGAGGGGAGTGGAGTATGATCGGGATGGAATGGGTGGGAGTGGTTTCTATACCTTTTTTTTTTTTTTTTTTTGCCTACCTCCCTTGTAAGGGGGAAAAAGCCTATGGTATATGTATGTATGTACGTATGTATGTACGTATGTATGTATGTATGTATGTATGTATAAATGGTAAGTCCCCACCCATCCATGTACGGCCATAACTGCTTCTCCTTTCCCATATTTCCTGAACTTTACTCTTCATAGGTTCCACAGTTTTCCCTCCTACCAATTACACCATTTATCATTCCTACAATTCCAGTAGTCCTGATAGCCACCATTCTTCGGAATATCTCATAAACTCTTAGATTATATTTACAAAACCCCATGAAGGGCGTTCCCCAAAATTTTGTTTCCTTTTCCAAGTCCCACTCACCACCTCACTCCCATTCTTCCGCATGTAAATCACGAGCCCTCCCGTGACGATCATAAAAGGGAGCGCAACATTGATTTTCTTATGCGGATCTAACACTTTGGAGGTCGCTTTTACGGTTTAGCACATTGAAGAATCCACCAGTCATTTAACATGTACTTGGCGAGGCGAGGGATAAGAAAAAAGTATGTCGGATGGTGAGCACAGAGATAAGCGAGGAGATAAGAAGAAAGAAAGGAAAATAAGGAAAAAGAGCTAGAGAGAGCGAGAGAGAGAAATAGAGAGACAGACAGTGACACACACACACTGACACAGACACACACACACTGACACAGACACACACACACACACACACACACACACACACACACACACACACACACACACACGCACACACGCACACACGCACACACGCACACACGCACACACGCGCGCACGCGCGCACACGCGCACACGCGCACACACGCACACACGCACGCACACACGCGCGCACGTACACACGAAATTTGCTTTACCATAGTATTATTATCATATCAAACAGAAACATGTTTACATTTCACCTTCCACATGTATTTGATGTTTTCAATTTGAATTTTTTCAATGTTGATTGGAAAACAATGTCATATTCATTAAATATAGCCTAAAGATTATGTATACAGATATATATATTTTTTCACAAGCTGGCAATGAAAAATCCAAGAATCATTTCCAGAAACCAGTTCAAGTGGTCAAAGAATGTGTAAAATATATATATATACATATAAAAAATAAGCCAGGAAAGGACGCACCAAAATCAGAAAAAAGTGCTATAGAATCATTTAGTAACAGTCCAAGATATATATATAAAAACGGTATAATATATCTATCAATATCTGAAGAATCGTAAAGCGAGCTGTTGAGATCAATTGTATCCATCTTTTAAAGGAGTGTCGCATCACTTTATAGAGTAGGTGAATTTTTTTTCAAACATATGTTTAATGAATATAGGTATATATACCCCTTACATTAGTGTGTAATTCCTCAGGGTATTGTGTTCTTCCCAAGTATATATAAGGCATAGTGAATATTCAATGAAGATATAGTGAGTAACTAGTGAAGCTCTAATTACTTAATGGAAAATTCTTCCACACCATTCAGCTTAGTATGAAATAAAAGCTTAGAGTCTGGTAAACAAATCTTATTGCATAATTTTTTTCAAATTAATATCACTGATTTTTTTTTCTCTGAATAATTCAAAACTTCTGCAAAATTCAGGTTTCATAAATAAAAAAATAAAATATCTTATATTTTTAACTAGAGAAAATAAAGAACATGATGTTTTCTTTCAAATGAAATAAAAATGACAAAAATTCATGAAGAACAACCGGAGATATTACAACAGAAAGGATAAAAATTTAAACTTTATGGGACGGGCGATTTAAATTTTTGCGAACATTTTTCGCGACCATTTGTTTGATGGTTGCGATGTATGGCAAATCTCCAATTTCCTCTTCTTTGCTGATGAGGTGTCAGGTGAGGGTGGGTAGTGTGGCGTGGGTGGAGGAGGTGTAAGGTGGGTATGGCTAGTAGATGGTTACGGAATGCTGGATCCAGCTGATCTGTTTTTCTCCTCTTTCTTTCTTTTTCCTTCTTCTTGTTTCTATTTCAGGCACTCACGGGCTCTCTCTATATTCTGCCGCTTCACTCTCTTGTTTCTTGTTAATTTTTCCGTGATCACAGCAACAATACAAGGCGAGGAATCAAAATTGTTGCGTACGGTGTGAGCGGCAGAAGTGACATCACCTTTCTTTGACCTTTTCAAGAGTACAGGTGCCCTGTCCACTGTCTTTGTGGGGTGTGCTGGTGGGAGGAGTTGCCAAATATCTCCATAAACAAATTTTTGTAGCCAAAAACGAAATATCTATAGAAATGTTGACGCTTTCAATATACAGAATGTTTTTTATGGAATGGGGATGCCAGAGGTTGCCAATATTTTGCCTATTTTATGCTGTATAAAAAATAGAAACGAAATACATTTGTATAACTTTGTATGAGTGTTGCCACCATCATCGAGATTCTTTTGAAATGTTTACCTAAAATTCGCTCATGTACCAGAATTTTTCGAAATATCGCTGGCGACGCTCCTTTAAATTGTTTGATTTAGCAATTTAATAATTGCAATGCAGAAATAGAAAACCTTATCGTTGCTCTGGAAAAGTGCTAAAAAATAATTGGGCTGCGTGGATTAGAAATGGTACTGCTGACTACACCCGAACGATGACCTGTTATAACATCATATAATATTGTGTTTTGCAGAGATACAAGATAAGGTCTAAAAGTCTTCCAGAACTAAAAAGTAACAACAGTCTGACATGTTCAACGTTGGTCATACGTCCAGAGGAAGAATGAAAAAAGAAAGAATCCTGAATGTTTGCCTTTACCATATTTCATAAAATATGTCATTAGTGTGCAACATACTTATATGAATTCATGCACACGTTCGTTGGTAAAATGGGTAATAAGAATATATAATGAAGAACATGAAGTGCACAGCATGGAATGAGAGCATCAAACAATATATTTACCAAAGGAAATGAAAACACTGAGCTATCTCATGTCCGATAATATTACATACAAACCAAGTCCACTTCAACAACCCGGTGTATTTAACGAATTAAGATACAATATCGACTGTAATGGACATTAGAATAATAATCAACTAACACAACAACAACCTCTAACGAAGCTCCTTCCGCCAGTGCTCAACGCTAACCTGACTAGCATATAAATTCCAAAATTTAAGTTCAAATATACACATAGTCTGTAGTACAATATACTAAAGAGCTGTCTTGACCACGTGATAATGGATGCTCAAAACTTTGTTAATAGTTCTTTGGTCGTCTTAATATACTACCCCAGGGTGAAAGACTTGTCGAAAAAATAAATAAATAAAATATTAAATAAAAAAGGAAATTTTAGATAATAAAATAGTGTACATAAAATATGCACATGTTTGTGCCTGTCGTATATATATATATATATATATATATATATATATATATATATATATATATATATATATATATATATATATATCAATATATATATATATATATATATATAATTATATATATATATATATTATATATATATACATACATGTATATATACATATACATGTGTATACATATATGTATATATACATATACATATATATACATATACATATATATATACATATATACATATATACATACATATACATATATATACATATACATGCATATATATACATGCATACATACATACATATACATACATATACACATACATATACATATACATACATATACACATACATATATATACATATACATACATATACATATACATACATATACATATATATATACTGTACATATACATATATATACATATACATATATATACTATATATATATATACATATATACACATACATAGACACACGCGTGCATATTATATATATATATATATATATATATATATAATATATATATATACATATATATATACATTATATATATAAATATCATATATATACATATACATATACATATATATATATACATATACATACATATACAGTACATATACATACATATACAGTACATATATATACATATACATATATATACATATATATACATATACATATATATACATATATATATATATATATTTATATACATATACATATATATACACATATATATACATATACATACATATACATATACATACATATACATACATATACATATATATACATATATATATTATATATATACATACATATATACACATGCATATACACACACACACATATATATATATATATATATATATATATATATGTATACATATATACATATATACACATATAAACATGTATAGACATATATACATGTATAGACATATATACATGTATAGACATATATACATGTATAGACATATATACATGTATAGACATATATACATGTATAGACATATATACATGTATAGACATATATATATACATATATATATATACACATACATATATATACAAATATACACATATATACATATATACGCATAGGAACTCCGAGATCGACAAGACATAATCATACGAAGAGGTGACAAGTCATCTGTGTACGCCATCATGAACAGAGAAGAATACATGGAGAAAATGGATCACCTGCTTAGCAACCCGTCCAAATTCAAGCGCCTATCAAAAGATCCAACTGCCAACGTGAAAAGAAGAATCAATGACCTTATCCAGAGGGCTAATATTTAGAAGAAATTTTTCACTCAAGCTATTGGTGACTTTGGACCTGGATACTGTTATGGCACTGTTAAAACGCATAAAGAAGGCAACCCTCTGAGACCAATAATTTCACAAATGACTACAGCCACCTATCAGGCAGCTAAGACTCTGAACTCTCTCCTCACCCCTTATGTGCCTACAGGGAGATCCGTCGCTTCAGCCACGGAATTCATCGACTTGCTCCGGACGTCTCCACCCTGCAATGATATCGCCTCGCTGGACGTTGAAAGTTTATTCACCCATGTTCCCGTCGATGAGACAATAAGTAATATATTAGAGGGAGTCCACAGAAGCAATGTCCCTGCAATTGACATCCCTGAAGACGTCCTACAAGCCATGCTCGAAATCTACACAAAGGAGGCCCCATTTCTCTTCCACAGGGAAGAACTATTCAGACAAGTAGATGGAGTGGCAATGGGTTCCCCTTTAGAAGTCCTTTTTGCTAATATGTATATGGCTAAAGTGGAAGAAAGGACCTTTCAAAACCATTCTCCTCCAGGTATATATGCCAGATATATCGATGACATTTTTATCACCACTTCTACTGACGATGAGGTCCCCTTTTCCTAGCAGCATTTGAAAGCAATTCCTGCTTAGCTTTTACCTGTGAGCGCAGCATAGAAGGACGCCTCCCTTTCCTCGATGTTGACATCTCCAAACAAGACAAAAGTTTCAAAACTAAGGTTTATACTAAAGCCACAAACGTGGGGCGGTGCCTTAATGCATGAGGAGAATGACCTGCTGCATACAAGAGGTCCGTCGTGGCCTCTTATGTGAGCAGAGCTTTAACTCACTGCAGTACCTGGACGGAGACGCACAGAAAACTTGATCGCATCCGCCAACTTCTGAAAAATAACGGCTATGCAGACCATCTGGTAGAGGATGTTATCAAGAAAAAGATGGACCAGTACGCAGCACCCACCCAACAACCTACCCCACCAAAGGAGAAAATTATCATATATTACCAGAACAATTTCCACAATAAATATATAGAAGAATGCAATGCTATTAGGAGCATAATTAAGAGAGGAGTCACACCATCTGACCCTAACGCCACTATTGACATTAGAATCTTCTGTGAACCTAACTTAACAGAATCACTGATAATGCGGAATAGTACGGCACCCTCTACCTCTCAGGAGGCCACCACTAATGTAGTGTATAAATTTACTTGCCAGGAGGGCCACTGTAATGGCTCCAACAGCTATATTTAAAGGACCTCCACCACGTTGCGACCCCGTCTACAATACCACAGAAATCAAGGTTCAATTTTCCAGCAAGAACACGAAAAGAAACCACCCTTACACAGTCTCATAGATCAAATTGAAATCATCCACCATGAAGACGACTTCAGAACGCTTCAAATTGCTGAAGCCGTTTCCATCACTTGTCAACGTCCTTCCATCAACGTTCAACAGAGCGTAGATTTCATTTTGCCATCCGCACGCCCACATGAGACACATACTCCACTACAAAACACCATTGACCCAACAATCCACCATCCAACCAATCAGCACTCAGGACGAGCCACTAGGTCTTCCACCAGAACGCTCCGAGGTCCCGACCAGATATCGGGTTCACATGGCCTACCTGCTAGCCAATCAGCATCGAGTTTCACCCGCGCCCGGTTGACCACATCCCGTATAAATAACCTTACATGAATAATTTTTCTCACTATTCTACTAACCTGCAATGAAGAAATAACCAGCAGTCTACACCCTGAAGAAGCCTCAGATCGAGGCGAAAAACTGAGTTTTGGTGAATGTTAGTCAACAGTTTTATCTGTTACTAGAAGATAATTAATCAAGTCGGTATACAACAGCACTAAAAGTGAGCTATGCTACTCATAAAAGATATATATATATATATATATATATATATATATATATATATATATATATATATATATATATATATATATATATATATAAGGAAGGTTCAATGTAGTAGCACATTTGTAAAATAAGACTTATTGACCCACTGTTGGAGAACGAGATAAGATGGACAGATATTCTGTATATTTCGACAACTACCAGTGGTCCTCTTCAGCAGAATGATACATAGTGTGGAGTATGAGAGTATATATAGCTAATAAGGGTACATTTGGGGACAGTGAAAAGGGGGACTCAGATTATATGTCCTTGATGAGGTCGGAGCGGAGGATGACCGGTAGTGAGGTCAAGCACGGCTGATTTAGAGATGGATTTCTTAGCAGCCATCCAAGTTGTGCAGTCTTGGGATCGCTGACCTTTGGAGGTATTATGATTAGGTATATGTTTAATAAGGGAGGATTCTATAATAATTTTCCTTCGAAAGCTGTAATGGGATTTATAAACGATGGTAGAATTATCCCAGTCCATACGATGATCCTCTTTGCTGGTATGTAGGAACATTGTGGAATTTTCTTGGCCATATTTGATGGATTTCTTGTGTTCCTTAATTCTTGTAATCAGTTCTCTTTCTGTTTTGGCCCCAGTACACTTCTTCACAGTCCTTAAAAGGTAGTTTGTAAAGCTCGGGGCTGGTATCCAAATTCGTCCTTGGGTGTACATTTACTACTTTCCTAAAAATACTGTTTAGGTAATTGAATATCATATTGATAGGTAGTGTTTTGGAACAGGCGTTTACTGACTCATTTTATGGAAGTATAATATTGTCTTAACACTATATGTACTCTCATACTCATGTATTATTCTGCTGAGGAGGGCCACAGATAGTGGTCGAAATATACAGAATATCTGTCCATCTTATCTCATTCTCCGACAGTGGGTTAATAAGGCATAAAACCATTCCCACTCATCCCATCCCCAAAGACACTCCACCCCCCTCCACCCTCCACCCTCCCTCTTACCTTAGCACCTCCTGGATGAAGGGTCATCCCGGCACCTTGTCCACTGCCCTGGGTCAGAGGCAGTGTCGCAAGACACAGCACATCCACAGCAAGGCTGCTTCATTAAATCGGCGATTCCACCCCTCCGTCCCCCCGTGCAGAAAAGGAGAAGACGGGGAAAAATCCCTTCGGGCTGCGTCAAATCATTATCATACATACTACCTCACCCTCTATCCCCCCACCCATTCCACCTCATGCATATACATATACATATATACATATACATATATATATCCATATTCATACATATATACATATACATATATACATATCAATACATACATATATACATATTGGAAACTAGTATGTTATAACACATTTGTAAAAGATCACTGTTAACCCACTATCGGAGAAATAATAACGGAAAGTACAGAGAAACTGTATATTTCGACTACTCTCTGTAGTCCTCTTTTGCTGAAGAGGACTACAGAGAGTAGTCGAAATATACAGTTTCTCCGTACTTTCCGTTATTATTTCTCCGATAGTGGGTTAACAGTGATCATATATACATATACACACATATATACATTTAAATACATATATACATATACATACATATATACACATATATACATATTCATACATATATACATATACATACATACAAATATTATATACATATATATATATATATATGCAGAAGAAATCACTTGAACGCGCGATTCTAGTATGCAGAAAAACCACTAGGAAAATAAAAGAAATGAGACCGAGCACTCTCGTCTATTCAGAAAAAGTCTGAATAGACGAAAGCGCTATGTCTCATTTCTGTGATTTTCCTAGTGGTTTTTGTGCATATATATATAAATGAGACCGAGTGCTTTTGTCTATCAAGAAAATGTCTGAATAGACGAAAGTACTAGGTCTCATTTCTGTTATTTTCCTAGTGGTTTTTGTGTATATATATAAATGAGACCGAGTGCTTTTGTCTATTCAGAAAGTGTCTGAATAGACGAAAGCGCTAGGTCTCATTTCTGTTATTTTCCTAGTGGTTTTTCTACACAAACACACACACACACACACACACACACACACACACACACACACACACACACACACACACACACACACACACACACACACACACACACACACACACACATATACTGTATATTCATATATATATATATATATATATATATATATATATATATTCATATACATACAAGTTATGTAAAACTATTATAATCTTCCAGACTGTGTACTTGCGTCTACCAAGAAAACTCATCCTGTCTGGAAAGGACATGCTAGCTCTAAAATGGCCTTCCACAAATTTAAATCTACGGTACGCATACGCCTTCAGGCTAAGCTGCGTTTGACCCAGGCAGTGTGGCGAGGGGTTGGCGATCCCTCCCATCACCAAGGTGATGGAAGGAATGACGGTAGTGAGTCTTTTGATACGTTTGGACTCAGCAACTCCCTTCATACATGTAGGCAGATACACATGCCTTAGTGCTTAACCCCCTTCCTATATATGAAGTTATCATCCTTATAACGTGTTAGTCACAGTTATATGTATAAGCACATGCCCGTGTTCAGTTACTCTAGTGAACGTGTATTCTCCACGCCTCTTCTAATCCCATTAAGAAGGTGAACCTCCCCAAGGGCGGTGGAACGTTACCGTCTTGCCACATAACCCACTGGAATCAGGTTATCGCTCTCATCCGATTACAGAGGCCGCTGATGAGGAAGGCCGTCCGGAGAATAAATGTTTGACATCCAACGAAAGGAAAAGTTTCATGTCAAAGTTTAGCTATGTGACATTCACCAGACCTAGGAGCACTCTTGACGAAAGCAAACGTTTGGTTTTATGTGGCTGAAATATGTCGACTGTGTGCCACAGTGCTATAAGAACGTAAAACAAGATATTGGGATAAACGTTTGACCTCAGACAAAAAAAATGTGCATATGGGCTCAAATTAAAACAAAACTATGTCAAACAGCTCACGGCAGAACTTAAACCTTGTTCAGATTGAAACTGATTTTTTTTTTTTTGTTAAAAAATTACACAATATATTCATTCATTCGTTGGTATATTTTTCTAAGGGGAGAGCGAGTTTTTATTATTTTTCCGTTTGTTTGTTTGCATTTTCTGCATTCCTTTTTCATATCTTTACTTATCTTTCTTATTCATATAGTGACATTTTATTCGCCGTTTTTCCTTTACAATTCTCATTCCACTTCTTTCACCCACAAGCACGCACGCACGCACACACACACACACACACACACACACACACACACACACACACACACACACACACACACACACACACACACACACACACACACACACACACACACACACACACACACACACACACACACACACACACGCTCACGCCCAAACACACACACACACACACACACACACACACACACACACACACACACACACACACACACACACACACTCAATTGTACTCACCCACATTCCCACTCCCACACTCATTCTCTCTTACAAACTCTCCCACACTCCCGCTCTTCTCCACATCTGCTCTCTCCTACACTGTCACCTTCTTCCTCGCCCAGTTCAGGCACAAATATCTTTCAAATTTTCCTGCTCCCATAAAATTCATTTACTTTTTCAACAGCCTCTCCTCTACTCGATTTACCCTATTACCTATATCTCTACGCCTTCTCCTACTTAAATCCCAACTTTTCCTCTATTCTTCCAACCCCCCCTCCTCTTGTGACAGGCTTTGCTTTCGTGTAAGATTTGTCGGCAGTAGAAGAAGTGCCCATTTTCGTCCATGATAATTGTTTACTAAAAGACTCGAATTTCCTCATTGTTGAATTTCCGATAGCAGCTTCCTCATGTTCCCTTCCTTCTGTCCATTTTTCTCTCCTCTTTTTCAAGATATCATCCGACGTAGTCTGTCATTGTCAGACTTCGTGTTTTTTTTTTATCTGAACCACCAAATCCTTATAAGAAATGCATTTCCACAGCTCCGTTTTCTTGTATTTTTTCTACCATTGTCGCTCGCTCTTGCTTTCTCTCTCTCTCACTCGCCCTCTCACTCGCCCTCTCTCTCGCCCTCTCTCTCGCCCTCTCTCTCGCCCTCTCTCTCGCCCTCTCTCTCGCCCTCTCTCTCGCCCTCTCTCTCGCCCTCTCTCTCGCCCTCTCTCTCGCCCTCTCTCTCGCCCTCTCTCTCGCCCTCTCTCTCGCCCTCTCTCTCGCCCTCTCTCTCGCCCTCTCTCCTCTCTCGCCCTCTCTCTCGCCCTCTCTCTCGCCCTCTCTCTCACCCTCTCTCTCGCCCTCTCTCTCGCCCTCTCTCTCGCCCTCTCTCTCGCCCTCTCTCGTTCTCTCTCTCCTTCTCTCGTTCTCTCTCGCCCTCTCTCGTTCTCTCTCTCCTTCTCTCGTTCTCTCTCTCCCTCTCTCGTTCTCTCTCTCCCTCTCTCGTTCTCTCTCTCCTTCTCTCGTTCTCTCTCTCCCTCTCCCGTTCTCTCTCTCCGTCTCCCGTTCTCTCTCTCCCTCTCTGTTCCCTCTCTCTCCCTCTCTCGTTCTCTCTCTCCCTCTTTCAATTTCTCTCTCCCTATCTCGTTCTCTCTTTCCCTCTCTTTTTCTATTTCTCCCTCGTTCTCTCTCTCCCTCGTTCTCTCTCTCCCTCGTTCTCTCTCTCCCTCTCTCCTTCTCCCTCTCTCCTTCTCCCTCTCTCGTTCTCTCTCTTCCTCTCTCGTTCTCTCTCTTCCTCTCTCGTTCTCTATCTCTCTCTCTCGTTCTCTCTCTCTCTCTCGTTCTCTCTCTCCCTCTCTCGTTCTCTCTCCCTCTCTCGTTCTCTCTCCCTCTCTCGTTCTCTCTCCCTCTCTTGCTCTCTCCACCTGTATTGTTCTGTCTCCCTTTCTCATTCTCTCTCTTTCATTCTCTCCCTCTCTCGTTCTGTCACTATATTTCGTTCTCTCCCCCTTTTGCTCTCTCTCCCTTCACCCCTCTCTTTTCCTTTCCTAATCCTAGAAAAACATCTATAGATTAGTTTCTATCTCTTTCCCCTGCTAATATTATTAATTCTCTCCTCTACCACATTTATTGCCCTTCAATGCAGCGTTCTCCGGGAGTGTAGAAGTCCTGGTCTCTGGCAATGAAATATTATCTAATTTCTCTCTCTCTTGTTCTCTTTCGTACCCTTTCTACCATACTCTTCTACACTCTTTCCTCTCTCTACCCCATTCTCTTTCTCACTCCTTCCCTATCTCTCCCTTGCTTTTTCTCTGTCTCCCCCTCTCTTTTCACTGCTTCTCCCTTCCCTCTCTTTTCACTGCTTCTCCCTTCCCTTTCTTCTTTGGCTCTCATTCTCTCTCTCTCTCTCTCTCTCTCTCTCTCTCTCTCTCTCTCTCTCTTTTTTACAACTTTACTCCGTTTTACATCTTTTTATTCTTTTCGCTCGCTCCTCTTCTATATAACGTCTCTTTCGTTCGTCCTTCCTTTTATTCGTTTTCTCCCTTATTTTTTCTTCCAGTCTCATCTTCGCTGTCAATCCTCTTTAGTTGGACCCTACTTTTTATTCTCTATTGCTCCACTATTTTTGTTCTTCGTATCAATTAACTTGCATTCTATTTTGCTTCACTATAGGACAGTCCACTCCTTTCTATTCTTCCCTAGACTAGTTCCACTTGCCTTTCGCTTTGGCCTTCCACACTTGACCTTATTATATTTTTCATCAGATTCCTCAACTCTTGTTTCCACGTCCACCTTAATATATTTTTACCGTTTTGAAAAAAGACGTACCGTGTCCTTTTCCTTACTTTCGTCTTCTTTTTAAATTGCTCTGTTTCTCTTCATCTTTTTCCTTCCCATCTCCATCTTTTCCTCACCCGTGTCCCTGCCCCTGTTCCTTCCCTCTTTTCTTCCTGACTAGCACTTCGCTATTCCCTGTTCAATATTAATCTTGTTTTAGCTTTATTTTATTTCGTACAGTTTAGTTTAATTTAGTTTCTTATCTACACCTTCTTGGGGCTATTACTGGTGGTTTCCTCCATGGACATGATTCAACATCGTCATTGTCATCGTAATCATGATGACGTAATTATAATGATCATGATTATGCTTTCATAATTTAATATATTCTATTCGTCACTTTTTTATTTAGCATTTCCAGTATACATATTTTTTTCCTCGTTTGGTGTCCCTATTGGTAATTAAATTTGGTAATTGAAAACTAGCAAGTTAGCCGGAGATAGGTCACTATAACTACTTCCGATCCTTTCCCTATATAGCAGAGAAAACATCATTTTATTGTAGTACAATGTCAGACACAGAACAAATGGAGCATATAGACTCGGGGTTTTGTATTCAGCGTCTTTGTACTTGATAAATCCTTAAACTAAATGTTGAAACACTTTTTATGCCTTGTCCTTAGATGATGTTTCTTTTGCTTTCAATTACCATTTTAAAATGTATCACTATGCATGTGGTATCAGTCTTTCGTGTATGCATATTCCGAACCATGACAAACATTTTACACGAAACATTGAACGCGCAACCATTGTGCGATCCCCGATATAGTGAGTATACAAAGATTGATGTACTCTACGGGGATGTTTGGTCATTTTTAGTGTTCCGCTGAAATATATTGACATCGAACGTCGAAGGCAACAAGTGAAGCCGCAAGTCTAGTTTCTCTTAGAATCACCCAAAGGGGATGGAGCTTGTTCACATATGCTTTTCTCTACGTATGGTCAGACGATTTTATCTAAACGGAAAAATATATACATGTTTTAAGGTTACATCTTATCTCGACCTCTAGACCACGAGGATTTGCCTCATAATTTACTATGATTTTATTCAGCTAAGGCTCAGTTCCAGATCAAGATGTCTTGACAAATTAGGACTCAGAGTCCACTCAGACAAATTATAATAGATTTAGTTAATCAGAATAAAACCAATAAAGGTGTTATTTGGTTAAAGGTCATGACACCTTATCCCAGTCCAATGCTCGACCAATTCTCTTCTTACTATCGCCAGACATTTCATTCAGTTTCAGACCCGTTTCCATGCTCAATAGGCCGAGGCCCACCTCGATATACAACTTTATCCTATCGCCATAAATTTTGTTCTGGATGAGGTTGAATATTCTTTTTCAATCCCTCAGTCAGTAAAACCTGCTAGGTATGCAACCCACAAAAAGGGTTAAGGTGAGGTCATATTCCAAGTAAAGTCTCAGGGTTATATGTGGAACCGAGATCGAAAATTACAGACAATCTTCTGGCAGCCTTACCTACTCATTGATAACCCAAGATGACAACCTCGGTATCCCCCACTTTTCTCAGACTTTTATCGATCTTCATGTCCTTGCACTACTATACCCTTTTCCTTTTCGTAATTATTTCTTTTCCTTCTTTTTTACTTTATCCACTTTTTTTATTCTTACTTCCATTCCTTTGGTCCATTCTTTCACTATTCCCCATTCAGCTTTATCCCTTTCGCCTCTTATCCTCTCTCACTAATTTCCCACTTCTGTGCTAGTACATCTACCCATACATTTCCACCTTCACCTCTTCTATCCTAGTTATCTATTTTTTCTTGTTCTCATTAACAGTTCGTACCTTTCTTCCTTTATATTTCTTCCTCTGCAGCTTCATTTCATCCTTCCTTTCCTTTTATTCTCATTCTTAATTTCTTCATAATATTTTTTTTCGTCTTACCCCTCTTCCTCTTTTTTCTCCTCTGACATCCTATTATTCTGTACTTCTGTTTTCCATCCTCTCTATGCCCTACAGGCTTCTGCCCATAATATTTTCGAGCAATTTAATTTTTCAACCTACCGCCCATCTTCCCCTGAACATTACGTTATCTACAACCATAACTTTACCCGCATCCAACCTACACTCCTGCAAAGATTTTCTTTCATTTGAACCTTTTACTTCCTTTCCCTCTCGAAGATAAGGAGAACTATATAATGAATGAGAGGAGGAACATAAATCCCTCCACCCCCACCCACCCCCGGGAGCTATATCGAAGAAACCCCCTTCGGCGCCACGAGGCTCTCAGAGTCTCTTGGCGCCAAGAGACTCTGAGATCCCCCTGGCGCTGGCGGACTTTATGGTCGCCACAGGAAGTCTGAAACACTCATCTCCCTCCACGCCACGGTGGGAAATAAAATGTTGAAATATGCCGGAGTATCTATAAAATGCAAATAGCTGAGGGCATTTGAGTAACAAGGTTTTAAATTCATGCGGGTGCTCATGCACATGCGTTTACGTACACACACACACACATACACACACACACACACACACACACACACACACACACACACACACACACACACACACACACACATACATACATACATACATACATACATACATACACATACACACACACACACACACACACACACACACACACAAAGCAACACGCATGCACACATGCACGCACACAAGCACACACACATGCACCTACACACAAGCACACACATTCTTATGCATACACATGCACACATGCTTATACACGCAAACAAGCAACACGCACATACACACATACACACACACACACACACACACACACACACACACACACACACACACACACACACACACACACACACACACACGCACGCACACGCACACGCACGCACACACACACACACGCACACACACACTCACATACACACACACACACGCACACACATACACACACGCACATTTGTAACGAGAATAATCAGTATAGTTATTTTTATGCGAATATAATCAATATCATTTGGAAACAGCTACCTAAGAGAGATCCAATTTGTTTAACTATAAACGAGATATTTTCTGGCAATGTAAACGAATACCACATACGTATAACATAAATAAAAAGACTTAAACGAATTTCTATTGGTCAACCCACACCACCTTTTGATGATATCACAGAAGAACCCCAAGTCACATTGTGAACTGTAGCAATAATGAAATTATTTTTCAACGGGTCTTTTCCTGGAAATGGGATTCGACGTACCACTCTGCCCTAACTGCACCAAGCCTAACTTTATCTTCTTTGAAATTCTATCCACATCATCATCATGGCACGTGGAACGCAGGGAGAACCACACCGTCTAGACATTGTGGGAAAAGCATGATCCCACCACAGCGACCCTTTAAGATTTATATTGAAGTACGTAGGACAGAATGAGTGGAAGGGTGGTGAGATAAACACCAGGAACCGTTGGAGTTTTTATTTCTAACGTTTCGTCCTGAAAGGACTTCCTCAGAGTGTACACAAACAAATAATTGACAGCTTATATAACCACAGCTTAACCCGTTCCTCCCCGTTCGTCTTCGCTCCTCATGCACCCCCGTTCGGCATCACGAATAACCAAGCTGGCCGTTACTCTCGCCAACTTTACAAATCCATCACGGTGGTTGCTACATGGATGTAAATTGATATAGGCTGCCTCAATCACTTTTCTTCTCTGTTTTGTTAGACCTTTATGCAGCACCTCTGTTCTTTCCCAATCTGGTAGGTGGCCAAAGTTGTCAAGGTGGACCACTAACGAATTTGATGTTCTGTGAGCTCTGATGTCGCTTTTGTGTTGATAGGTACGTTTCTTTATCCCTCTGCTGGTTTCTCCGAAATAACTAATGGGACAGCAGAGAAACCAGCAGAGGGATAAAGAAACGTACCTATGAACACAAAAGCGACATCAGAGTTCACGTGATGCCAAACGGGGGTGCATGAGGAGCGAAGACGAACAGGGAGGAACGGGTTAAGCTGTGGGTATATAAGCTGTTAATGATTTGTTTGTGTACACTCTGAGGAAGTCCTTTCAGGACGAAACGTTAGAGATAAAAACTCCAACGGTTCCTGATGTTTATCTCACCACCCTTCCACTCATATATATTTATTATATATATATATATTATATATGCATATATATATGCATATATATATTATATATATATATTATATATATATATATACATATATGTATATATATACATATATCATTAAAAGTGATGGCTAGTTGTGCATTAATAATTTTCTTAATGGTATTTTCCATATACCTTATTAAGGATTTGTTTTCCTTAGGAAGGAAATTTATGACTTGGCTGTATGTAGTCATATTAGCTAGATCGCGATTTCGGGTTCAAGACCCTTCTTCAGTAGCTATAGGGATAAGAATTAATCCAAAGATTCCAGTAAAGATCTAGGTTTTATACTAGAGTTACTATACTTGCTAATCACTGGGGGAGGTCACCTGGTATTACGGGCAGGGACGAAATGTCACGTGCGCTAGGGAGCCTCCGGGTTTGTGTTGTGGCGGAATGTGGCGTTTTGTCTCGTAGTTGGACGAGTGGCGTTTTGTCTCGTATTGGCGTTTGTGGTGTTATGTCTCATGTTTTTATTTGTAACGGTTTGTCTCATGCTTGGAAGGGCTTTGAGGTCTTCTGCTTGTACATTTAGGTTTGGGCTCAACTCTTTAATATGACTGCATACAGCTAATATGACTACATACAGCCAAGTCATAAATTTCCTTCCTAAGGAAAACAAATCCTTAATAAGGTATATGGAAAATACCATTAAGAAAATTATTAATGCACAACTCGTTGTATATTAAAGAGTTGAGCCCAAACCTAAATGTACAAGCAGAAGACCTCAAAGCCCTTCCAAGCATGAGACAAACCGTTACAAATAAAAACATGAGACATAACACCACAAACGCCAATACGAGACAAAACGCCACTCGTCCAACTACGAGACAAAACGCCACATTCCGCCACAACACAAACCCGGAGGCTCCCTAGCGCACGTGACATTTCGTCCCTGCCCGTAATACCAGGTGACCTCCCCCAGTGATTAGCAAGTATAGTAACTCTAGTATAAAACCTAGATCTTTACTGGAATCTTTGGATTAATTCTTATCCCTATAGCTACTGAAGAAGGGTCTTGAACCCGAAATCGCGATCTAGCTAATATGACTACATACAGCCAAGTCATAAATTTCCTTCCTAAGGAAAACAAATCCTTAATAAGGTATATGGAAAATACCATTAAGAAAATTATTAATGCACAACTAGCCATCACTTTTAATGAAACATGCATTAGAGAAAAACTCCTGCCCAAATACACTGACAATATACATATACATATACATATATTTAAACATTTGTTTATACATTTGTTTTCTATTTATCTATACACTTATTTTACTTATTCTTACATATATATATATATATATATATATATATATATATTAACTATGAAATATCTACAATATATTACATCCAAAGACGGGAGGAATAAGTGAGATTTGAATACCAGTGGAGAAGACAGGTCACGAGAATGGCAAAGACAGACACATCTGATGAAAAGAGTGAAAATAAAAATGAAATTAAAGCGAGTCTGTGAAATTCGAAATGGTAGATTTAAAGCCTAGATTGAATTTGACTGTGAGCGAAGTTGTGCATTAGAGTTTCAAATTGAAAAAGTAAAAAGCAAAGAAAAATGAAGACAAAATAACAAACATAACAGAATAACACTGAATAACACATGGACAACATAAGCATGGATATAAAGGTGAATTTAAGGAGATCAAAATAACAACACTTGGATGGAAGATAACAGAATAATAAACGTTATAATATTCTACGAAATATAAGAGCAAAAATACTACGCACGCCTTTATTTTTATCATAGAAAACTAGTCTTAGAGTTAAGCTACAAGGAATATCATTAACCTTTTTTCGGGCAGCGGCCATCACATGTATTGCATGCTGATACATGTTTAATAATAAAGATGTATGCTATCTACGGGCTAATCAGCATTAGTATAGATGCCTCAAAACTGTGCGAAAAAAATATGCGTGAATGAATACAAGTATGTACCAAATCTACACAACTGTATAAATTACAGAAGAAATAGACGTCAAGTTCAAGTTAGGAAGTAGAAAGGAGATTATTCACAAGGATATATGACTTGGGAATCAAGTCCAAAACAACGGTAATGGGCATTAGAGAAACCTAATACTCGTAGAGAACTGTGGGAATTCTATTTCTGACGTCTCGTTCTTACCAAGGCTTCTTCAAATTTACTCTAAAGAAATCCTGGTGAGGATGAAACGTCTGAAGTAAAACTCCTACAGTTCTCTGTATTTACCTGACCACATTATAACTCATGCTACCCACTCCCCACCTGAACAAAACCTTGAATTGTTCCTCGCCATCCTTACCCAAAACACCTTCACCTCAGCATCCACTTCCTCCCACCTCTTACCAGTCTGGCACCATCTGGCACTCGATGCATCCTAATACGTGTGAACGAAATGCTATGAAAAATACATTTCAAATCGTGTTTGTTTTGAATACAAGAACCGTACTCAAGCGCGTCAATATGAAAAGACTCAGGTTTAATCTAATTTGACACTTGTCGTTTACAAGATTTTCCGAGACAATGGGGCTTATGACGTTTGAAAAAGGATCTTGTTTTGCATGTAAACATTTAAGCAATTCTTATGCGAATTCAAGGACCGGTAATTAACACACACGATTTCATTTCTTATTGAATATTGAACGTTAAATTGTTTTTTGTATATTTTTCATTTAATATACATTTTTAAAAATCTCGCGAACTTGACACGGCCAATGATTTTTTTTCAAGAACGCATTATCAATTCTCAAGCACTAAACGTTTTAGATGAATACTTTCTGTGGGAATTAATTCTATGCAACATTAAAAGGGCTTTCATATTCAACATATTCTAAGTTTCAATCACATAAGATAAAAAGAGGCTTCCCGAATTAAAACTTAATTACAAGTACCTTTTAGAAAGGACAAACTCTTTAAGCCAGTATCTACGTGTCTATGTGTCCGTGTCTGTCTGTGTGTCCGTGTCTGTGTCTCTGTGTTTGTGTGTCCTTGTCTGTCTCCGTGTCCGTGTCTGTCACCGTGTCCGCGTCTGTCCCCGTGTTCGTGTCTGTCCCCGTGTCCACGTCAGTCCCCGTGTCCGTGTCTGTCCCCGTGTCCCTGTCAGTCTCCGTGTCCGTATCAGTCTCAGTGTCCGTGTCTTTTTCCGTGTCCGTGTCTGTCTCCGTGTCCGTGTCCGTGTCCGTCTCCGTGTCTGTCTCCGTCTCCGTGTCCGTCTATGTGTGTCCGTGTATGTCTGTGTGTTTGTGTATGTCTGTGTCTGTGTGTTCGTGTTTGTCTCCGTGTCAGTGTGTCTCCGTGTCAGTGTCTGTCTGTGAGTCCGTGTCTGTGTGTGCGTCCGTGTCTGTGTGTCCGTGTGTCCGTGTCTGTGTGTCCGTGTCTGTGTGTCCGTGTCTGTCTGTGTGTCCGTGTCTGTCTGTGTACCCGTGTCTGTGTTTCCGTGTCTGTTTGTGTGTCCGTGTCTCTCTCCGTATCCGTGTCTCTCTCCGTGTAGTCCGTGTATGCCTCCGTGTCCGTCTCTGTCTCCGTGTCCGTGTTCGTCTCCGCGTGTCGTGTTTACATGCCCGTGTCTGCATGCCTGCGTCTGCATGCCTGTATCTGTATGCCTGTGCTTGTATTCCTGTGTGTGAATGCCTATCAGTGAATGCCTATCGGTGCATGTCTGTCGGTGCATGTCTGTCGGTGCATGTCTGTCGGTGCATGTCTGTCGGTGCATGTCTGTTGATGTCTGTGTGAGTCTATGTATCTATATGTCTGTGTCTATATCTATTGATAACTGTTTGTGTGCTTGTGTCTGTAGCTTTGGAATCCTTTGCTGCTATTATGTTGAGATAGAAAAACAGAACTTTTGTGATCATCAATTCCGGTTTTCGTAGTTGCCACCAGACAGTTTTCTTCAGTTGTGAGGTACCTTGTCCCCTTGGATTAGTACAGAATACTCTTAGTATTCTTGTCTGCTGTCACCAAACATTTTATCTACTTGGGTACTAAAGGATTAACAGAACGAAGCAATACGAGGAAACCATTATCACCATAGTAAACCAGAGCCATCTTTCCTTCGTTATTCACAGAATTAGTCCGCTTTTTGGATCAAACCCAATTCGTAGATAAATGGATAATCTTATTTTGTATCTCTGAAGTTGAGACTTCTGACGACTTGTCATCAGTCACCAACACAGGGTCTCCTTCTCTTAATGCCACAACAAATTTCTCACTGTCAAACCCCATTATAAGGAAATATAGTCAATACTAATACAGTAATGCATACACTGGTCGCGAGGAACTGTGGAGGTCAGGAAATTGCGTAAATTAGACGAGAGAAACAATGATTAAAAAAGGCTTTTAAAACATTCGTATTTAAAAATGTAGGGAGAACTATACTAATTTCACTACATATTTGAAACTCCATTTTGGAGAAATATAGTCACTTACACCAGTGGTTGTGCGTGTATGTGTATGTGTGCGCGCATTTGCGTACGTGCGTGTGCGTGCGTGTGCATGCATGTTTGTGCGTGTACATGCGTGAATGTGCTTGTGCATGTGTGCGTGTGTGCGTGCATACGTGCGTGTGCGTGTGCTTGTGCATGCGTGCGTGTGAGTGTGCTTGTGCATGCGTGCGTATGCATGCGTGCATGTGGGTGTGCATGTATGCGTGTGCCTGTGCATTCATGCGTGTGCCTGTGCATTCATGCGTGTGCATGTGCATGCGTGTGTGTGCGTGTGCATGCATGCGTGTGCATGTGTATGCGTGCGTGTGCGTATATTTACCTAGTTGTATTATACGTGAAGAGCAGCTATGCTGGTGGTAACCTGTCTCTGTATCTCGCAATATCTAGTTTATTGTTTGTGTGCCTGTGTATTCGTGTGTGTATACGTGCGCGTGCGTTTGCATGTGTGTGCATGCGTACGCGTACGTCTGCATGCGTGCGTGTACATGTGTGTTTGTGCATGCGTGTGTGCATGTGTATGGTTATGCTCTGTGTGTGTGCATGTGCTGCGTGTGTCTGTGTGTCCTGCGTGTGTGTGCGTGTGCTGCGTGTGTGCCCGTGTGCTGCGTGTGTGCCCGTATGCTGCTTGTGTGTGTGTGTGTGTGTGTGCTGCGTGTGTGTGTGTGTGTGCTGCGTGTGTGTGCGTGTGCGTGTGCTGCTTGTGTGTGCGTGTGCTGCGTGTGTATTCGTGTGCGCGCGTGTGCATTCGCGTGCGTGCGTGTGGATTCGTGTGTGTGCTCATTTGTGTGTGTGTGCTTATTTGTGTGTGTGTGCTTACTTGTGTGTGTGTGCTTATTTGTGTGTGCATGCGTGAGTGCGTGTGCATACATTTGTGTGTGCATGCGTGTGTGTGCTTATTTGTGTGTGCATGTGTGAGTGCGTGTGCATACATGTATGTGTGCATGCGTGTATGTGTACATGCGTGTATATTCGTGTGCATTGTGTATATACGTGCGGATGCATGTGCATGCATGTGTGTGCGCATGCGTGTGTGTGTGTGTGTGTGTGTGTGTCTGTGTGTGTGGATGGGTGTGTGTGCGTGTGGATGCGTGTGTACGCGTGTGGATGCATGTGTGTGCGTGTACACGGGTGTTTCTGTGTGTACATGCGTATGTGCGTGTGCATAAGTGTATATGAGTACATATTCGTGTGTGTGCGTGTACATGCGTGAGAGTGCATATGTGTGTGTGCTTGTGCATGTCTTAGTGCATACGTGCGTTTACACGTCCGTGTGTGCGTGTGCACACATGTGCGTCTATGTGACTGTGCGCCTGTGCATGTGTACCTGGGCGTCAGTGTCCCTGTGGGCCGGTGTGTCTGGGTGTTGGTATGCCTGAGCGTTGGTGTGCTTGGGCGTCTGTATGCCTGGGCGTCGGTGTGCCTGAGCGTCTGTGTGCCTGGGCGTCGGCGTGCCTGGGCGTCGGTGTGCCTGGGCGTCGGTGTGCCTGGGCGTCGGTATGCCTGGGCGCCTGGGTCCCTGTGTGCCTGGGCGTCGGTGTGCCTGGGCGTCGGTATGCCTGGGCGCCTGGGTCCCTGTGTGCCTGGGCGTCGGTGTGCCTGGGCGTCGGTATGCCTGGGCGCCTGGGTCCCTGTGTGCTTGGGTCCCTGTGTGCCTGGGACCCTGTGTGCCTGGGTGCCTTTGTAACTGGGCGTCGGTGTGCCTAAGTGTCATTCTGCCTGGGCGTCAGTGTCCTTGGGCGCCTGTGTGCCTGGGCGCCTGTGTGCTCAGGTGCCTGTGTGTCTGAGCGCCTGTGTGCCTGGGCGCCTGTGTGCCTGGGCGCCTATGTGCCTGGGCGCCTGTGTGCCTGGGCGCCTATGTGCCTGGGCGCCTGTGTACCTGGGCGCCGGTGTGCCTGGGAGCCGCTGTGCCTAGATGTCGGTGTGCCTAAGTGTCGTTCTCCCTGGGCGTCGGTGTCCTTGGGCGCCTGTGTGCCTGTGTGCCTGGGCGCCTATGTGCCTGGGCGCCTGTGTGATTGGACGCCTGTGTGCATGGGCGCCTGTGTGCCTGGGTGCCTGTGTCTCTGGGCGCCTGTATGTCTGGGAGCCTGTGTGCCAGAGCGTAGGTGTGCCTGGGTGTCGGTGTGTGTGCATATATAATTTTTTGCATCTTTTTAGAGAAAATATTCAATTTCAAGGTACAGTGTTTGTGTGCGCTAATTTAAGTTATGCACGACAGTTATAAGTTACTATATTATTTTTTGAGTTCAAACAATATTTTGTGTTCTTTAAAATATATTTATCTTTACAGAACCACTGTAAATTTTACAGAAAACCTCCGAAAAAATTTACCCGTACTTTTTTTTATTTTTTCTTCTTAATTAACTTCTGATGTTTTACACCGTATCTTGTTTAGTCAACATATCCTTCTATAATTAAAACCCCAGACCACAAGATTAACACTAGCTCAGTTATAACGTTATCTAGTTCCGTGCAACACACATACACTAACACAATTTACTGCATGGCTTTAATCATCGGCTGCATGGACGGGACCCCACATATCCTATCCTGTATATTACAGGAAGGTTCATCATACCCGGGTGGATTTCTGCCACAAGCCTGAGAGAGCAAGTCCTTTCCTCCCCAACAGGCGTCATGATCTATTGAGGACTTGAGCCATCCAAGGACAATAAGATTATCTTCATATTAACCAGGACTGGCAGCAGATGATCACATTAAACTTCGGGACATCCCACGTAGTCAAGGGACGCGTGGACGCCGCACAGGTTAAGCGTGCCGTTACAATCAAAATGGAACAATCATCCTCAGTGCGAGATTTTTTCCTTTCTCTTTTTCTGTACTGAGAAAATCTCAAATCACCGGCCCTTGGCTTCAAACGAGACTTACCTCACAAGAGAGGATGTAGGAGACCACGCCAATGTCAGTAGTAGCAGACAACCTATGCGGGGAACTGAAAGTAGCTAAACCCGACTTTTAATTCGAATTAATCAATTCTGCTCTGGCTAAAGCCATGCAATTTTAATCAGCTTTGAGAAACTCGTCGTCCTTAACGTACAGGTAATCTTGATTAACCTCCTCACGTTCATTACTTTAATCACTTTGTTCTGGCTATAGCTAAACATTCTTACCCAATGTTTGAAGAAATTTTGTACAGTGGAAAGAAGTAAAGAAATAAAACTGGATGACTTTTGAAAAATGCATGTCACAGAAAAGAGGTTAGACATTTCACACAATTTAGTCTTGTGAGGTCTTGTAGGAACCAAAGGCATACATTTACCGTAACTAAAAGAACAGTGACCGAGAAAACAAAGAGAAAACGAATTGGATACTTCGTATTCCTGTGGACCGGAAAGGTTCCATGGTTTATCAGAAAAATTTAGTTCTAGTGGGTTAAACGGTACCTATTAACCGTTTAACCCAATGTTCTTTACATATTACGTCCTTGCTAGTGACAAAAAGTCTCGTTCAACCAAACTAAAATTCCGTTGAAAACTACAATCTAATTATCATTTATCCTACTTTTCTTGCCTCTTTCTACAGCCTCTATGTATCCATATACCTCCTCAAAACAGACATTTACAGATCTTCCGGTCACGTACCTAAATTCGTGAAACAGGAAACCAAGCACCATCGCAAATAAAGGCCTTACTTGCTCAAAGCATAGGGCCCATAATCCCCACACGGTAGCTTTTAAACATCCAACCCTATATCTTGGCGAACACAGAGCTTTTACTCAGTTGAGGCCTGCCTCCAAAATAAAGACTGACTGCATCAATCGACACTTGACAGCGTCACCCCTCAGTTGAATAAAACAGTCTGGCACGATCAAATACTGAAATATAATTAAAAATTTAAAGTCACTGAACCACAAGTTCCACTTCCTGGCCTCCTTCCTATTTCCACATCTCCATGCTTCTTGCCTCACCTCTCCTCTCTTCCACAAGTGCTCCTCGCTTACGCAAGAGCTCCTCGTCCTTCGAAGATGTCTTCTGAACTCCTCCTTATGCACCTCCGCTCTCCACCTCACCTCTCTAAAAGCTTCCGACCACCCTCCAAATTTAGCTAAAAACGTTTTTTTTTTCTCTCTCTCTCTCTTTGTCTCCTTCCATTTGCTTCCTCAATCCAAATGATGCAAATAACACTAATTTCCTCCAGTCATCCTCTCACACCAACAAACTTGTATACTCGTGTATAAGTACATATTATATATATATATATATATATATATATATATATGTGTGTGTGTGTGTGTGTGTGTGTGTGTGTGTGTGTGTGTGTGTGCGTGTACGTGCGTGTACGTGCGTGTGCGTGTGTGCGTGTGTGCGTGTGTGCGTGTGTGCGTGTGTGCGTGTGTGCTTGTGTGTGTGTGTGCTTGTGTGTGTGTGTATGTGCGTGCGCGTGCGTCTGCGTCTGCGTGTGCGTCTGCGTGTGTGTGTGTGTGGGCTTGTGTGTGTGTGTGGGCTTGTGTGTATGTGTGTGTACATACACAATTTGTTCAAGTCTACATCAATAACAACACTAACCTAAGTTCTCTTAATATTTCCATGAGAGTTCCATGGCTTTTATAAGTTCCTCAATGTTTATTTTGTTTCTAGTGACATCTTTCGACCTAATCTCTGATTATCTTCATGTAATATATACAAGAACTTCAACTACAGGCGGGAATAAAAGGGCACGACTCCACAAATAACATTTTTCGTATATATTACAGATAATTCAACACGCACACACACACACGCACACACGCACACACGCACACACACGCACACACACACGCGCACACGCACACGCGCACACGCACACGCACACGGTACCCTTCTTTCGGATACCATCCAAATTACATTTTGCTCCCTATTGACTCGCTCAATTTTCATCATCTGTAGTCTTTCCTCTAACCACCTTTCCTTCCTTTAAGAATTATTTTCTTTCCTGCTCTCCATCTTATCCCAACCTTGCTTGATCTCCATTGTCATTACTGAACCACTATCCCTTCCATCTCCTGTCTAAATCTTTCCCTCCGTTTTTATATCATTTTCACCCAGTTCTCCTCCCTGTTCCAATTTCCTATCTCCCCCCTATTCCCCCTATCCCCTTTGGCATTCTGCAAGGAATGAAAGAGTCCTGCTGGCCAGAAAACGAACAGACTTTAAAACATTGCACGTCCGTAGCCGACATTCGTGGTCACTTCCACTTTACTTTGAAGTTTTCTATCCTCCCCTCTCGCTCAGAGTCTTTCCTCCATATTGCCTGAACATGAAGATCTATAGGTACAATAATGTTTGAATATACATGGTGCTATTCTTGCATAAAAACATTGGTAAAAATGGACTGAGATCAACTTTTCGTTCTATATGCAAATACAAACTTGAAATACATATGAAAACAGAAGAAGTTTTACTCAGACTATATATATATATATATATATATATATATATATATTAATGCATGCATGCATGTATAGTATGTATGTATGTATGCATGTATGTATGTATGCATGTATGCGTGTATGTATGTATGCATGTATGCGTGTATGCGTGTATGTATGTATGCATGTATGCGTGTATGTATGTATGTATGTATGTATGTATGTATGTATGTATGTATGTATGTATGTATGTATGTATGTATAGCGGAGGTTTGTATATATATTCGATTTTAGCAACCGGTATAAACAATTATATTCTTCGACTTCATCAAGGTTCTCATCAATGATTACAATTGCTTTACTTTTAAGCTTTTGAATTAAACATTACTTTGGTATTGTTCTTGTAACTTACTTCCGCTGTTCTGAAATAAAAATAATGTCGTCCACAGATCTAAAATGATTAAAATGTTATACATTAATTTTGAAACCTTTCCCTTTCCAACTCTGTACTCTGGAATTTTCATCCGAACAAGCTGTAAATAGTTTGTGTGAAATTATATTATCTTACTGTATCTCATCCTCCAGGTTTATAGTTTATTCTTCTCTATGTACTCGAATTACAACAGTACTTTTTCTCTATGTTGTTTTGCACCCTTTCTTATGTAATTTATCGTGCTACTTTTTCTACCTAGTCAAAGGCCTTTTCGTAATTTACAAAGGTTAAACATGCTTGTTGCTTTCGATAGTTTTCTCGATTGGTTGATTTATTGACTGCAAATGATCTGTCGTCAATATCAGTTTCTGAAGCCTGCTTTATCTAAAACACCTAAGCAGGATGCTGTAATGACTATCATTTATTTTATATTATTTATTTGTTTTGTTATCATTTGTCTGTTTGTTAATTATTTGCTTAATTCTCATTTATTTTTAATTATGTCAATTCATTATTTACTATTCACCTGTTTGTTTATTATTTAACTATACCTATGCATTTATTTACGTATTTTATTTACTATTTACATTATGATTTTTTTTTACATCCGACCTAGATATGGACCAAAAGGTCTCCTGTCGGACGTCTCCGCCTTTGCAATCCTTACGATACACTTTCTCTACGTTTTATAAACTAATCAGTCGGTAACTACTCAAGGCTCCTTTCTTTTACACCTTTCTTCTGAACTACTGTAAAATTGGTATAACGCTGCACCACGATATAAGAACGCTTTCCTGACATTCACTCAGTATGTTTAAGCTAATCTAAAATTATTTCCCTACGTTTTTCAGCAGATCTGTCGATTCATCATCTTCCTTAGGTGCTTTTCCAAGTTTCATGAATTTTAAGGCAAACATTAGTTCATTTCTAAGTTCTGGTACAGTACTAAGGTCTTCAAGAGAATTTCCGAACTCAACTATGTTATTTGATAGGTAAAGATCTTGGTATTTTACGTACTTCTATATCTAACATTTTATTTCATTTTTTTCTATATATCCGTTACCTACCTAAAGATAGTTTGCGCTAGGCCTCTTTAATACTTTTACTTTTCCGATTAGTTCTTTAATCATGTTTCATGTTTCTCTTTCGTTTCCCCGAGCACCAATACTTCGTGGACTGAGGTGTAAAACGGGCGATGTAGACTGCAGCGTATCTTACACACGGAATCATTGTTGAGGAAACGATGACGACAAAGGTTATACCACATAGGAGGTTGTCATGAAAGAATAACGACTATTAAACCAGACTCCATAACGAGAACAAAACTTGGTAGGAACAATATTCCTCGGTCCTGTTCAAAAATACATCTTCATGGCAGAAGTGTTACAATACCCACAATTAATCTTTATACTACCCCTGACTTGTTTAAACCTTCAAAGAATTTTCTAAGATGGGATCAATGACGAGTATCTGTAACTGATGATCCTGCAAGATGGGCGTCAGAGTGAATCATCTCCCTACCTTTCATCTCCAGAACCCAAAGCCTAACCTCTATGTGAAGGTGCAGCCCTGAGGAACTGATACTCTTGTCTTTGAAACGGATCCAAGAATACTGTAACACATTGTCATAGGAACCGCCTCACACTGATACAGCATATAGTTTCTTCCCACACATACACTGGGAGCCAAGGACCGTTGCCAACCACTGTGAAGCTACATGATTCTACTAGTAAGTGAAACTATAGGTACCATTTATCATTATCTCCTAGAATTTTTCTTATATTATTAGCCCTGAAACCAAGTCAAGGCAGTTTTCCACCGATCATTCAGATTATCTATATTTTATGTTTGCTTATTATCAAGAGAGACCATTGGCAATAGACTGACCGACTGTTTCGTCTATGTATCACCGTGTTCTAAACCTTCTAAACAAAAAACTTGTATATACAAGCTTTTTAAAAGGTGTATGACCACTCATAACCCTATTACTATCCTAGAATTTTAATTTCTTGCGTATTCATTTTCTCATGTCTTAAACAAGAATTCCCAATACTAATTGTCCAGGTGATAAGTATTTGTCTAATTTTCCTTCTCTCGTTAAAAGCAACAGAAATGGGTTTTTACAGAAGAATGCCCAGAATCCCCTGGACTGGCAAAGTTACGAATGAAAAGGTACTGAGGAGAACAAGAGTGGGAAGAAGCCTAATAAGATATAAAGTGGGGACAGCTAAAATTTCCGAGACACATCCTAAGAGGTAGAGAATCAGAGATTGTTTACTTGGAAGAATGGAAGGGAAAGGACCAGCCTCATAAACTCCGTTGGAGGAGAGCGGATGGTGGCATAGATTGTGAGGCTGGCGGAAGACGGGGGAAGTTGTCGCTCCATGATCGATGACGTCACTTGACGGTCACTTCGGTAAGGGAAAGGTAAGTATACTAAAACTAATTATATATATTTCTTAACAATCTATTATAATTCTTCCCTTAGTTCCTCTCCAAACCATCTAATTCTACCTTTTTTTTCTATACTAAAAACATTAAGTGTTATACAGGAATACGTTCTATACCCTCTCCTGTTTTAAGCATCCTACCTGATTGCACTTTCACACCCCAGTTCGATGACACAGTCCTACGTGTTTCCACATCAGTCTTCAGACGTCCTCACCTGAAACACGAAACCTCTCTATACGTGGCTGCAAAACACTCGACTTCGAGATTTTCAATCGTCTTTGGGAAATAGAAAAAAAAGTGTCTCTGGTAAATCCGAGACCCAGATTCACACCTCTTGTTTGATATAACCCTTCTCTAAGAGCTCTCCCTTTGGACCCGTCAAGACCTCACGTCCTATGCTTTTCTGACAAACTCTGCAAATTAAATATCTCTGGAATGTCCTTAATCTAACCTCTTCTCAGCCTGACTGGAGACTACCCTTCAATCAAAAAAGAATGCCCATCAATTTACTAACCCTCCTTAAATTTCTCCTTTACTACCTTTATGATTCAACCTCTCAAGTGCAATATTGTCCCAATGGATAGAAGCCTTGGTTATTGCTGGCAAAATATCTCCCTGACTGCTAAGCTTATAAAGGAGTCTGTCATAATCTGCATAAAGTAAACATCTCACATGTGGAGTAACACGCTTCATTCAGAACTTCCGAGTCGGACAAGATCCAAAACTACCCACTGTAAGAATTTAATTTACTTTTCAAATATTCAAAATTTTCCTATTAACAGCGGTCTCACCTCCCTTCTACACTAATCCCCATGACTTATTCTCTTCTTAGCCTTTTAAGTGCGTCTCTCACATTCTTTGACCACATATTTTATATTCTTATGTTCAAACCTTTTGTATAAAAATACCACTTTTAGTTAACCTTTACCCTGACCGTCTACTCTTTCACTGATAATCTGAAGCTCTCTCTTCTCACCCTGTTCTTAGACCTACGATTATTCTCCTTCAAAGAATGTAAAAGAAATCTTTACCTCTTCCCGAATTCCACTTAAAATTGGCATATTCTCTTCCCTATCCACTTTTTTTTTATAGTGGTTTATTACAATTGATAAACAGAAAACAGAACACCTGAATTTGAGTCCAAATTTACTCGTGTTGTGTGAATACAATGTACAGAGAATACAATCTTAGGGAGAATGTTAAACTCCGTATAGGATGAAAAAAAAAAAATGCAGACAATGACCTAACCATCCATGAACACCACTTTACACTACCTATCTTCAAAACCTTTTACCTTGCTCCCACCAGGTCATTTTACTCAATAGAGGGAAAACCACTACGCAGTAAAAGGGTTAAAAATATATATATACTCCATCAGTTTCAGTGTTTACTGAAGACTGTGGTCCACTTTCTAGTGGCCTCATTGGTCAAAGAGCAACAGCTTGCACTCCTTGTTCATGGGGAAGTACTTCAGACTTTTCTACTGGCTAGACCAGGACATTAATCTATTCCATCTCTCCCTCTCCCACCCTTCCTCCCTTCTCCCTCTCTCCTTCCTCTTTCTTTTATCACTCGTTCTCATAGTCTTTCCCTTCATCTCATCCTCCCTCTCTTTTCCTCCCTCTTTCTCTCCTTTCTCCCTCCCACTTGCTCTATCTTCCACGCTCGCTCTTTTTTCTCTTCTTGCTCTCTTTTACTTTGCTTTTCATTCACTTTCCTTCTCTTTCCTCCTCCTTGATCCCTCTCTCTTTCCTTACCTCTCGTTTTCTTTCTCCTTCTCTTCCTCATTCTCTCTTCTATTCTCTCCCCCTCACTCTCGATATTTCCTTTTTTCTCGTTCTTTTCCTCCCTTTGTCTTTCCTTCTCGTTTCTTTCCTTCCTTCCTTCCTTCACCTCTATTTCCGTCCTCCTCTTCTCCCCCTCTCTATATCTACCCTTTTCCTCCCTTCCCCGCTCTCTCCCACCGCCCTCTCTCCCACCGCCCTCTCTCCCACCGCCCTCTCTCCCACCGCCCTCTCTCCCACCGCCCTCTCTCCCACCGCCCTCTCTCCCACCACCCTCTCTCCCACCACCCTCTCTTCCCACCACCCTCTCTTCCCACCACCCTCTCTTCCCACCACCCTCTCTTCCCACCACCCTCTCTTCCCACCACCCTCTCTTCCCACCACCCTCTCTCCCACCACCCTCTCTTCCAACACCCTTTCCCCTACCACCCTTTCCCCTACCACCCTCTCTCCTACCACCCTCTCCCCTACCACCCTCTCCCCTACCACTCTCTATCCTACCACTCTCTTCCCTACCACTCTCTTTCCTACCACTCTCTTCCCTACCACTCTCTTCCCTACCACTCTCTTCCCTACCACTCTCTTCCCTACCACTCTCTTCCCTACCACTCTCTTCCCTACCACTCTCTTCCCTACTACCCTCTCCCCTACTATCCTCTCCCCTACTATCCTCTCCCCTACCACCCTCTCCCCTACCACCCTCTCCCCTTCCACCCTCTCTCTTACCACCCTCTCTATATTCACGTTTTCTACATATGCCATAAGGCACATTCATGCAAGCGAGTATGTGCTTACCCTCGTGCACGTGCCTCGAATCACTCACCCAAAATAGATTATTTCTGTATGTGTGGGTTCCATGACATACGTCCAACTTGTACAAATCACCTACATCTTCGAATTCCTCAACCTTTTGATTCCAGCTTCCAAATTGCCCAGAAGTCATCGTCTCTGAAGGAATGAGCGTGCGCTCCTCTTCACCTCGATCCAAGTGGCTCTTGGAGGCATCGAGGAGTGAAATGTGGTCAGTAAGGCCTGTAATGGATCCCATCCAATGTTCAACACCCTGAAGGCTAAGTGTGTGTGCGTGGAGTGTGTGTACGTGTGCGTGGAGTGTGTGTACGTGTGCGTGGAGTGTGTGTACGTGTGCGTGGAGTGTGTGTACGTGTGCGTGGAGTGTGTGTACGTGTGCGTGGAGTGTGTGTACGTGTGCGTGGAGTCTGTCCGTGTGCGTGGAGTGTGTGTACGTGTGCGTGGAGTGTGTGCGTGCGTGTGCGTGGAGTGGGTGTACCTGTGTGTGGAGTGTGTGTACGTGTGTGGAGTGTGTGTACGTGTACGTGTGTGTGGAGTGTGTGTACGTGTACGTGTGTGTGGAGTGTGTGTACGTGTGCGTGGAGTGTGTGTACGTGTGCGTGGAGTGTGTGTACGTGTCCGTGGAGTGTGTGCACGTGTGCGTGGAGTGTGTGCACGTGTGCGTGGAGTGTGTGTACGTGTGCGTGAGTGTGTGTACGTGGAATGTGTGTACGTGTGCGTGGACGGTGTGTACATGTGCGTGGAGTGTGTATACGTGTGCGTGGAATGTGTGTATTTGTGCTTGGAGTGTGTGTACGTGGAGTGTGTGTACGTGTGCGTGGAGTTTGTGTACATGTGCGTGGAGTGTGTGTACGAGGAGTGTGTGTACGTGTGTGTGGAGTGTGTGTCTATGTGTGTTTGTGTGTGTGTGTGTACGTGTGCGTGGAGTGTGTGTACGTGTGCGTGAAGTGTGTGTACGTGTGCGTGGAGTGTGTCTACGTGTGCGTGGAGTGTGTGTACGTGGAGTGTGTGTACGTGTGCGTGGAGTGTGTGTGCGTATACGTGGAGTGTGTGTACGTGTGCGTGGAGAGTGTGTACGTGTGCGTGGAGTGTGTGTACGTGTGCGTGGAGTGTGTGTACGTGTGCGTGGAGTGTGTGTGTGTGTGTGTGTGTGTGTGTGTGTGTGTGTGTGTGTGTGTGTGTGTGTGTGTGTGTGTGTGTGTGTGTGTGTGTGTGTGTGTGTGTGTGTGTGTGTGTGTGTGTGTGTGTGTGTGTGTGTGTGTACGTGGAGTGTGTGCACGTGTGCGTGGAGTATGTGTACGTGTGCGTGGAGTGTGTGTACGTGTGCGTGGAGTATGTGTACGTGGAGTATGTGTACGTGTGCGTGGAGTGTGTGTACGTGTGTGTGGAATGTGTGTACGTGTGCGTGGAGTGTGTGTACGTGTGCGTGGAGTGTGTCTACGTGTGCGTGGTTTCACCTCCCCTTGTCACCACTGTCACTTAAATTTGACTTGTAATATCACTCGTCTCAAGGCCCCTTGCCTTCTTTTTCCTGTAGTCTCACTATTTTCTAGGCCCCGTGCCTAGTTCTCTCGTCCTTTGGGTTAATAAAAGGGTGGTGAATTTTCTTTCTTCTTTCACTGTAATTTCACCTTCTGCTTACACTCGGGATCTCTTCCTCTCGTCTCTACATCGTCTCTCCCTAGATCGTCTCTTGATCCTCTCTTGATCCTCTCTCGATCCTCTGACGAGATCCCGTATCCTACGCTAAGCTACCTTCGTCTGACGTCACTAATTTTTCTAATCCAATCTCCGGTGACTTCTGAAGTAAATGTCACTCCTTATGGGCGTGACTTTGAATTCATGCACCAATAGTTTTTTCCTCCTTCTCCACCTTGCACCAACCCGGAAAGCCATTACAATGCCACTAGCGATATTGTTTACCTCAGCATTAGTCAAACGAAGCTAACCTGCGCTTACAGAGTTTGATTACATCATCGATTATAAAACAGTCACCACCGTCGGTGTGTTTACATAGACATAGCGTCACCTCAATGTTTTCAAAACAACAGGCGAGCAGGCAGGCTCATTTCCATTCGTACAACTACCGGCCTCTTACAGGGCTCGGCAGCTACCCTTGGTCGTCCCGACCAATTTCTTATTTCCCTCTTACAGGGCTTGCTAATATATTTCTAGAATAAGCTAATCTACCCTTGCGTAATTGTTAATCTACCCTCCAAAATACATCATTCATGCAATAAATTGGGAATAATACATAAACATAATACCTATAAATGTGAATAACATGCATGTCAATATATATATAAGGTATTGAATTAAGCGGTTACATGGTTGATTTGCTTTGACAGAGCCAATCTCCGGAATACAACAAAGGCAATCAGTGCTGCCACTAACACTGAAAGTAAGGGTATGATAAGGATTGGTAGTATATGTAAATCATTTGAGGGAGATCTTGACAATGGTCTTCTCTTAATTTTCAAGGGAGGAGAGTTTTCAGGCAATGTGAAGTTGAAGGTTGAAATGTAGGTGTCATCGGTTAAATGCATTGTATTAAGGGTATTAGAAATGGTGGAAATAGTGTCTGCATGCAATTCGCAGTTATCTTGAATAGAGACAAGACCTTCAACCAAATCTAATTTAGGACTCAACCCGGGACAATTTATTGATACCTTTGTCTTGTTAGGGAAAAACAGGTAATGAGATCCTTGTATGTTACAATGAGGGATCTGGTCTACCAAAATTCGTTGGTAATGACAATTGTTCATAACAGACATATTCCTAACCAGAGAGTTCATGTGAAGCCTCTCGGAACACAAAAGAGATCATGCTTTCTCTTAGATTGTCTACAGAAAGGATGTAATTGATTAGAAAATTCACTATGAGCACTAACTTTAAATTCTGAATGGTTTATCATCTTTTCAAAGATAATAGCAATTAATTTACATAACACACTAATCTAGAGTTTGAGTGTCTCTTCTTGTTCAATATTATTTCCAACACACTTCATTTTCAAAGACAGTCTTATTACTTTAAAATGGTCACAATACTCATGTGTGTACTCAGATGAGAGGTCCTTAAGTCCTTAAGGTTCCAAGTCTGACCACAGCAGATCCTAGGTTTTAGGTTTCCATGTATCTGCTTGACACCAAGTTCCAGTTGTTTAGGTCTCCCATCCCAAATACATACAAATGGTCAATACTATCTGTAAAATACATCAAGATTAATATTCAACTCTTGAAAAATATCATTATAATATTCTCCATATTCTCCAGGATTATTAATATTTATGCACAAAGTATTACTATAATCATCTTCATAGATCTGCAAGCTAATTTTCCTTATGTCATCTAAATGTCCTATCAATTCTTCTCTTGATTTTAAATGTATAAGTTTAACCTTGTTTCCACGTGCAGACTCAATTACCCTATATGGACCAGTGTACCTTGGTGAAAGTTTATTATTGGGTGAGGTTATTTTGACCATTACTAATTCCCCAATTTTCAGTTCTAGTTTATGATCTATTTTGTGTTGTTGTTCCTTTATCTCTTGTGAATACACCTGCATATGTTTCCTAACTCTTTGGTGAATACTTTGAAGAGTATTTATCCTATTGGATATATAATCATCCATATTATATATGGGTTTTTGCTCTGCAGTCAACATTTCATATGGCAGAGTTTTGTCCTCCCCAAAAAATATAAAATGAGGTGTATCCCCAGTTGCTACATTAATTTGATTGTTCAGGGTACACTTAACACAAGGAATCCAAGTATCCCAAGTTACACTATGAGGACTTATTAGGGTTCTAAGACATATAATTATCTTTTTGTTTAACCTTTCTACTACTCCATTACTTTGGGGATGGTTAACGAGTATATTGACTTTCTTGATGTGGAACACATTACATAGATTTTCCAAGATTTTGTTATTAAATTCAGTCCCATTATCTGAAACTAGGATGTTAGGTGTAGTAAAATTACAGATTATCTGATCATAGATTACGGAAGCAATAGTTTCAGCTTTCTTATTGATTATGGGTTGTAATATACAAAATCTTGAAAAATAATCAATAGCAACAAATAGGTATTTAAAGCCGTTCTCGGATAATGGTAATTCCAATGTATCCATGTGAACTCTTTCCCAAGGTTTCTGTGGAATGGGATAGGTGAGTATAGGAGCAGGTTTTGGTGTATTTCCCTTCACCTTTACACATTTTACACACTTTTCTATATAATCATATATAGTTTTCTTCATACCTAGCCAAAAGTACTTAAGTTGTGCCTGTCTGTAAGTTTTATCCTTTCCAGGATGTGAACTACAATCACTATCATGAAGTAACTTCAATATCTCATTTACCAGAGTTTGTGGTATAACCAACTGATTTACTTGACCTCTAGAAATATCTTTCCCATTTACAAATGTTTTCCTATACAATATTCCATTAATCAAATGAAATTCCTCTATCTTATACCCCTTTGGTAGCTTTGGAGGATCTCCTCTTGGGTTCATCAAATGCTTGATTATTGAATCTCTTATTAACATTTCTTCATCTAAAGTTACTAATTCTTCTATACTACAAACAAAATTAATCAACCCAGTCCCAGTCATTGGTTGACTAATGTTTCTAGAAAGTGGATCTGCTACATTCCTTCTACCCGGAATATAATTAAATTGAACTTCATAGCACTGAAGTATCGCAAACCATCTAGCAAGTCTGCCTCTAAGATTCTTATGCTTAAATAAGTTCTGAATAGCTGTGTGATCAGTCCAAACTCTGATGGGATACCCTAGTATCATATCCCTAAAACTTTCTAAAGAATAAATTACTGCTAAAGTTTCTCTTTCAGTTATAGAATAGTTTCTCTCCGCACTATTACAAAGTCTGGATGTGTAAGCTATGGGTTTCAAAGTTCCATTTCTCTCTTGCATTAGTATGCCTCCTAACCCTATGTCAGACGCATCAGTACAAAGAATAAATTCTTTTTCATAGTCGGGGAAAATTAAAATAGGTGAACTCGTGAGTTTATCTTTCAACTTGTCAAAAGCTTGCTGTTGCGCAGGTCCCCATATGAACTTTGAGTCCTTTCTCAACAAAGAACTTAGTGGATTAGCAATGTCAGCATAACTTTGAATGAATTTTCTATAATATCCTGTTAATCCCAAAAAGCTCCTAACCTTGTCTACATTGGTCGGAACTGGAAAATTCTTGACAGCGTCAACCTTTGAATTTACTGTACTCAGTCCGTGTCTGTCTATCTTATGTCCTAAGTAAATGACACTGTCTTGCAAGAACTTACATTTTTCAAGTTTTACTTTTAACCCAGCTTCTCCTAGTCTTGAGAATATCAAATCTAATTTCTTAAAGTGCTCCACTGCAGTCTGAGAAACTATTAAAATGTCATCTAGAAATACACTGGCAGTGTTTCCTAACAATCCATCTAGAATAGTATTCATTAATCTCATGTAAGTTAATGGACTATTACATAACCCAAATGGCATTCTCTTGAACTCATAATGTCCTGTTGTAGTAGAAAATGCTGTGAACTCTCTTGAATCTTCATGCAATTCTATTTGCCAAAAAGCTGATTTGATATCTATAGTACTAAAATATCTATTCTCAGTTCCCAAACTTCTCAAAATGTCACCGATGATGGGTAATGGTAACCTGTCACGAATGGTGTGCTTATTCAGTTCCCTGTAATCAATAACTGGTCGCATAGTCCCATCAGACTTTGGTACTAAGATCAACGGAAAATTCCACTCACTCTTACTATGTTCAATAATATCCTGTGATAACATTTCAGTGATGAGTTTATCTACTACAGCTAATTTAGAGTGAGGAACTCTGTAGGCTGGTATGTAGATAGGTTGTGTTCCTGGTTTTAACTTAATGTGATGTTTTAAAACAGTTGTTTTGCCTAAGGTGTCCCCGGCAAAGCAATTGCTTTTTTATGTTTCATAAGCAAAGCAAATAAAGCTTCATCCAACTCAGGGCAATTAGTTGATTGTAATAATTCTTTATATCTATTTCTTAAGTCTATGCCTTCTTGTACTGAACAAATTGATGAAGTTGGTAATTCTATCTCCTCACTATTCTCATTTAAAATCTTAATAGGTTTAGTACACACCTGAATACATCCTATTTGTGTACCTTTCTTTAAAACTATCTCTTTATTCATAGTATTAATTACTAATACTTCTACTCTGTTCTTATTTGTCTTATAAATCCCTGAGTCCCACTTCAATCCTTTAAGTTTAACTGATTCTGGGACTGTAATTACTTCAGAGTCTACATTGATTCCTTTCAAACACACTTCAACCTTATTAATTGACATGGGATGTAACAATGTCGACCTTGTTAATCCGCAATCTGCAATTCTCAAGGCATCTGTGGTTGATAATTTAGTAATCTCTGGGATTTCCTGAACTTCTGAGTTGGGTTCACAAATTGTTTTACTTTCTGTAGGGTTGGACCGCTCGGCCTCGCTATCTAGGATAGAAATGTTATCTAAGGATTCATTGATTCCTGTCACTGGTCTTAAGTCTGGTTAATTTAAGAATGGGATTAACTGTGACTTCACTAAAATTCTTAAGTCAGCAGGACAAATTACCATGTTTTCTTTTCTCATAGTTGCAAATCCTATCAATAAATCTCCTGGAAAAACAGACTCTTCTACCACTATCACTGGGATGTACAATTGTTCATTTGTATATAAGGCAACTTCTAGCTCAATCTTACCTAATGTTTTTAACTGATTTCCAGTTACACCTTGCAATGTGAAACGGATTGGTTCCAACATTTTCACTCCTGGGTTCAACTGGTTTAAAACTTTACTAGTAATTACATTAACTACAGACCCTGTATCAATAAAAATTTGAATAGGCTTATTGAACACTTTACCTGCAATGAGAGGTCCTACAGAAGTTTTACCAACAGTAATTATCAGTTTGTCAGTTTCTTTCATCTCCCTTGCATTCCCATATTTAACACAATACCGCCTATCGGTATATATATTGGGAGGTCTGAAATGGTTTATTCTGTGTCTGGGGGTTTTCCTCTTAGCCCTGGGGGTACCCGAAAATTCCTGCATTCATGAGTTCTGTGTCCGATTATATTATGGTAAATACAGAATGGAGGGTTCCTACATTGATACTCATTGTGACCTTCGTATTTGCAATTTCTGCAAATAATCCCATAAAAACATTCTTGTGCCTTGTGTCCCCATGCATTACAATTAAAACAAAGGATTCTGGTATCCCTATCCCTAGATGGACTTCTAGCATGCCGCCTATGTCCTACTTCTGTTTTCTTAAACTCTCTAGAGTTCCTATATTGGCTATGTTGATTTATAGGCATTACATATGGGTTTATTGTTCTGGTCTCACTGTATCCTTGAAGAAGATAATCTACTTCTCCTAAACAGATATTTGATTTTAGATCTTTGTACAGCCTTTCTGCTGTTAAGTCATCAGAATTCTTTGCCAATAAGCTAAATGTAATCAATTTGATTACCTGTGAGATTTTCATCTTCTCACTAGATCTTTCTATCCAGTCTGAATCTTTCAAGATAGAATTCATGTCTTTTGACCATCTATCTAATCTAGCTAAGTACTCTGTGTCAGTTTCACTTGTCCTAACTTCCTTAATCATTTTTACCAATGATCTAATAGGATCCTGATCACATTTGGACATGAAATGTTTAAGAAAGGCTGTTTTGTAATTATCATATTGATTAATTGCTTCCATTTGCTGGAAGTTAATGACAAACCTCGCCCTTCCATGCTCTGGATCTATATTCTCCTTGAGAATCTCAATCTTACGATTCTCATTTGTAATGTTTTTACTAACTATAAGAGTGTCAATGAGGTTCAGGAACTTGTTTACACCATATGTGTTAGACTCTCCTGTGAATTTTGGAATATTTGTATTTGATGTGTGAATTTCGTGTCTCAACACGTTAGAATTCTGAGGGGTACTCATACTTATTACTAATACCTTGCTTTAGCCTGGCTGCTTGCGATGTCGCTTCGTGATGTCAATGTCTGGTTTGACGTCCTTCTACGGTCTTGTCATTCGTCAACGACGTTGTTCCTCCTCCATCACACACTCTGCCTTGAAGACCGCCTTGTAGATGATGATCACCTTGAAGAATCTTGAAGAATGCTTGTTCCCAACGTAGCAGTTACTTGAAGTTGTAGATTTCTCTCGTAGTCGTCTTGGTTGTCTTGTTCCCGTAGACTTCTTGCGCCACTTCTCTTCGGAGGTGTTTAACACTCAGTTCGTCGCACCGCTGTTCACCACTTTCACCTCCCCTTGTCACCACTGTCACTTAAATTTGACTTGTAATATCACTCGTCTCAAGGCCCCTTGCCTTCTTTTTCCTGTAGTCTCACTATTTTCTAGGCCCCGTGCCTAGTTCTCTCGTCCTTTGGGTTAATAAAAGGGTGGTGAATTTTCTTTCTTCTTTCACTGTAATTTCACCTTCTGCTTACACTCGGGATCTCTTTCTCTCGTCTCTACATCGTCTCTCCCTAGATCGTCTCTTTAGATCGTCTCCTGATCCTCTCTCGATCCTCTCTCTACACCCTCTCTGACGAGATCCCGTATCCTACGCTAAGCTACCTTCGTCTGACGTCACTAATTTTTCTAATCCAATCTCCGGTGACTTCTGAAGTAAATGTCACTCCTTATGGGCGTGACTTTGAATTCATGCACCAATAGTTTTTTTCCTCCTTCTCCACCTTGCACCAACCCGGAAAGCCATTACAATGCCACTAGCGAAATTGTTTACCTCAGCATTAGTCAAACGAAGCTAACCTGCGCTTACAGAGTTTGATTACATCATCGATTATAAAACAGTCACCACCGTCGGTGTGTTTACATAGACATAGCGTCACCTCAATGTTTTCAAAACAACAGGCGAGCAGGCAGGCTCATTTCCATTCGTACAACTACCGGCCTCTTACACGTGGAGTGTGTGTACGTGTGCGCGGAGTGTGTGTACGTGTGCGTGGAGTGTGTGTACGTGTGCGTGGAGTTTGTGTACATGTGCGTGGAGTGTGTGTACGTGGAGTGTGTGCACGTGTGCGTGGAGTGTGTGTACGTGTGCGTGAGTGTGTGTACGTGGAATGTGTGTACGTGTGCGTGGACGGTGTGTACATGTGCGTGGAGTGTGTATACGTGTGCGTGGAATGTGTGTATTTGTGCTTGGAGTGTGTGTACGTGTGCGTGGAGTGTGTGTACGTGGAGTTTGTGTACGTGTGCGTGGAGTGTGTGTACGTGTGCGTGGAGTGTATGTACGTGGAGCGTGTGTACGTGTGCGTGAAGTATGTGTACGTGGAGTGTGTGTACGTGTTTGGGGAGTGTGTGTACGTGTGCGTGGAGTGTGTGTGCGTATACGTGGAGTGTGTGTACGTGTGCGTGGAGAGTGTGTACGTGTGCGTGGAGTGTGTGTACGTGTGCGTGGAGTGTGTGTACGTGTGCGTGGAGTGTGTGTGTGTGTGTGTGTGTGTGTGTGTGTGTGTGTGTGTGTGTGTGTGTGTGTGTGTGTGTGTGTGTGTGTGTGTGTGTGTGTGTGTGTGTGTGTGTGTGTGTGTGTGTGTGTGTGTACGTGTGCGTGGAGTGTGTGCACGTGTGCGTGGAGTATGTGTACGTGTGCGTGACGTCTGTGTACGTGTGCGTGACGTCTGTGTACGTGTGCGTGACGTCTGTGTACGTGTGCGTGACGTCTGTGTACGTGTGCGTGACGTCTGTGTACGTGTGCGTGGAGTGTGTGTACGTGTGCGTGGAGTGTGTGTACGTGTGCGTGGAGTGTGTGTACGTGTGCGTGGAGTGTGTGTACGTGTGCGTGGAGTGTGTGTACGTGTGCGCGGAGTGTGTATACGTGTGCGTGGAATGTGTGTATTTGTGCTTGGAGTGTGTGTGTGTGCGTGGAGTGTGTGTACGTGGAGTGTGTGTACGTGTGCGTGGAGTGTGTGTACGTGTGCGTGGAGTGTGTGTACGTGTGCGTGGAGTGTGTGTACGTGTGCGTGGAGTGTGTGTACGTGGAGTGTGTGTACGTGTGCGTGGAGTGTGTGTACGTGTGCGCGGAGTGTGTGTACGTGTTTGGGGAGTGTGTGTACGTGTGCGTGTGTGTGGAGTGTGTCTACGTGTGCGTGGAGTTTGTGTACGTGTGCGTGGAGTGTGTGTACGTGTGTGTGGAGTGCGTGTGTGTACGTGTGCGTGGAGTGTGTGTGCGTATACGTGGAGTGTGTGTACGTGTGCGTGGAGAGTGTGTACGTGTGCGTGGAGTGTGTGTACGTGTGCGTGGAGTGTGTGTACGTGTGCGTGGAGTGTGTGTGTGTGTGTGTGTGTGTGTGTGTGTGTGTGTGTGTGTGTGTGTGTGTGTGTGTGTGTGTGTGTGTGTGTGTGTGTGTGTGTGTGCGTGGAGTGTGTGCACGTGTGCGTGGAGTATGTGTACGTGTGCGTGGAGTGTGTGTACGTGTGCGTGGAGTATGTGTACGTGTGCGTGGAGTGTGTGTACGTGTGTGTGGAATGTGTGTACGTGTGCGTGGAGTGTGTGTACGTGTGCGTGGAGTGTGTCTACGTGTGCGTGGAGTGTGTGTACGTGTGCGTGGAGTGTGTCTACGTGTGCGTGCAGTGTATGTACGTGTGCGTGGAATGTGTGTACGTGTACGTGGAGTGTGTGTACGTGTGCATAGAGTGTGTGTACGTGTACATGGAGTGTGTGTACGTGTGCGTGGAGTGTGTGTAGGTATGCTTGGAGTGTGTGTAGGTATGCGTGGAGTGTGTGTACGTGTGTGTGGAGTGTGTGTACGTGTGCATGGAGTGTGTGTACGTGTGCGTGGCATGTGTGTACGTGTGAGTGTGTGTGTATAATAATAAAATAGCAGCATTTCTGCTGAAAATATACATCCTACAAGATTATAACAATATAAAACTATGACAGTGAAAAGATGTTGTTACATTAAAAAAAAAACTAGACAAAAAACAGTAAGCTCAGTAATAGGTGTGAATTACAACACTGTTAATTTTTGTTGGTGATTAAGTCCACAAATGTCGGTATGGGGCTCTTCTTATACCGGTCGGTACGTGCTCTGATCGGCTTGATGGAATTATGGTGCCGCACTTGCAGCCGTGGTCGTGGTACCTGAGGAGGTAGCAAGTTCAAGTGCCGAGGATGTTTAACCAGGGTGACCGCAAACGACCTCAGACTGTGAAGATAACGGTCAGAATGGGTGGGTAGTCCAAGTATGGTGAGAACGTGCTGGTTGGTGGTGTAATCTTTGCCAAAGATTGTGCAACAGGCTCGTTTCTGCACTTTCTCCAGCTGACGCTGCTGCGTCATAGTGAGTGAGGAGGCCCAGGAGGGTGAAGCGTACATCAAGTTGGGTAAAATGAAGGAAGTGTAGATGTTCTTAAGGTTTTCAGCCTGTGTTAGCTCCACAGCCACTAACACTTTAGTCACTTATGTTATTCATCTGTAGGCCCCATGCCACTTCCTTCTCTTAAGTATGTTTGCAGCAAATCTTCTGTCACAAGTTAGTAAAGTTTCTTGGTGGGGTGAATTAAAACGGAGATAGTTTTCTTCTTTTCTTCAATTAATTACACTTGGTTATTCAAGCTACACCAAGGGACTCCCACTTAGGATCCTTATACACCCATCAAGTCAAGTCTGCTCCAATGTCACTATTTAATTCACCCAATAACTTTGAACGTTACAAATAAGTGCCACCCTTTAAGGGCGTGATTTTACCTTCGTGCACCAATACTTACTCTCCTCCTCCACCCTTTTCTCCAATCAGGAAGACTGTTATACTGTCTCAAGCAATACTGTTTACGCAAACACACTGTCGGAAGCGGAACGTGGCTTAATGTTTACATTTTGTCACATCATCACTTTTATCGGTACCCTAGCCTATATTGATAAACATTTGACGGCAAGCGAGAATATGCAACTCTGCACTTCCTCTCGGCCACTGTTTCAAAACATCCAGGAAATAGAATTTGCATATCTTTCCACCTACCCCTCTATCTACTTGAATGTCTACCTCTATCTACCGGCCTCTTACAGCCTGAGCCCCGAATTAACTCAGTCGACGCAGCATATACAGCTTCTAGGAGGCTGCCCTGACGGTGTTGGCGGTGTTCTCCTTCCAGGTCAACTTGTTGTCGATGGTTATCCCCAGCATCTTAGTTGACTGGACCATTTGTAGGGTTTGGCCGTCAACTGTCAGCAGGGGAGGGGAAGAACGTCATTGGAGGTGTGGAAGTGCATTACAATAGTTTTTGCGTGGTTGATGGAGACTTTGTTGTGCACTGTCTATGTGTGTAGCTTGTCCAGCGTGTCCTGCAGTGGGTAGTTGTTCAGGTCGGTGTTGGACACAGGGATCCCCACCGTGCAGTCATCAACATATTTCCACATGTGCGGTGTCTCTCCCAGGGCATCGTTGGTGAGTATCAGGAAGCACAATGGCCCCATTCTTGTTCACTGAGGTACCCCACAGAAGAAATGCTGGACTGCAGAGACGTGTCCCTGATATCTGACAACTTGACAACGATCCGTCAGGAAGTCAGACAGCCAAGCCACCAAGGAGGTAAGAAGGCCAAGGTGGATAACTTTGGTGATGATAGTGGTATGATTTACAAAATCGAAGGCTTTAAGTCAATAAACACCACTGCAAGTAAAGTCTTGCGCTGCTCGAGGTTTTTATAGATAAAGTCAAGGAAGCTGATAAGATGGTGAGTGGTGGAGGATTTTTTTACGTTACCAAAATGCTGGGCATCAATGAATTTGCTGACTTTGGAGTTTGCCCACTCGAAGACAAAATCCTCACAAATAAGACTAGGAAAGGGAGTGATAGTAATGCGTCTGAGATCACTAAAGGATTGGGGATTGGAAGATTTGGGGATGGAGTGATGAAGCCTGTCTTCCAATCCGTGGGATATTTGCTCTGCTTAAGTGAGACGTTGATTATTAAACAGACCGGGATGGCAAGTTTACGAGCAAATTCATAATAAATTTTGATATGTGAGTCTACTGGTATAGATGCCCGATTTGATTTGAAACTAGCGAGCTTTATGAAAACTTTAAAAACATATACTGTAGGGAGAGAAGGGGAGGGGATGAAGGCAGGGAGAAGAGGTCAATGCCGGCAGCGTTTGACAGATGGAGGCGAAATGGTCATTTGATTGTTCAGCCACAAGGGTTGGTGAGAATTGTGACAGGAGGGGGATGTCAGATGCCTGCCTCATACCACACAAGCTATTGACCCTGCTAAATCACAGGCTGCTGTTCTGCTGTAAGTGTTTGATCTTGTTGTGGTAGTACATCTTCTTAGCTCTTTTTATTTCCCTTATGACTTTGATTTGGAGTTGTTTAAAAAGGTTTATGTCAGTGTAAAAAGCTTTAGCACGCTGTTGAACCAGTTTCTTAATCCTGGGAGTAATACATGTGGCATCGGCTGAGTGCGTCCGCATTTACTTCAAAGGGAAATGACGATGGAAACCTTGCGTAATTATATTGATATAGTTGTCTCACTTCTCCAGAACTTCCTCCACTGCGAGCACCTCTGTCCATGGATGTTGAGTAATCCATTGTCCAAATTCACGCAAGTGTAAGTCGGGCTTGTGAAAGCGGTTGGAGGTGCTGAGTGCTAACAAAGTCGTGCCGGCCGGTAACCACAGGATGGACGAATACCAAATGCGAAGGGGGACCTCAGTTCAGCTTTCAGGACGACCAATCAAGCGAGTCCAGTGAATCCAGTGAGTCCAGTGAATCCAGCCAGTCCAGTCTGACCTCTACCGTCTCCGACCAGGAGGATATCACTATAGAACATGAGTGACCCACCACCAGCTATCTCCAACTCAAGACCTCTGAGGATTCTTCAGTGGAACCTGAATGGCTACCGCCCCCATGCTGCTAATCTACTAGCGACGATCAACAGCAGGAACATACATGTTGTACTCCTGCAGGAAACATTGGTGCGTGACATGGAGCTCAGGGTTGCGGGCTATCATGCATTTGTGCTTCCCTGGGACGACAATTGCAGAGGACTCATAACTCTGGTTCACGCGTCCATCCCCTGTGAGAGAATAGCACACCAGATTTCCTGTGGGGAAGGAGTGGAAGCCGTTGCAGTGAAGCTCGAGCTGCATGAGGAGTCCTTAAGCGTTTACAACGTATATAGATCTGCTGCACACGGAAGTCTTGACATAGCTGAGCTATTCACAGTGGCTGAACAGGAAAATCATATCGTGGCGGGCGATTTCAACGCTCATCACGATATCCTCACCTCCACACGAGCTACGAACCAGACGGGCAGGCACATCCACGAGGCACTCTCTGACTGTCCTGGAGTTCTGCTACTAAACAATACAGAGCCCACTCACATCCGGGGTGGCAGACTAGATCTTACCTTTGCCAGTGCCACACTAGCGCCACGGTTGTCATGGAGCGTAGATGACACTATCACCAGTGATCACTTTGGAGTTGTTACCGTTCTGGAATCGGTCACGCTCCCGTCTGGACTTCGTCCTTCTCCACGACGCTGGGACACTCGCAAGGCCCAGTGGAATCGTTTCCGGGTCTGCATGGAGGAATGGGAGGCGACATATGACAATGTACCGGCATCACTAGAAGATCTGGAGAGGGACCTAGTAGAAGCCATCACCACTGCGGCCTCTGATGCCATTCCACGGGCTCAAAGTGGAAGAAGGTCTCGCAAGAACCTCTGGTACTACTGTGGGGACATCAGGATAGCTAACCACAGGGTCAACATGTTCCGAAAGAACTGGCGGCGGAACAGAACACCGGAGAACCTTGCCAATCTGAAGGCGGCGGTTACCGCGGCTAAGGAGACAGCCACCAAGGTCAGAGAGAAAAAGTGGCTGGAATGGTGTGCCACCTTTGGGGCGCATACTACCCTCAAAGAACTTTGGACAAAACTTAGGACTGCGACCAGAAGGGCTCCGCCGCGGAAGGCTCATCCTGATCCCCAGACTGAGGCGGACAGACTAGCCCAAGACTTTGCCAGGCGAACATCCTCGACCACTCTTCCGGCAGAAGTTCAGCGGGTTCAAGAGGAGCAAGGCCCAGCTCGACAACACCAAGTCCAGGATGCCATCCATACTCCGGCTGACACCGACCCCCTGTTCACTTCCGCTGAACTGAAATCAGCGTTCAAGAAGTCCTCTGATACCGCTCCTGGCCGCGATGGAATAACCTATTCCATGGTAGCGCACTTGGGGGAACAGGGGGAGCGCGCCCTCCTCAGGGTATTCAATGAGAGTTGGTGCTTGGGGAGACTTCCGTCCTCGTGGAAGACTGCGGAGGTGGTTCCTATACCCAAGTCAAGAGAGCCCAACAAGTACCGTCCCATCTCCCTTACCAGCTGCATAGGGAAAACGCTGGAGACCATGGTGCTTCGCAGACTCCAGTGGAAACTAGGACATCCCCATGAGCACATCCATGCCTACACGAAGGCACGGGGCACGGCACACAGTGTTGCCACGCTCCTCAGTCATGTAGGCCAGGGGACAGCCACTGTGGTCTTCTTTGACCTGGAAAAGGCTTTCGAACTGGCAAGCCCTCTGGCGATCACGCACACGCTGGCGGAGAGAGGGATACAAGGGCGACTACTGAAGTGGATTCTGGACTATCTACAGGATAGATCCTGCAGGGTACGCTTCCAGGGGGCGGTGTCACCTTACTACCCCCTGGAGAACGGCACGCCACAGGGAGGCGTCCTCAGTCCAGCCCTTTTCAACGTCCTTATGGAAAAACTCCTTGGCACGGAGCTTCCTCCAGGCTGTAGAATAATATCATACGCGGATGATCTGGCACTGGTGGTCACGGGAAGAGGGGCTCATCAGCGAAAGGCACAGACGTGCCTAAGCAGAGTGTCAGAGCAGTGTGCTATTCTGGGCCTCAAGGTGTCTCCTGCCAAGTCAAAGGCCATGCGCATTGGCGGGAGGATTCCAGAATACAGGCTCGTACTGCAGCAGACCGAACTTGAATGGGTTCACTTCCACATATACCTGGGGATCTGGATCGACGACAGGCTCACGTTCAAAAGACAGGCCAACTATTGCATTGGAAGGGTAAGGGCACGCGTTAATGCCATGAAGGCGCTGGCCAGAAGAGAGGTGGGGGCCACCTTTAGTGTGCTGAGAATGTTCTACATGTTTGCTATCAGGACAGTCATCGATTATGCATGTTTGGTGAACGTCAGTCTATCGGCCACCATGATGAAGAAGATTGAATGCCTCCAAAATGAAGCCATGCGCATCATGCTAGGAGCGCCACGATGGACTTTAATACCAAACATGCATCTGGAGACCCGACTTCAACCCTTGAGCGTGCGCATGACGCAATTGGTAACTACCTTCGTCGCAAAGGTAGTCCAGTCCCCCCAGGATACGGAGCTGCGACGAAAGTTCGTCACGGCGATCAGACAGGATCCACTGCTCTTTCCCCAACGAAGATGGCTCCCACTGGTGACTGCCTGCGTTAGGGGAGTTCAGCTTTCTGAACTGCTCCTGTTTAAAGGGCGAGACGAATTCCGGAGAGGATATGTGCCATCTCCACCTTGGGAACCCCAGCTGGCGCAGACAAGAATCATGAAGCTCCGGCGCCGAACACCAGATCTTCAATTGCGGATGGAGACGGAGAGAGTCATGGCGGAAGTAACACCTCGTAATAGTGTGACCTACTTCACTGACGGTTCTGTGGAGACCGACCATGACAGGGCAGGAGCGGCCTTCGTGACCGAGGAAGACAAGAGCGGGATGCGAGTCATTGGAACCCGATGCTCCATGCAAGCGGAGGCAGTGGCACTTGGCATGGCCTTGAGCCATGCGCTGGATGCACACAATCAAGACGTCGTCGTGCACACTGACTCCATCGCTCTCATCCAGGCCGTCACTCGACGCGAGCCCGGGGACAATATCTACCTGATCACGAGCATACTGCTTCTACTTCAACAACTCAGAGAGCAGGACAGGAAGATAGTGATCAACTGGGTCCCCGGACACATTGGAATTGCCGGAAACGAGGAAGCCGACAGAGAGGCAAAAAGAGCAGCGCTAGGCCCACTTGAGGATGGAATCGGGGTGTGGCCAAGCAGGGAGGAGATCAGGACACGTATTCGCACCCATGTCAACCGGCGAGTTCTACGGGACCACAGGATACGAGCTCGGCACAGTAACTCGGCGAAGTGGTATGCGGTTGCAACAGAATACACACGGTTGCCAACAGGATGGCGCTTAACGAGAAGGGATGAGGTTCTGCTTTTCCGACTCAGGTTAGGGTACCCTTGCGCCTGGGAGATAGTGCGTACGGTACCTGAGGAAGAAAAGCGCTGCCCGTACTGTGAGGCCCCGGAGACGAATCTGAGGCACTACCTGCAAGAGTGTCCAGCCACACTCTTTCTGAGAGGAGGTCCTCAGACGACTCCGCAAGGACTTGTCCAGAGGTTTCTCAGAATCCTCACCAAGAATAAAATTGCTAACCTTCAGCGTCATCCACCCCCCAGATAGGCCAGCATAACTGGCCTATAGGAGGACGGGCTTTCACCCCACAGCCCGTGCAGGGAAATAACCTGCTTAAAAAAAAAAAAAAAAAAAAAAAAAAAAAAAAAAAAAAAAAAAAAAAAAAAAAAAAAAATAAAAAAGGGTGGACCGACCAACCGGGGGGAGGGGTTGCGGGGAGAGGTACAGTTCACTCATGTCACTAAGAATGAGGTCAAGCGTGTTGGCGCCATGTGTGGGGAAGTTGACGTGTTGTGATATATGTAGATGTTCTTGAATATCACTGGTGTCTAACTCGTTGAAATCCCCACATAGGACCAGCCTAGCACCGGGATATTTGGCCATGAGACTGTCTGCTGTACTAATAATGTGTTCCACCAAAGCGTCGGCCGATGGAGCTCGTGGGGGGTGGTACACTACACACAGAATAATGGAGGCTGTGTGGCGAGGGTGTGAGGGTGGGGTTAATCGCAACCATATGGTTTCTAGACACTCAGGGATCTCGACGGGTAACTCAGAGGCATTTAGAACTTTCAGCGAGTACACGGCCACTCCACCCCATCTCCTCACATTTCTGAGGTTATGATGGAGTACGTAATTCCTAATTTGGCAAATTTCGGGCACTATTTGCCCTGCTTCTGTAACTGCAACTACACCCACATTAAATGACAAAACAGTAGCAGTAAGTTCATCAACTTTGTTACACCGAGAGGTAACGTTAGACGAAACAAAGGGAAGGTAAATCATACCATAGTCTTGGGACCTCAATGATCCTGTGTTCCGTGACAGGCTTCGGTGTGATCACTGTTCTCACTCTCCTTGTTCTATCTTAATGTTTCTATAATGGTTGCGTCCCGCTCTACGTCCACGGCTACGATATAGGCTAAGTATCTAATCACAGGTGAAGGAGGGTAACCACACCCTGATCTTAATTGAAACAGTTTGCCTGTGAGGAGCGTTACCATATATAAAAAATAAATAGCCGTTCACTTGAAGCAACACTTGAACATCACACACTTATCTTAAAAGTAACTACAGGGGGGGGGGAGAGGGTCAGCCGACACGTATGTGTACGCGTGCTTGCGTGTGTGTGTGTGTATGCGTGTATGCGTGTGTGTGTGTGTGTGTATGACCGTATGTGAGCGTATGTGCGTGTGTGCGCGCGCGCGCTCATGTGTGTACATGTGGTTGTTTAGGTGCGATAGTGTTAGTGTAGTGAGGACACTACTCCTTATATCTCGCCTCTCATCCTGAATTAAATGAAATGCAGACTGCCCACATCAAGAAACCTCGTTCACCCCCCCCCCCCTTTTTTTTTTTTTTTTTAGAATGGAGACGCTTCTCGGAAAGGTCTTAAGGAGAAAGATACGGGTTATGGGCCTGTCATCTCCAAAGTGAGGCTCGAGGCGGAGAATAGTTCTGGGAACCGATAGTCTTCAACCGAATTATGAAACCACTCAACCAATACGCTTTCTCCTCTTTAATGCGAAACAATTGGCAAGGATGCAGCTTATGGCACACTGTCATACAGCGAGAACACAAACATCATTATCGTCTTATTTATTGTATATCATATCATATATGTCATAATACCACCAACACCAACATCACCAGCACATGTGCCATCACAACCAACACCACTATTACCACCACAACCATCAACACCATCACCACTCACCACCATCACCACCACTGTCACCATGACCACCGTCATTATCATTATCATCAAGATGTTTATTGGCAGGTAATTTGTTTCTGATAGATGCGATGCGTTTAAAAGAATTAGGAAAAAGAATAATTGGTACCATAAAAGGACGGCTCAAAATGACAAACTTTCAAAAATGGACATTGATTTATATATTACTGTCATTTTCAAGAGAGCGAGATTAATAGTTATAGATATTTTTTTTTCAATCATATAACCCACTCTGAAAGTGACACATTGAGGTGGTCGTGAGATTATTAACCACGGAAGAATGAGTACAATTAAAGAATAAATAAATCAATAAACAGACAAATAAATGGATAAATAGATCAATCAATGAACGAATGTATAAGAAAACGAAAGATTCACTACAATATACGTATATATATACATGTGTACACATTTATACATACACTACATATATATATACATGTATACATTTATTAGTTAAAATTGGTGGATGGGATTAAGTCCCAACTACATATTCCTAATTGTTGTCTCAAATTCCAATGAACAGAAACCCATGGCCACAACACAGCTAGTAACGGTCCTCAAATCCTCCCAAAGATCCCTCTTGAGAAGGAACATTATCTTGTGGTTTAATAATGTAAGACTGTTTTTATGGCACCGACTATCAGCACTTTCCATGTAAACAGGCATTGTGCTGTAGTCCCTATTACAACCATGGCGACATGACATAGCCTTGACGCACCCCCACCCCTACCTCAAACCACTCGCTCTCTCCATTCCAAGTTCTAACACAGCCATCGCTTCTATCCATGGAGACAATGCCAGGATGAAGTCATGGATTAATAGAAGTGGTAAAGGAGGATAATAGAAAGGGGTAATAATTAGAAGTTAAAGATGATGATCATTCTTCTTGAGTGGGGATTATTTTACAAACGAATAAGAATGCGACTGGATTCTAGTAAATATGGATATCACTCAAGTTCCTTAGATATTGACTGTGAAAAAGTGGAAGAAATACAACTCAAATTGAAAGAGACAGCTTAGGTCTGGAGACTATGTTTCTCTCTATGGAAGTGATTATGTTGACGGGTTTCGACAACGCTAACCGTCGTTGGTCCCCACGGATATCTGGGAAGATGAACCAAAAACTACACAAGACGTAAGATGAAGCTCATATTGTAAAGCCATACTTATATAATGACCTGGAGAATAGATCGAGTTTCCATTTTTCGTTAAACGATTTTTTTTATCTTTTTCTCGAGAACGCCACGTGAGACATAAATTACTAGTGTAGCTAGGAATATTGAAAAAGTCGACTAAAAGCTTATGAATATATCTGAAAAAATATATATTCCGAGGAAAAAATACCTAGAAATTCTTATTCTTGTATACTTAATTTGTAAGAAAATGGAAGTGTTCGACATTGAAAAGTAACGAAAAAGTATCATAGAAGGAATCTAGAATAAACTGATGAACTACTAGAAAAGGAAAAAATATATATCTCAAACTTTAAGAATATATATATCCAACTCCACTAAGTTAAAAAGCAGAGTTCCCAACTGTAGCGTAAGCAGTAACTAAGATTGAAAGCCACACAACCATGCAAACAAGACCCCTCTGTCGATGCAGAATTTGTCAAAGAGAATACACCAGCTAAAGCGTCCACTTTTGCCTTCGTCTAACAATGCCAAGGAGTTCCTTAACAGGAGCCTGTTTATCAAACATCATCTTGAAATAAGAATACGAGAACATGAGAATGAAGGAGATTGCAAGAGACTACAAGGCCTACACTAGGCAGATCCATGTCCATTATCACCTATTATCCCATGCATATAGTTACCTAAACTTCTTTATAAATAACAGCTTCAGCGCTCACCTACTAAGTCTATTCCTTTCATTAACCATTCTATTGGTAACCCAGTTCTTCTCCATTTCCTTCTTCAATCTAAATTTGTCCAATTTAAATCCATTACGGCGAGTCCTGCTCTGCTGTATTTCTTTTTGTGTGATCACCCAGCATTATGCCTTTCCAGAGGGTAAAGGGGTTATCACACGGCAAATTTTTCCTACTACATGCGACCTCCAACCTCCATATTAATAACTAGAATACGATTTCGCTTAGAGAAATCTAGTTTTCTTTAAGAACATTTCAACAGTATGTGTAACATTCGTACAATCTCTTAGTTCATAATTCAGCTTTAGTATATATGCAGGAAAGCTAATTTGATATTTAGATATTCAAAAAGTAAAAGATTGTAACTTAAGTCGTTTTTACTCAAACGAACTCTTAAATGTTTACGCTGTTGAAGCCCATGGAGCCCAATATGATAACTATTTAAGTTAAGGTGAGGGAGTTAATTCCATTATTCCAGTTACAAAAAAGGATCTTGGCTGACGGCTCCAAGTCATCTGACCGCGAAAATGAGAAAGAAAAGAATTTACAGAGTCACGGAGGTAAGGTACGGAGGGGGATGTGACGGAAAAGGGAGAATGAGAAAACGCAGATGGAGAGGATGGAGACAAAGACAGACAAAAGCGTAGGCAGGTAGACAGAGACAGAGGTGGAAAAGTTGAACAACAGACATTGACGGATGTGCGCACACGCACGCACGTATGCACACACGCACGCACGTATGCACACATGCACGCACGTATGCACACACGCACACACACACACACACACACACACACACACACACACACACACACACACACACACACACACACACACACACACACACAAACACAAATGCACATACACATGCACACAAACACAAACGCACGTACACACATGCACGCACACACAAGCATACACACACGCATGCTCACCAATAAAATGACTTGAGTGATTGAGGCTATTATTGGCAACGGAAACCAGAGAGTTGAGCATCGCCCTGATCGTCAGTGCGCTGATTTTTGGTTGATTATTCCCCGTAAAGAGGTGGGCGGATTCTCTCGTCCGTGATTTCTGAAAACTTCCGTCACTCTCTGATATTGGCAGACTCTTCCTTTCTCCGTTTTTTTTTTTTTTTTCGCCGCCATCTTTAAATTGGTATTGATCTCTCTCCCTACTCCGCTGTTCCTCTTTTTTCATTTAATTTTCTCCAGTGTTTCGTATTTAACTTAACTGGGCCAAAATATTGCTTTATATTTTTACTGTAGGTCTTTAGAGTTCTTCAGACTCTGAGAGTGCACTGACTTTTTGTCCTGACTCTCATCTCTTCTCTAATTGTTTATTCAAAATGCTTTTTTGGCTTTATTCATTACTAGGAACTTGTAATTGTCAATGGCCCTGTAAGAGGGACATAGGAGTTGCACATTTTCAAAGCCCGTCAACATCCTCATGCCCATGAGGTGGTGCAACCTTGTAGGGCTGACATTCTGTCTCCGTACTAAGCAAAAGATCTGTCAACATCAACTGTATTTCTTACATATTTTCCCACATGAAGATCCGACAAGCGGCGACTACAGCCTTCCTGCTAATCTAAAGGCCAGTGACTTCAGAGCTACGCTATCAAAACACAGATAACGGTCCATTCTGTTTTTCCTGGACCGTTACCAGAGAATGTGGGGTTGCGTGTTTCTAGTCGGTGAAACTCAAAAAAGCAATTATCATTAGTATTCATATTCCTCACGAGAATTCTCACCACTATGTTTCCATCTGTTCCCCTTTCCTATTCACTTAGTTATGCTAATTTACATAATTCATTCTAAAAAATACCGGAAGATTTTGTCCAAGTATATTAGTCATCTCCGTGGTGGTGTTGTGACTATCTCTACTAGTCCTTTATTACGGTGATGTATCTGTTCCGGCCAACATTAAAATATTACATTCAACTTGAGAATGGCACCTGGGATATTAATAAAAAATGCATATAATACTCCCTATTGGGAGTCCCTAGAATAAACAAATATTTAGTAATAGAATAAAAAGTTCTTCATTAGATATATAGTATATCAGAAAGTGTTTCTGGTATCTAAAATCTAGATATTTTTTTTTATTTGAAACTTGTTCAGAATGCTGAAGAATTCATAATTATACAGCTTCCCAAAAAGGAAAAATATTTGCATTTTAGTCTCACTACCACGTTCCTACCAGCTTTTACATTCCTCTCAAAACTGGCTCAGAAGAATAGGATAGTCAAACTAACTATATATATCGTTTTCTAGAACTCCTCTAATAGCTGCCATCAACTACATTTCTCGCCGATACGAGTACATACAGCTACATTTGTATTTATACTAACAATTCCTTTCGTAACTATTACCAATCATATACACAGTAACAATATTATCTTCACTACCACAACCATCACCGCCAGTTCCATACAACCACAACTACCATCACTGCCACCCTATACGACAACTCCACCACCTCTACCCCATCCACCACCACCTCTACCCCATCCACCACCACCACCACCATCACTCAGTCTAACACTTCCGCCAACTCATCCACCACCACCGACTCTCTTCATCCAACACCAACGCCACCCCATCACTCCCTCCACCTGCGCCACCTCCTTCACATCTACCATCCTGTCCATTCCCAACATGAAAATGACTCCCTGTGATCACAGCTACATGTTCATTACCTCTGCATTCACCACGGCAATGCAACCCCGGCCAACACGTGTAGCCCAGCGCCCACTAGTATCGAGGCAGACACTCCACACTTGGATACGCCGCCTTCGTCCTTTTTCAATCATTCTCTTTCATTGATTCTCGGGAAATATATGTCCTCCGCCTCCTATCGGCTTTCCTTTACGGTATGGACAGGTCGACGAACTCTTCCTGTTACTCCTCCTCACTTCCTCCATCTCTCTTACTCTTCATCCTCTTCCCTCCCTTTTCCTACTGCTCCTTTTCAGCTGTCAAATTCTCTCTCTTTATTCCTTTTTCTTCTTCTTCCTGTACCCAACTCCTCCTTTTCCAATTCAGTCTTCTACTCGTGGCGTTATCGGAAGCGTGCTTGTATCGTACATTCCCAGTCACGGGTTCAAATCCAGCACTTCTCTCCGATTCCCAGTAGTGACCTTGACCTGCCCCAATAGGTTCTAGGACAGTTTGATACTGGACACTTTGATACCGGACATTATGATACCGGGCATTTCGCTACCGGACATTTTGTGACTAGGATTTTTCACTACCGGGCATTTCGATACCACTATATATATATATATATATATATATATATATATATATATATATATATATATATATATATATATATACATATATATATATATATATATATATATATATAGTCATGAAACCAATTTATGTATTAAAATTAAGGAGTTAAAAGTTCAAATTAAAAAACTATAAACAGACTGAAAAAAATTATTTTGTAAAAAACATATTACAAGTCTAATTAAAAAAAAAGACGAGCAACAATATTATCTAGTTAAAAATTTTTAATGTTATGAGCAGTGCCACGAAGATATAAAAACCAAATTATGTAATAAAAGTAAGGAGTTAAAAGTACAAATTGAAAAAATATAAACGTATTACAAGTATAATTAAAAAAAAAAAAAACAAGCAACAATATTATCTAGTTAATTTTTTTTAATTTTATTAGCAATGCCACGAAGATATTGGATTTCATTTGAAGGATCATACTGTTCCAACAATTTTTTATACGCTGATTGGCGTCCCTGTATTTTTTCTTTGAGGGTACGCTGTCTCCACGATTGAGATGGGCAATTCTTGTTGCACTGAGAGCCTCTTCATGTTTTAAAGCAGTTATAAGGGACCAAATATTAGGATGCACATTTGTCACGGAGGTTCTTAGTGCATTATGAAATCCTTCAACATAGTTATTAGTGCGTGGCATACCATTTTCATTGCGTTCATGAACATTCCATAAATGAATAGGGAAGACTGGCTCGACTCTTCGCCTTCGTTGGCCACGACCTCTCACTCCTCCAATATAATATGTTTCGAAATATGAAACAAGCTCTTGGAGAAAATCGTCGTCATCAGTTAATTCTTCGAAGCCGTCAATAACGTCAATAGGAAGGAAAGCAAGTGCGGATAAACATCTCACTTTTAAACTAAAATCATCATCTTGGTGATATTGCTGTTTAAAACCTATTGTTACAACTTGTTTGTAAACATTTTGTGAGAGGTGAAATAGGCAACAGGTAACATCTGAACTAGGGAATATATCTAATAAACTATTGATGGCCGCTTTTTCAAAATCCATCATCACAGTGGCAGGTTCAACATTATGCAAGAGTTCTTTTATAGTAGTAAATAGTCTATTGTAAGTATATTGTGTCTTATTTGGCAGCAAGGCGAACATTCTCAGAACACTAATGTCGTGTCTTGAATATGTAATAGCACATAAATTCAGAGTTTGGGTTTCTTTACATATTATAGTCCAAGGAGCATCTTGTGTAGATCCAGACATTATTTTCATTTGATGATGTAATACTTTTGATTCCACTCTTGCTGCTGTTGCACTGTGATTATGCTCACCTACAGTCTTAACAATTTTGTTGTCACCATCACCAACATAGGTGTGTACGCGGGCTTTACACAACCTATTTTCGCACTGCCAATACTGCTTGGAACCATCCTTATTAGTTTTGTGTTTATCATATATATAGTTTAGATCATCTACTAATTTCTTTCCATTTTTAGTTGAAGCAATTAGACGAGGCATGGGTGATACAATAAAAATATATATATTTATCCGCAAATGCAGCAGCCGTAGTTGATAGCCAAGCGTTAGTAGTAGACTGAAAGATGCAGCAACCGTAGTTGATTGCCGAGCGTTAGGAGTAGACTGAGAGTGATATATACATTATTTAAACAACCAAATACAAGAAGAGTATGACAATTATACAACCAATTACAAGAACAGTATGGCGATTATTTAAACAACCAATTACAAGAACAGTATGGTAGTTATTTAAAATAAACTCCAATATCTTCGCGCACACACATATATACTGTATATCTAGTGGTATCGAAATGCCCGGTAGTGAAAAATCCTAGTCACAAAATGTCCGGTAGCGAAATGCCCGGTATCAAAATGTCCGGTATCAAACTGTCCAGTATCAAACTGTCCGGTCACCTGCCCCAATAGTCCAAGCGCATAGGACAATGGTGACTTTGGGTCCCAGTTACTCAGCGCCTTCTGGTGTACGCCCCTCATGTTCCTTTGGCTCCCACTCTTTATTACCTCTTCCTAATACCCTCATACTCTACTTCTCCATCTTCCCCAACCCTAATCATTGTACATCTTCCTCTTCTCCCCCTTCCCTCTTTACCTCCAACTTCCTTGTCTGCTACATCCGCCTTCATGTTCAACTCCACCTTCCAGCCAGACACATGCTAATCATTTTCCTCCTACCGCGTTTGACATTCAATCATTCGGTCAACTTCTTTTCTATCGCCATACTTGTTCTCCCACCTCTTTCTCCTTTCAAACTATACGTCCTCTTTTTCCTCTTCCCACACCTATATCCTTCTCCACCTTCTCCCACACCACCATCACCTCCTCCCATTTCTCTTCTTCATCTTCCACCTCCTCTCATCCTTTTCCTCTTCCTCCTCCTCCTCCTCCTCCCCAGTGCTCCCTTCGCATTTGCAGTCACGTGTTGTGGGAACGCGACGCTCGGGAGCAGACCTCGCAGGACTCGTTGGGGAAAGCGGATCATTAGTGTATGTCACACGTTGAGAGGCGGAGAGGCTGAGGCAGGTCTGATTCATTTCATATTTCTTTCGCACACGTGCCATATTAAGTGATGTCCTATTTTCAGAGAAGATCGTTGAAGTCGTTTGGATATTGCGGTTAATGTACGTACATTTTGAGGAAGGCGACATCTATCAATCATCGTAACAGTATAAACCTATAATGATCTAGGTTTTACATACATTATTCAGTTGAACAAAAGTGATTAAAGCAGAACATATAATTTCAACTAATACTCTTACTAGAAATAATGGTGTCTGTGACAAATGTCAAACAATACGATCAATCTTTAGCCCCCCCCAAAAAAAAAATTATATATATAAACAGATAATTGTACATAATAGTAATAAGAACAATGAAAATTGAATTACTGTTAAATATAAAATATTTATTTGCATATGAATCACGATTACGAAAGTAGGATGGCTGGGGAACTATGATTTTTTCTTACATTCTAAGACAATATCTTATATATCATTACGACATACGTTTGCCAACATGAGAACTTGATGCACATCAAGCGAGGAAGTGACTGGCAGTTTTTACCTAATGCGTGAATTTCTTTGAATTGAATTCCACATTCGAAGGAGTGACTATGATATGGTACACCCAATTTCGACCTCTTCCATTAGCATAGATCTGTGGAGCGTTGGTTTCAATATTGTCTCTCACCACTTCATCATCTCGTCTACTAATAGCTGCTATTTAACATAGCACTCCAGGCACATGTGCCATGGTTAGATATTTTTTTTTAGCAGCTCAGCATCTGTTGCCGCAAACTAACCTTATCAAGATCATTGGGAATCGCCGACCATCACGAGTGTGTGTAACAAATATTTATGTCGTCCATGGATACAGTGGTACAGGAGTCCAGTAAATATCCTTTGACCCATGGATGTGAATCATTAAATCGTATCTGTTGCCATTGCAAACGTCTGCGGGAGACATATAATACTAGTTTTTCTATGCCCGTTTTCTTTCAAAAGGCAAACATCTGTATCTTTGTGATCCTAGATTCCTAGAACAACTATAATTACTGGTATAAGCTGGAAAAAGAACGTGATCCTATCAGTTACAGAAATAAATCAAAGGTACCACAGTTATGAAATGGAAAACAACAATACACAACCACCCACTCACCCACCCAATCACACCCACACCCACACACCCATCCATCCACCCACACACACACACACACACACACACACACACACACACACACACACACACACACACACACACACACACACACACACACACACACACACACACACACACACACACACACGCACGCACACGCACAAATACACACACACACACATGCATGCACGCACGCACACACACACACACACACACACACACACACACACACAAACACACACACACAAACTAAAGATATAGAAGAATTAAAAAGACAGTTAAGAGAAGTAAAGGACGAGAATGAGGAATTAAAGAGGAAT
>NC_134780.1:64040949-64043449 GCF_046742065.1 Oratosquilla oratoria | reverse complement strand
TAGATGTATATATATATAAATATATATATATATATATATATAATATATAGACGTATATATATATAAATATATATATACGCATATATATATATACATATATATACATATATATATATATATATATATATTTAATATATATATTCATATATATCTTTATATATATACATATATATATACTTATATATATATATATATCTATATATATATACAATATATTATATACATATATATATATATATTATATACATATATATGTATATACAATATATTATATACATATATATTATATATATATATATATACATACATATATGTATATATTCATATATGTATATATAAATATATACATACATATATATATATATATATACATACATATATATCATATATATATATACATACATATATATACACATATATATACTGTACATACATACACATATATATACATATATATATACATACATACACATATATATACATATATATAAAAATATATATATATATAATATGTATATATATATATATGAATACATATATGTATATATATATAAATACATATATATATAAATACATATATATATATATATAATACATATATATATATATATATAAATGCATATATATATATATATATAGATATATATATATATATTATATATATATATAGATATACATATATATATATATATATACATATATATATACATATATATATATTTATATATACATATATATATATATATATAATATACATATATATATATATGCATATATACATATATATATATATATATATATATATATACATATATATATATATATAATATACATATATATATATTTATATATACATATATATGTATATATATATATTTATATATATTTATATATACATATGTATATATATTTATATATATTTATATATACATATATATGTATATATATTTTTATAAATACTTATATATACATATATATATGTATTTATATCCATATATATATATATACATATATACTTATATATATACATATATATATATATACATATATATATATATATATATACATATATACATATATACATATATATATACATATATACATAGATACATATATGTATATATATATATACTCATATATATATATACTTATATATATATATATTATATATATACATGTGTATATATAATACATATACATATATATACACACATGTATATATATTATATATATATATATATATACATGTGTATATATAATACATATACATATATATACACACATGTATATATATTATATATATATATATATATATATTTCTGGGGCACAGGTTTTCTCTAAGGCAATTATTGTTGAAATCAACTGCAGTAGTTGCTTTAACAATCTTCAAGACTGTATTCTTTAATCTGGAGAATACTTTCCTATTAGCAACTGAGAGGGACAGGAAGTAGTCATTCATGACTCTCAAAAGAATATACACAGTGTATGCCAACTGATATATTTTTTGCATAGTAATAGTATTGAACAACTATTGACTCCACCGAAACTATAGTTTTCGCCTCGTCGTGAGGCGTCTTCAGGGTGAGGACTGCTTTGTAGGATGCTCTGCTATATTGAAGGTCTTCCAACGAATAATGACCGCTGGTTGGATGGGCGGGCTTATAAGGCTCAGCCTGCCTAGCTCAGACGGAATACTGGCCTCTCATTGGCTGAGAGGTGCAGTATGGGATTTTGTCCGGGAGCCAAGGGGGTGGGATTTTGTCTGGGAGCCAAGGGGGTGGGATTTTGTCTGGAAGCCAAGGGGGTGGGATTTTGTCTAGAAGCCAAGGGGATGGGATTTTGTCTAGGAGCCAAGAGGGTGGGATTTGGTCTGGGATTCAAGAGGGTGTGATTTTGTCTGGGAGTCAAGAGGGTGGGATTTTGTCTGGGAGCCAAGAGGGTGGGATTTTGTCCGGGAGCCAAGGGGGTGGGATTTTGTCTAGAAGCTCTGGCCTGATTTGCTGCTGCTCTGGTTACTGGTCCTAGGCGCTGATTGACTAGCTGGACATGTTCCATTTGTTCGCGGGGCTGCTGCTGTCTAAGGGCTTGTTGTTCCTGGAGGGGGTTATTCTTTACAGGGCGCGCGGAAGGGAGAATAAAATCAGCAGCTTGCTGTATGTTGATGGTAGGGCGCTGGCAAGTAATGGATACTGCTTCTGCAATCTGCAGCTTCCTGAAGGCAGACTCCTTGTGAAGAATGTCCGTTTGGTCTAGCAGCTTCTGTAGAGGAGGCTTCATGTTGTGTGTTTCAGTGAAATGCTGGAAAATTGATCCCTGGTTTCTATGGGATTGTAGGCGACGCCGCAGTGTAGAGGAGGTCCTGCCAATGTATGTGCTGGAGCCGTCGCAGCGGCCCTCCTGACATGAAAATTTGTATACAACATTGGTGGTAGCCTCACTCGGGGCCCTGGGCGCCGTGCTATTCCTCATAATCAGGGAACTAATGAGGTTAGGTTTGCAG
>NC_134780.1:64033449-64035949 GCF_046742065.1 Oratosquilla oratoria | reverse complement strand
CGTGGTCTAATGATGTTTAGACCTAAGACCCAACGCTTTTTTAGCTGTCAGAAGCTGCTATTATTGATGTTTATTTAAAGATGTAGTTTTATTCCAAGCTTGTTTCGGGAACATTAATTTAGGTCATTCTACTTCTCTAAGGGGAGTCGTGAAAAATATATATATATTTTTTCAGTAGCATCATGCCACGTGGACATGAGCATGTCTTTCGGCACTACGGTAAAAATAAAAATAAAATAAAATAGAAATAAGAAAAAAAAAAAGACATGCATAGTCTCCAGACATGTGTAACCACTTTTAGACAATGGAACAAAGACCATTGAAGCTACGGGACCGATATATTCGTACCTTGAGAACTCGAATGTAATCCATTCCGAAATCGAGGAACTAAAGTTCCCGATGTCCTCGCATCCTGATAAGTGACGGTTCTCCTCAGAATGTTATCAAGACCGTGCTACTGGCTATTGAATCTTCTTTGTCCACCCAGCTCCTATTCACAGTTCGTCTGAACATCAGTGGGAGGCATATACTAAGAACCGTTGCTCATAATCACATTGGCAATTCTAAGATGGTGGAAGATTCAAGTATTTCCTAGATAGGTCTATACCGTATCACTTGATTTATGTTCTTGCTCGAAGAAATTAATCTTAAAGAACATGTCCTTTAAGGAATTGCTGCGCTACTCAGAAAAAAAAAGAACATGGGGCACTTAACATAACAGATCTAAATCATGTTGATCCCACGAACTTGGTGAGGACCCAATCACCCACTCACTCACTCACTCACTCACTCACACACACACACACACACACACACACACACACACACACACACACACACACACACACACACACACACACACACACACACACACACACACACACACGCACGCACGCACGCACGCACACGCACACGCACACACACGTTATTGCGCCCACATTGTCTGATAAAATTAATTGTATCCGGCTATCTTTCATAACAGACGGATGAACAAGCCTTATACTTCGAGAATATATATTTCCACCATCACCTGGAAAGTTGACAAAAATATTTTCTGAAATTATAACGAAAAGGGGAACGATATCGGATGTAATCTTATGGAATTAACAGCATGGAGCTTTCAATTGTAATTGAATATGTCTTCCATCTCCCCTTGACGTTCTCTTTATTTGGTCTAGTTTTTTTTTTCTTGAAGAAAATTCACGCGTTTCTTAGGCAAGTAAGCTCGTATATGTGGTTGTGCACTGCTCATACATACTCGCGCACACAGCCAACCACAGGCACAGACACAAAAAGAGATAGACACAGACAGATACTAGCAGACTGACACAGACAGACTAAAAGAAAGATAGAAACAAAGGCAGACACAGAGACTAAAAGAAAGACAGAGACTAAAAGACAGATTGACAGAAAATGATATAGACTATAAGACACGCGCGCATGCACATGCACACACACACACACACACACACACACACACACACACACACACACACACACACACACACACACACACACACACACACACACACACATACTCAAATACACAGACTCAAATACACAGACACAAATACACAGACACAAATACACAGACTCAAATACACAGACTCAAATACACAGACTCAAATACACAGACTCAAATACACAGACTCAAATACACAGACTCACATACACAGACTCACATACACAGACTCACATACACAGACTCACACACACAGACTCACACACACAGACTCACACACACAGACTCACACACACAGACTCACACACACAGACTCACACACACAGACTCACACACACAGACTCACACACACGGACTCACACACACAGACTCAATATGATAGCATACTTTCAGTACATAGACGATATAATGGAAAATGATAATTACCTGATCCGAGCAAAAATAGATCAGTATACGCAGTCGTATCACGACTTCTGCACAAATGATACAAACGAGATCGAGAAAATACAGAAAGTAGCAATCGAACTGGTTCCCTGCCTTACCGATGAAACGTGCGAGAGAGAGTACCGAATCCGTCATCATTGAGAAAAATTATATGAAGGTGACTTGAGATTACTGCCCAGGTATTGAAAGGAAAATAAAAACAATAAAACATCTGTTGGTTTAAGATTGAATAGGCTGCGAGGCCATGAAGTAATTTGGGAGATTACAGCCCCAGCTAATACAAAGAAACAATTAAAAACGAAATATGATAATGAAGAAAGACAAACATAACAGCTTAGCTCCTTTCTTGCAAATACAATTTGTTAGATAAACAGAATTAGGCGAGTGAACACACATCCACCCCCACACACAAACACAAACACACACACACACACACACACACACACACACACACACACACACACACACACACACACACACACACACACACACACACACACACACACACACACACACACACACACACACACACACATGCATGCATGCATGCATGTAAACACATCTAAATGTATAATCCTATGATTGCCCACATGC
>NC_134780.1:64003449-64023449 GCF_046742065.1 Oratosquilla oratoria | reverse complement strand
TATAATGGACGGGCGTTACTGCTTAACATTGTTACAATACATACATAGACAAGAAATATGAACATAGTTATGTAATACAAAGGAACACAATTCTATAACATAATTACACATATGACGTAATATCTAATATTACGTTACACCTCCACCGTTTGGGAAAGCTTTTCACTTTCTGTTGAAAAGCTGTGTTCTAGAAAGGACGTCGGCTAAAACATTAAAGACGCCTTTTATATGATGAATTGTTAGATTAAAGGGTTGGATGCAAGGAGATGCCCAAGGACTACTGGAGGGTTCAATTATTCCCTGTTGAAGCAGTGTGTTTATTTCTGCTTTTATGAACTCCTTTTTTGGATTGACTCTATAAGGGGCTTGTTTGATAGCCCTTGGCGAGTCTAGAATTATTTCGTGTTCTATCAAAGAAGTGAATCTTGGGGAATCTAGAAATAATTTTGGAAAACTTCTTAAGAGAGAAAGAATGTCTCTACCTTGTTTCTCAGATAAGTGTCCTACTTTTATCTGAAGATTTTGTAGTATCTGAGAGTTTTCCAAGGGAATCTCAGGAGGATTAGGCAGGTTATCAGGAGGCTCTTCCGATTCTATTGTGGTAGAGCTGCAAGCTGGAATTGGATCTCGGGAATGATAAGGTTTTAAGGTATTTATGTGACAGAGACGGGAACTCTTTCTTCTGTCTGGAGTTTTGATTATGTAGTTGAGATCACTGGCTCTGGACAAGACTTCATAGGGTCCTTTGTATTTAGCCTGCAATGGATCTCCTGGTATGGGAAGATAAAGTAACACTTGATCTCCTGGAGAGAAAGTTCTAAGTTTAGAATTTTTATCATACCGACCTTTCATTACTCGTTGAGCATTCGCCAAGTTCTCTCTTGCCAACTTCCAAGCTTCTAACAACTTCTCGGTGACCTGGGACACGTATTTCAAAGAAGGAACTGGTGGTTCTTCTTTCATCCATTGTTCATGAAGTATCTTTAGGGGACCACGGACTTCATGACCGAAGACTAATTCTGACGGGCTGAATCCAAGGCTTTCTTGAATTGTTGTTCGGGTGGCGAACAATAAAAGGGGGAGTCCGTCTTCCCAATTTCGAGTGTTCTCAGCACAGAAGATTCTTAACATTGTCTTGAGCGTTTGGTGAAAGCGCTCTAGAGCACCTTGTGATTGAGGATGATAGGCGGAGGAAGTTACATGATTTATACCTAGTGTTACAAGAGTTTCTCTAAACTTGTGGGAAAGAAAATTACTTCCTTGATCACTTTGAATGTTCTTAGGAAATCCTACTATAGTGAAATATTTCAACATTTCTCTGATTATGTTTCGAGCTTTAATATTTTTCAAAGGAATTGCTTCTGGAAAACGAGTGCTCATACACATGATTGTGAGAATGTACTGATTTCCTTTACTTGAAGGAGGTAAAGGTCCTACACAATCAATAAGAACTTTTTTAAATGGCTCTTCCATTACAGGAATGGGATGGAGTGGAGCTTCTACAATTTTCTGGTTGGGCTTACCTACAAGTTGACATGTATGACATGTTTTACAATATTGGGCAACATCTTTGACAACCGTGGGCCAATGGAAATGTTGGGTTATGTTGAACAAGGTCTTTCTTACCCCTAAGTGACCTGCTAAGGGAGTATCATGAGCCAATCTTAGAACATTATTCCTGAAACCAAGAGGGAGGACTATTTGATTCCTTACTTGCCATGGCTGGTCAGCGGTTGCGGTGGATGCTCTCCATTTTCGCATTAGGACTCCGTTTTCTATATAGAAACCTCGTGACATATTTTCAACTTCTTCTGGAGATGAAACAATCTCGTACAAATTTTTAAGAGAATGATCTGACTTCTGTTCTTTGATTAATTCTGCTCTAGATAGAGAAACTGGTGAAGAAGAAGATGGGTCAGTTTGGGAGAATAGGGATTCTAAATTATAGGTCTCCTCTTCAGATTTCTTGTACTGAGATCTGGTTACAGCACAAGCGGGAAACAACTGTAAGTTATCTGAAGGTTCTACTGAGGTCTTAGGGTTATTTGTTATTAAGGGAGAAATGACTTTGCTTCCAGCGATGTCATTGGCCAACAATAAGGATATTCCTACTACGGGAAGAGAGTCTACTACTGCTACTTTAACCATTCCGGTTGTTAAATCAGACCGCAAGAAAACATTATGTAATGGACATTTTATAATTCCTCCAACTCCTTCTATCAATATATCATAACCTGTATATGACTCACCCAGATTCTGCAAGACAGAATTTAAAATCAGACTTTGCTTTGCTCCTGTGTCTCGGAGTATGGAAATAGGATATTGTTGTGAACTACTACTATGAGATATAGTTCCTGAAGATACAAATGGTTTGAAACAAGGATCATGATCTGATGAGGGGGATTCTACATTACTTGACAATACCGGCTTCTTTGGTAGTTTATCCTGAATAGAGGATTTTGAATCGTCTGATTTTATATTACTTACAAGAGTTGGTGTCTTATTGGAGAATGAGGGTGTCAGTCTCTTTCTGCAATTAGAAATGTGATGGCCAACCTGTTTACAATATGAACAAGTTACAGGGGGATTAGTCTTAAACCTTTCCATTCTTTGCCAAGGTTGGTTTGGAGGATATTGATTGAAATCAGACCTGTAACTGAAATGTGATGGGCTAGACTGATTTTCAAAGCGTTTCTTTGGGGCCCAAGGATCAGAGTATTTTGTTGAATCTGGAATATATGACTTTGACTTTTGGGATTCTATTTGTCTTGACTTAGGTTTATGATTTAGTGTGAACTCATCAGCCAATACAGCAGCTTTAGTTAAAGTTTCGGGAACATGATCATCTATAAAAATCCTAAGATCTGTCTCTAAGGTATTCTTAAATTGCTCCAATAAAATCAACTGTTTAAGTCTATCTATGGTGTCCGTTTCACTAGCCAAACACCACCTATTGAATAACCTCTCTTGTTGAGCCGCATATTCTACGTATGTTAACTGAGGTGTCTTCCTATAATTACGGAATTTCTGTCTATAGGCCTCTGGTATTAGTTCATAAGCTTTTAAAATACAAGCTTTCATATTATCATACTCGCTTTCTGCTTCTGAAAGAGAAGTATAAATTTGCTGAGCCTTACCCTTAAATTGTGTTTGAATGATTAATGGCCAATTTTCTTTAGGGATTTGTAACTGTTGCGCCAATTTTTCCCACTGAAGAAAGAAAATTTCTGGCTCTCCTTCTGAAAATATGGGTAAAAGTTTTACATACTTGGAAATATCTATATGACCTTCCTGAACTACGGGTTGTCTATCAACAATCCTAGCTTCTACTTCTGTCTTCTTTAATTCTAACTCTACTTGTTTCACTTTAGCTTCCTCTTCTCTAGCTTTAAATTCTGCCAATTTGATTTTAGTTTCCTCTTCTCTAGCTTTAAATTCTGCCTCAATTTGCATTTGTTTCAGTTTAGTTTCCTCCTCTTTAGCTACTTGTTTCACCTTAGCTTCCTCTTCTCTAGCTCTAAATTCTGCCTCAATTTGCATTTGTTTCAGTTTAGTTTCCTCCTCTTTAGCTACTTGTTTCACCTTAGCTTCCTCTTCTCTAGCTCTAAATTCTGCCTCAATTTGCATTTGTTTCAGTTTAGTTTCCTCCTCTTTAGCTTTAAATTCTGCCTCAATTTGCATTTGTTTCAGTTTAGCTTCCTCCTCAATTTCTACTCTCCTGACCTTTAATTCAATCTCCTTAATCTTAAGTTCGGTTAGTCGTGCCTCTATTTCTAACCTATTTGAAGGAATTTGTATAGCTGTAATCTCTTCTGGAGATAAGATCTCATCTTCGATCAGATTTTCAACGAGTTCCTAAAGTATTTTTTTCTTTCGTAAACTTGTATCAATGTCTACTCCAAAGTGCTTGCCTATTTCTATCAAAGTGTCTTTAGTTTGTTTCTTTAAGAAACTTACCTTGGGATTTTGAACGAATTCTTGAACTATATCATCCATCTCTATAAGAATGTGTTAAATACCTGATCCAATATCCTGGCAAGGTCGCCACTTTGTTACGGGCGGCTGGTATGTGAAGAGACGTTACGTATAACGTCTAAGTGCTTAAGAACCAGCGCACTTCTAGAAGCCACTGTAGGACTGAACTATCTGGTCAGGGCCTAGATAATTCGTAAGACTAGAAGTAAAGGTAACAAAGAAGATTCCAGGAAAGGAATATTAAACTAGCGATAAAACTAGTAAACGAAATTATTAATGGAAAATATTTACAGGCAATCAACACAAAAGAGAATGGGCAGTAGGGTCAATGGGACCGTTACACGATTACAAGAATATGGAAATTATCGTTCAAATAAGAAACACAAGATAAGTATACAATATGGTACTATCTAAGTACAAAGAGATCAGGAACATGCATCAGAATAAGTAATAAGTACAAATATAAGTAAAGTAATGCAATGTATATCAGACACGTAATGTAGGCAAAAAGGGTGATCACTTCACACCAATCGTCTCATGAATCTAAACCTAGTTTTTATCAAGAGATCAATATGTGGGAATATGACAAGGAGTCAGCGAGTTCCACCGCTTATATACCATTGGACCGGAAGCCGGATACTTCCGGTTAAGGGTGCGGGTGAGGAGGAGGGTAAGTTAACACGTCAACATGGGTAGTTTTAGGACCCTCGACTTGCTTGAACAATCTATTTATTTAGTAACTGTCAAATCTGTGCGCTCCGAACTATTCAGGATTTCGCTTGTCTGTTTGTTCTACAAGAGTGCGCACCTCTCTCCGCACGTAGGCGAGATTACATATAATGGACGGGCGTTACTGCTTAACATTGTTACAATACATACATAGACAAGAAATATGAACATAGTTATGTAATACAAAGGAACACAATTCTATAACATAATTACACATATGACGTAATATCTAATATTACGTTACACCTCCACCGTTTGGGAAAGCTTTTCACTTTCTGTTGAAAAGCTGTGTTCTAGAAAGGACGTCGGCTAAAACATTAAAGACGCCTTTTATATGATGAATTGTTAGATTAAAGGGTTGGATGCAAGGAGATGCCCAAGGACTACTGGAGGGTTCAATTATTCCCTGTTGAAGCAGTGTGTTTATTTCTGCTTTTATGAACTCCTTTTTTGGATTGACTCTATAAGGGGGCTTGTTTGATAGCCCTTGGCGAGTCTAGAATTATTTCGTGTTCTATCAAAGAAGTGAATCTTGGGGAATCTAGAAAATTTTGGAAACTTCTTAAGAGAGAAAGAATGTCTCTACCTTGTTTCTCAGATAAGTGTCCTACTTTTATCTGAAGATTTTGTAGTATCTGAGAGTTTTCCAAGGGAATCTCAGGAGGATTAGGCAGGTTATCAGGAGGCTCTTCCGATTCTATTGTGGTAGAGCTGCAAGCTGGAATTGGATCTCGGGAATGATAAGGTTTTAAGGTATTTATGTGACAGAGACGGGAACTCTTTCTTCTGTCTGGAGTTTTGATTATGTAGTTGAGATCACTGGCTCTGGACAAGACTTCATAGGGTCCTTTGTATTTAGCCTGCAATGGATCTCCTGGTATGGGAAGATAAAGTAACACTTGATCTCCTGGAGAGAAAGTTCTAAGTTTAGAATTTTTATCATACCGACCTTTCATTACTCGTTGAGCATTCGCCAAGTTCTCTCTTGCCAACTTCCAAGCTTCTAACAACTTCTCGGTGACCTGGGACACGTATTTCAAAGAAGGAACTGGTGGTTCTTCTTTCATCCATTGTTCATGAAGTATCTTTAGGGGACCACGGACTTCATGACCGAAGACTAATTCTGACGGGCTGAATCCAAGGCTTTCTTGAATTGTTGTTCGGGTGGCGAACAATAAAAGGGGGAGTCCGTCTTCCCAATTTCGAGTGTTCTCAGCACAGAAGATTCTTAACATTGTCTTGAGCGTTTGGTGAAAGCGCTCTAGAGCACCTTGTGATTGAGGATGATAGGCGGAGGAAGTTACATGATTTATACCTAGTGTTACAAGAGTTTCTCTAAACTTGTGGGAAAGAAAATTACTTCCTTGATCACTTTGAATGTTCTTAGGAAATCCTACTATAGTGAAATATTTCAACATTTCTCTGATTATGTTTCGAGCTTTAATATTTTTCAAAGGAATTGCTTCTGGAAAACGAGTGCTCATACACATGATTGTGAGAATGTACTGATTTCCTTTACTTGAAGGAGGTAAAGGTCCTACACAATCAATAAGAACTTTTTTAAATGGCTCTTCCATTACAGGAATGGGATGGAGTGGAGCTTCTACAATTTTCTGGTTGGGCTTACCTACAAGTTGACATGTATGACATGTTTTACAATATTGGGCAACATCTTTGACAACCGTGGGCCAATGGAAATGTTGGGTTATGTTGAACAAGGTCTTTCTTACCCCTAAGTGACCTGCTAAGGGAGTATCATGAGCCAATCTTAGAACATTATTCCTGAAACCAAGAGGGAGGACTATTTGATTCCTTACTTGCCATGGCTGGTCAGCGGTTGCGGTGGATGCTCTCCATTTTCGCATTAGGACTCCGTTTTCTATATAGAAACCTCGTGACATATTTTCAACTTCTTCTGGAGATGAAACAATCTCGTACAAATTTTTAAGAGAATGATCTGACTTCTGTTCTTTGATTAATTCTGCTCTAGATAGAGAAACTGGTGAAGAAGAAGATGGGTCAGTTTGGGAGAATAGGGATTCTAAATTATAGGTCTCCTCTTCAGATTTCTTGTACTGAGATCTGGTTACAGCACAAGCGGGAAACAACTGTAAGTTATCTGAAGGTTCTACTGAGGTCTTAGGGTTATTTGTTATTAAGGGAGAAATGACTTTGCTTCCAGCGATGTCATTGGCCAACAATAAGGATATTCCTACTACGGGAAGAGAGTCTACTACTGCTACTTTAACCATTCCGGTTGTTAAATCAGACCGCAAGAAAACATTATGTAATGGACATTTTATAATTCCTCCAACTCCTTCTATCAATATATCATAACCTGTATATGACTCACCCAGATTCTGCAAGACAGAATTTAAAATCAGACTTTGCTTTGCTCCTGTGTCTCGGAGTATGGAAATAGGATATTGTTGTGAACTACTACTATGAGATATAGTTCCTGAAGATACAAATGGTTTGAAACAAGGATCATGATCTGATGAGGGGGATTCTACATTACTTGACAATACCGGCTTCTTTGGTAGTTTATCCTGAATAGAGGATTTTGAATCGTCTGATTTTATATTACTTACAAGAGTTGGTGTCTTATTGGAGAATGAGGGTGTCAGTCTCTTTCTGCAATTAGAAATGTGATGGCCAACCTGTTTACAATATGAACAAGTTACAGGGGGATTAGTCTTAAACCTTTCCATTCTTTGCCAAGGTTGGTTTGGAGGATATTGATTGAAATCAGACCTGTAACTGAAATGTGATGGGCTAGACTGATTTTCAAAGCGTTTCTTTGGGGCCCAAGGATCAGAGTATTTTGTTGAATCTGGAATATATGACTTTGACTTTTGGGATTCTATTTGTCTTGACTTAGGTTTATGATTTAGTGTGAACTCATCAGCCAATACAGCAGCTTTAGTTAAAGTTTCGGGAACATGATCATCTATAAAAATCCTAAGATCTGTCTCTAAGGTATTCTTAAATTGCTCCAATAAAATCAACTGTTTAAGTCTATCTATGGTGTCCGTTTCACTAGCCAAACACCACCTATTGAATAACCTCTCTTGTTGAGCCGCATATTCTACGTATGTTAACTGAGGTGTCTTCCTATAATTACGGAATTTCTGTCTATAGGCCTCTGGTATTAGTTCATAAGCTTTTAAAATACAAGCTTTCATATTATCATACTCGCTTTCTGCTTCTGAAAGAGAAGTATAAATTTGCTGAGCCTTACCCTTAAATTGTGTTTGAATGATTAATGGCCAATTTTCTTTAGGGATTTGTAACTGTTGCGCCAATTTTTCCCACTGAAGAAAGAAAATTTCTGGCTCTCCTTCTGAAAATATGGGTAAAAGTTTTACATACTTGGAAATATCTATATGACCTTCCTGAACTACGGGTTGTCTATCAACAATCCTAGCTTCTACTTCTGTCTTCTTTAATTCTAACTCTACTTGTTTCACTTTAGCTTCCTCTTCTCTAGCTTTAAATTCTGCCAATTTGATTTTAGTTTCCTCTTCTCTAGCTTTAAATTCTGCCTCAATTTGCATTTGTTTCAGTTTAGTTTCCTCCTCTTTAGCTACTTGTTTCACCTTAGCTTCCTCTTCTCTAGCTCTAAATTCTGCCTCAATTTGCATTTGTTTCAGTTTAGTTTCCTCCTCTTTAGCTACTTGTTTCACCTTAGCTTCCTCTTCTCTAGCTCTAAATTCTGCCTCAATTTGCATTTGTTTCAGTTTAGTTTCCTCCTCTTTAGCTTTAAATTCTGCCTCAATTTGCATTTGTTTCAGTTTAGCTTCCTCCTCAATTTCTACTCTCCTGACCTTTAATTCAATCTCCTTAATCTTAAGTTCGGTTAGTCGTGCCTCTATTTCTAACCTATTTGAAGGAATTTGTATAGCTGTAATCTCTTCTGGAGATAAGATCTCATCTTCGATCAGATTTTCAACGAGTTCCTGAAGTATTTTTTTCTTTCGTAAACTTGTATCAATGTCTACTCCAAAGTGCTTGCCTATTTCTATCAAAGTGTCTTTAGTTTGTTTCTTTAAGAAACTTACCTTGGGATTTTGAACGAATTCTTGAACTATATCATCCATCTCTATAAGAATGTGTTAAATACCTGATCCAATATCCTGGCAAGGTCGCCACTTTGTTACGGGCGGCTGGTATGTGAAGAGACGTTACGTATAACGTCTAAGTGCTTAAGAACCAGCGCACTTCTAGAAGCCACTGTAGGACTGAACTATCTGGTCAGGGCCTAGATAATTCGTAAGACTAGAAGTAAAGGTAACAAAGAAGATTCCAGGAAAGGAATATTAAACTAGCGATAAAACTAGTAAACGAAATTATTAATGGAAAATATTTACAGGCAATCAACACAAAAGAGAATGGGCAGTAGGGTCAATGGGACCGTTACACGATTACAAGAATATGGAAATTATCGTTCAAATAAGAAACACAAGATAAGTATACAATATGGTACTATCTAAGTACAAAGAGATCAGGAACATGCATCAGAATAAGTAATAAGTACAAATATAAGTAAAGTAATGCAATGTATATCAGACACGTAATGTAGGCAAAAAGGGTGATCACTTCACACCAATCGTCTCATGAATCTAAACCTAGTTTTTATCAAGAGATCAATATGTGGGAATATGACAAGGAGTCAGCGAGTTCCACCGCTTATATACCATTGGACCGGAAGCCGGATACTTCCGGTTAAGGGTGCGGGTGAGGAGGAGGGTAAGTTAACACGTCAACATGGGTAGTTTTAGGACCCTCGACTTGCTTGAACAATCTATTTATTTAGTAACTGTCAAATCTGTGCGCTCCGAACTATTCAGGATTTCGCTTGTCTGTTTGTTCTACAAGAGTGCGCACCTCTCTCCGCACGTAGGCGAGATTACATATAATGGACGGGCGTTACTGCTTAACATTGTTACAATACATACATAGACAAGAAATATGAACATAGTTATGTAATACAAAGGAACACAATTCTATAACATAATTACACATATGACGTAATATCTAATATTACGTTACACCTTGAATCGTGATCTTAACATTAATCTCTTGTTATTTTTGTTGTCCCACATGGGTGGGGCAACTGCATTAATTACGTATTGATGTCTACTACCATACATGTTAATTATATATCCAGGGGAGGACCGTCAGTATACGTAATATCGTATGTCAGTACTGGGTGACTACTAGATTGATCGCGTGTGTTCGTCTGTGTGTGTGTGTCGTTTGGTGGTTGACGGTGCTGTTCACACGAGCACGTAATGTTGACTCGGCAAGTTTGAGAGGAGTGTTTAGGTCAGCATTTGATGCTTGACTGTCTGCGGACAGTGAGTGAGGAAGTGGGTTATATGACTGGGCGATACTACTCGTCATGTATATGAGGCGTATACATATCGCTCTCCCCCTGGGGTTAGGTGGCTCCCGGCACCTAGGTTACATGGTTTACAAAAGTATTCATATGGGTAATACATCGAGAAAAGGTTCAGACACACAAAATCCTGGGTGATTATATGTGGAGATGGGGGGGTTGTTGCTGAAGTGAATCTGAGGTCCCAAGGGGGATCATGAACTGTAAATAAGGGTAGCGATGTTGTGTCTCAGAAGAGTAACGTTGTGTCTCACCAGATTACATGTTATATTAAATATCATATGAAAGGTTTCACTATATATTTGATAACACTGTTGAAATCACTTTCTAAATGTTATGGCGTTCATGTGTTTTATCACTATCACTGTAGGGAGTGTCATTTTCTAAACACTGTTCTATGGTCAGTTTGGTGTGTCACATTGCACTTGTTTTATTTCATAGTATGTATATAGTTTCTCGTAAGAATTATTATGTTATTTAAGATATTGGGTGAGACACAAGAATAAACTTAATCTAGGTTTACAGTAAATCGGGAATGGAGGTTGAAAGGTTTTGGAAGTTTTTACTTCGTACAACAGAATTTGGTCAATATTATTAGTATAAAGAGAATGATTAAGAGTGAAAGGGCTGTGGAGGTATATGGCAGTACCTTGTAGTGTAGGTCAAGTGAGTCCATGTCAAGAGTAGTCGATATATTCAGGTGTACCATGTCTATTTTACTTGGAAGGATGGTAGCGGGGACCTTAGGTATGGGTGGGTAGGGGTAGATTTCCGAAAGGGAGAATGTCTTGATCGGGTCCATAGGTATGTTGCTAAGAATAATTTTTTGAAAGATAGTTGATGTTTAAAGTGGGTAATTAATGATGTATTTCATTTTGGAGGATGAAGGTTATGTCTCAGTGAATGAGGATATGTTTATCTGACTCTCGCTAAGGTTATATTGGTCGGAAGGAAGTGGAGAAGTTTCATTAGATATGCGGAAGGGAGTTCTTATTGGAAATGGGCCATTTTAACCTCCACTGTTAGATACATGACGTCCTGCATCTTCAGGGGCGAGAGCTAGAGTGCATGTTTAGTTGCGTCGACGCAGAGTCATGGGATGAGACTTGCGTTTGGGTGAGTTATGTGCGGTCGTGGTAGGTGGGTTGTTGATGGGAAGTGGGATTGGGTCGAGGTTGAGTTTGACCTTTCTCAGCTTCTCTCCATGTATGGTCACGGTTGTGTGATCGGAAGGATCCGTTAGTAGAAAAACATTGTTAGGGAGTGAGCTTGTGACTGTGAAGGGACCTAAGAACTTGGGTCTGAGTTTGTTAGTCTTGGTTGAGTCTTTGACCATGACAGTGTCACCAAGCGCTATGTCAAATTGGATTGAGCGTTTGTGTTGATTTGTCTTTGTCTTTTCCTGGGCTTCTTTCAAGTTTGCTCTAACTTGTTTGTAAATGGTTTGCATACCTCTTTTGATGCAGTTTGTGAGGTTATCTAGGTTGTATAAGGGTGGGGGTGGTTGGTTGAATATTTGGTAGGGTAGGCGCATTGGTTGGCCGAAAATGATCTCATGTGGGGACATCTTTGTTGCGGAATTTACTGTGCTATTGATACTGGCTTGTACCTGTGGTAGCCAATCTTCCCAACTGTCGATGAGGTCGTTGACCAAGGGTCTGAGAACCTCTAGGACCTTGCGATTTGTTCGCTCAGTCAGACCATTTCCCTGTGGGTGGTATGCAGTGGCAAATGTTTGGTCAATGTTGTAGAGGTGTACTATTTCGCGCATCACCTCGTTTTTAAATTCTGATCCATTGTCAGATAACATTGTGTGTGGTATGTTGTATCTACAAAAGATATTGTTAACTAGGGCTTTGGCTACAGTCTCTGTTGTTTTGTCTTGGAGTGGTATTAAGATTGTGTATTTAGAGAAATATTCTACTGCTGTGAGTACATAGTTGGAACCTTGATGGCTCGTTGGCATTTTCAGTAGGTCAATGCCAAGTGTTTCCCATGGCTCAGCAGGGAGTGGGATGTCTTTAATGTTGATTTGTTTCGGGTCAGGGCCTCTGAATTGGTTACAAGTTATACAAGAATCTATGTGTGTGGTTATATCTCTTTTCATGTTAGGCCAGTAATATGTGTGCCTAGCAGTGTTTAGTGTCTTATCTCTGCCTGAGTGGCCTCCCATTGCACTGTCGTGCAATATGTGTAGGACCTTGGGGACTGGGCTCTGGGGATAACAGTAACCTCTCTGGTGTTAGTGGTTCTCCTTATGACTCCGTCGACCAGTTTGAGTTCCTCTATAGGGACAGGTGGTCGGGACTGTAAGGGGGTTTGTGAAAGGAGATGTTGTTTTATTGGAGACCATATAGGGTCTCTTTCAGTTTCCTCTGTGAGTTCTTGCATAGGTATGCATGTGGTTTGGGTTATGGGGGTGATGTAGGTTTGTCTGCTCAGGCAATCTGCCACTACGTTAGCTTTCCCAGCTAAGTATACGATCTTGGGATCGTAATCAAGGAGAGTTGCTTTCCATCTAGCAACTCTCCCATGTAAGTCTTTGGAGTTAAAAAGATAGACTAGAGGTTAGTGGTCTGTTAGTATGGTAATCTTGTAGCCTAAAATGAGGTATTTAAAGTGTTTTAGTGCCCATATGATTGCAAGTTCTTCTTTGTGTGTAGTTGAGTAGTTACTTTCAGCTTTATTGAGGACTCTACTTACGTAGGCTATGAGGTGCTCTTTGCCATTGTCATCTTTCTGTTGTAGGACTGCGCCTATTCCTTTAGAGGAAGCGTCTGTGTAAAGAAAGAATTCTTTCTTCATGTCAGGGAAGGCTAGTACAGGGGCTGTGGTCAGAGAGTGTTACAGAGTGTCGAAACTTTGTTGTTCTGTTTCTGACCATTGAAATGGTTCGCCTTTCCTTGTGAATTTGGTTAGGGGGGAAGCTATGTGTGCAAAATTGTGAATGAAATGTCTGTAGTATGAGGCTAACCCTATGAAACTTCGTGTTTCATTTGTGTTTCTGGGGGTTGGGAAATTGTTTATTGTATCTATTTTCTCTGTGTTTGTATGAATCCCCTTTGCATCCACTTTATGGCCTAGGAAGGCGAGTTCCTTCATGAGGAATCTACATTCCTTTAATTGAATCTTTAACCCCGTATATTTGAGACGTTTGATGACAATCTCTAAAGTGTTAAGGTGGTCTCTTTCTGTGGGACTATATATAATGAGGTCGTCTAAATAGACGAATAATGAGACTCCTATTATGTCACTGAATATGCGGGTCATCAACCGTTGTTGGGTTGAGGGGGCATTCTTGAGGCCAAAGGGCATACGTTCGAAATGAAAGTGTCCCTTATCAGTGGAGAATGCAGTTACGGGTTTAGATTCATCAGATAATTCCACTTGCCAGAAGGCAGACTTAAGGTCGATAGTGGAAAAAACTGTGTTCCCGTTGCCAATGCCTTGTAGTACATCTTGCATGGCGGGGAGGGGGTGTGGGTCAGATTGAGTGAGGTGGTTGACTTTCCTAAAGTCCACAACAGGGCGTAAGGTTCCGTCTTTCTTAGGGACCAAAAAGAGGGGACTGTTCCATGGGGAGTCTGAATGGGAAATTACGCCTTAGTGTATCATCTCTTGTACACTGCTATTGACTTGGGATTTCCTACTGTGAGGTATGCGGTAAGCGGGGGTGTATGAAGGGGGGGTGTTAGGGGGAATTTAGATGTGATGTTTGATTATATCACATTTGCCTAGTGGTTCACCTTCTAAGGCGACAGCTGATCTATTCCTCTGTAGGAGAGCTAATAGCTCGTTATGAATTTCTCCGTCAGCTGATGTTATGATTTGGTCTGGATTGATAGGGGTGAGGGGTTGTGTTGGTCTTACTGGGTTGATGTGTTGAGGGAGTGGTTCCTGGATAGGGGAATTATGGAGGTGGACTGTGCAAATGTTAGTATTCTTCCTGATTTTACGGTGTTGGTCTGAGAGGTTAGTTAACATGGCTAAGGCCGTTCTATTTTCCTGGATTATGTCCCAAGAGTGTTCAATTGATATGTTGGTAAGTCTAGACGTTTCTGAGTCAATTATGGCGTCCTGATGTCCGATTGCTCCGGGTATGAATAGTGGGACAGTCATGGAATGTCTAGGGGGAATGATGACTGTGTTAGACATCAATGCCTTTGAGGTGACATAAGGGGGTGGTCGGAAGGAATAGCTGTTAGTTGGAATTGGAGTATTTGAGGAAGGGAGACATGAGAGAGGTTGTGTGTCTGAGTCGGGTGTCTCAGTGACAGTTGGCTCATCATTCACATCTGAGAAGATGTTATTTTTGTCTAGGTCTATAATAGTTTTCCATGTCCTCAATGATTTTAATCCTATTATACCTTGTTGATCGAGACTCCATTCGTCAGCTATGTGGAAAGGTGTGAAACCTATTTGGAAGTTGTTGACTTCTATGTTTAAATCTATGGTGTCGTGTAGAGAAATGGTGCTCCCTTCTAGTAGGAGTCCTTCCATATTGGAAAATTGAATTTGGGGTGGGTCATTTAATGTTTCATAGAGAGCTCTTGGGATGATGTTCAGGTTTGTCCCTGTATCAACCATCATGTCAACTGTGAGTTGATCTAGGGTCACTTTTAGGGTGACGTAGTTGTGTTGTGTATGAGATATTCCTATGGTGGTTTGGTGCGTGAGGCTGGTACACGTTCCCCCAATCGGTGTTGAGTTGTGCGTGTTGTGTGGGAGGGAGCTGTTTGTCGAGAGGTGGTGAACGGTTTGTTAGTTCTCTGGTGAGGTTGTGGTTGTGATTTCTGTAGGTAACACTCTTCGTTGGAGTGAGTTGTTGTTTTGTGTAGGCTGCAGTATTTGTTTGGGTGTGTTGGTGTAGGTAGGAGTGGAGGTTTAGAGGGGGGTGGAGCTTGTATGGTTTGATATTGCACCTTGCATTGCGCATCCGTATGGGAGGTAGTACCATGAACTGAGCAAGGGATGGGGTGGTGTTGTACCTGCGGGTATTGTTGTTGCTGTGTTCGACACTGGGCATCGGTGTGGGAAATGGTTCCATGAACTGAGCAAGGGATAGGGTGGCGTGGTACCTGCGGGTATTGTTGTTTTTGTATGCAGTCTCTAGTGTTGTGACTGGGTGATGAATGGTAGGAACACCACTTAGAAGGTTGTCCTTGATTGGTGGGAGGGGGCTGCTGTGACTGAAGGCTATTTAGTCTGGGGAGATAGTGGGGGGTGGATAAGGATACATTGCAAGCATTGATGATGTCTAGGATATAGGTATAAGCTAGAGGGTTTCTAGTGTTTAGTTCCCTTTTGGAGGCTTCCTTTAAACACTTTGGAGGGAGTTGGGAGAGATAGAAACCTATCTCAAAGAATGTTAGTAAGTGTTTTATGGTCATGACCTTTTGACCAAATTGGTCAGTGTGGATCCAAGGAGAGTTATTCTCCAGGTCCTCTCTGACTTCTTTAATTCAGTTTGCTACGAAATCCATAATGTTCGTAACGGAATGTGGTTGGACTCTAGTGTTATTGAGGAAAGTGTGAAGGAAGGTGATGTTGTTTGCTTGTTTGTTGTGAAAGACATTAAGAAGGTGGTGTTTATATTCTTGATATGTAATTCCACATGCAACTAAACTGTCTAGCATCCTTGCCTTTGAACGGCAAATGTCAGATGGGTCTATTTTCTGACGGCACAAATTAATTTTATCTGAGTCAGAGTAGTGTTGGTTTTTTGAGAAAAACAGGTCACATGCTGTCAAGAAGTCATTAATGGATAATCCACTATCTTGGGAAAAGGTTGGGATTTCTGTGAGGGGGGTAATGGTTTGATAGTTGTTAATTATTGTTGGTTGAGGTTGTGGGTAAGGATAATATTGTGGGTTTGGAGGAAGGTTAGGTGGTGGTTGGTGGTATGGTGTGGAGGTGGCTTGACCAGATGGGGTATGGGGAGAAGGAAAGGGGAAGTTTTGGTACTGTGGCTGAATGTGAGGGGAGGTATTGTGTGTTGGGATATGGGGTTTGAACTGATTATGGCTTATAGGTGTAGTTTGCATATTTGGCTGGATGGGAGGAATGGGTGGTTGTAGTTGTGAGGGGTGAAAGGGGTCTATTTGAGAGGGTTGGTTAAAAAAAGCTAAGATATCATTCTCATAAAGAGGGATTGTAGGGGTACCTGCCTTAGGGGCGTCGTGGTCGGGGGTAAGTGGGCGGTTATGGTCTAAGGACTTTGTGGTAATGTCAACCTGTGGATTTAATTGGTGAGGATCTGGATTGTCTTTGTCTATTTTTGAGTTGCTTGATGGGTTTTCCTCTTGAGATTTAGAGAGGATGGTTTCTAGCGCTTTTTTGAATTTGCTTCTCGTTCCTGTTGCCATGTTAGTGGTTAACTAGAGATGCATGTATTACTTAATAGTTAGGTGAGATGGGTGGTCTAGTTTAAAATAGTTAAATTAGAAATATTTGGTATACAGTAACTAAGGGGTAATATGTTATGCTTAGATAAGGGAGGGGGGGTATAGGGTGTCAACGGTTATACAGTATAATGGGATTTCATATGTAAAATCATGAAAATATATATATATACATATAATAATAATAAAATGTGGAAATAATATGATATAGTAAGGAGTTAATTATTGTGATATTATACTTATAATAGAATTAACTATGGTTGTCATAAGGTTATACAGTATAACGGGATTACATATGTAAAATCATAAAAATATATATATATATACATATAATAATAATAAAATGTGGAAATAATATGATATAGTAAGGAGTTAATTATTGTGATATTATACTTATAATAGAATTAATTATGGTTGTCATAAAAAAAATTTACAGCAGTAAAATAGGTTACATTGATAAAAATGTATAAGTTCTATGTAAATATAAATGGGTAATACGTAGTGAAAGCAATTAAAGGTTATTGTATATATATAAATATATATATAGTTTAAACAAGAATTACTTAACTGGAAGAATGCATATGAATGTGATATTATGTAATAGTCAAATCTAGTAAAAGTTATTGCATATATAAATATATGTTGTTTTAAAAATTAGGCAAAATATAATTAGTGTTGAAACATATAATTATGAGAGCTACTGGTTAAATTATGAGAAAGGTATGATAACCAAAAGAAAAGGGTGTACATAAAGTTTCTATTTGGAGAGAAACCAAATATTTATAAATTTAATAAATGTGGAATTAATATATATTTTATATATAGAGATGGTATAGAGTAAGGTTTACGTGCGTTGGGCACGTGGGTGTCTGAAGGTATAATGAGTGGTATGCCAATGTCCGGCAGAGGGTGGTGTTGCTGACGTTGCGATTGGAGTGGTCGAAGGCAACGTTCGGTGAAAGAGGTTGGGTGGTTGATGTGGAAGGTGGGTATGCTGTCTGGGGGGATGAGGTGGCTGTTACGCGGGTCTGTGCGCAGCCGGTGTGAATCCTCTGGGGCGGATGAATTATGCTCGCATGTTATGGAAAGGGAGACAAAGCGAGTATCAGGGATGGTTTGAATGGGTAATGTATGGTTATTATTACGGAATATATTGGAATTAAGTGGAAGAATTTTATGTTACCTTGATATTGTTGATTTTAGTAGTGTGGAATCGGTTGTGACGATTGCCCTGGATTGTGTAGTGTGAACTAAGTTCTTGTTCGTGGAGAGCGTTTTTTTTTTTTTTTTTTTTTTATAGAACACCGTAGTCTCTTCGGAGAAGATGGGTTGCGGGATAAGCTGCCACCAGTGATGTAACGGGATGGGTGTAACGGTATCGTTACATGATCTCCATCGAGCGTTACTTGTAGACACAAGATGTAACGGGGTCGTTACATCATCTCAGAAAGGGGTTACTTGCACACACATTTTGAATTTTGTTCTTTATTCTTCACACTTTAAGAATCTTAGTTACACTCTGTTACACAGTCTTAACACTAGGGCACGTCACAAGAACCGACTCGTTGCTCTCTGGTGCATCTACTTTTTGTTCAACGGAAGTGCTGAATGGACAAGTTCTTGAGTTGCCTTGAATCGTGATCTTAACATTAATCTCTTGTTATTTTTGTTGTCCCACATGGGTGGGGCAACTGCATTAATTACGTATTGATGTCTACTACCATACATGTTAATTATATATCCAGGGGAGGACCGTCAGTATACGTAATATCGTATGTCAGTACTGGGTGACTACTAGATTGATCGCGTGTGTTCGTCTGTGTGTGTGTGTCGTTTGGTGGTTGACGGTGCTGTTCACACGAGCACGTAATGTTGACTCGGCAAGTTTGAGAGGAGTGTTTAGGTCAGCATTTGATGCTTGACTGTCTGCGGAAAGTGAGTGAGGAAGTGGGTTATATGACTGGGCGATACTACTCGTCATGTATATGAGGTGTATACATGTGTGTGTGTGTGTGTGTGTGTGTGTGTGTGTGTGTGTGTGTGTGTGTGTGTGTGTGTGTGTGTGTGTGTGTGTGTGTGTGTGTGAGAACGTGTGTTTTTTTGTGTGCGTGCATGTTTATGCGTGTGTTAGTATGTGTGCACGCGTTTGTGTGTGTGCGTGCGTGTTTGTGTGTGTGCGTGCGTATTTGTGCGTGCGTATTCGTGCGTGTGCGTGTGCGTGTGGGTTTGTGTGCGTGTGCGTGCGTGCTTGCTTGTGTGTGTGTGTGTGTGTGTGTGTGTGTGTGTGTGTGTGTGTGTGTGTGTGTGTGTGTGTGTGTGTGTGTGTGTGTGTGTGTGTGTGTGTGTGTGTGTGTGTGTGTGTGTGTGTATGTGTGTGTGTGTGTGGTGTTTAGCTATGTATGTGGTTATGTATGTATGTTGGTGTGTGTGCGTGTGGGCGTGTGTACATGTGTGTATGTGTGTATGTTGGTGTGTGTACATGTGTGTATGTCTGTGTGTGCATGTTAGTGTAACAGTGTGCGCGTGTGTATACACATAGGCTACATACATACATACATACATCAAGGGCTTTTTCCCCTAACAAGGGAGGCTGTGTGTGGGTGTGTGTATGTGTGCATACAAGCTTTCATATATCAATGTAATCGAACACTGTTACTATCTGTGATATTCAAAACGAAATTCTAGGTAATATGAAATCCTACATTACTTTTTCAGAAAGAAGATAAAACATTGCTCAAGCGACCTCCCTAGTTTGAATAGTAGTTGCAAACACTCTTCCCTCGTAGCAACCATAACGAGGATTGAAAGCTAAACGAAATTAACTTGTTTATAAATTACGATGAACCTTGTTACCCTACTGAAAAGCAAATTTGTTGTTGGAGAATGGGCATTGATTACAACGCGTTAGCTGCGGTAGACACCGAGTGGCATTTGTATGCTCGCCAATACAGCACTGTATCATTTCAATTGTATCTGTACAATATGTTGGATGAATAGTAATATCCTATTGTTTATAAAATAATACACAAAATTAATCGGGGATAATAGTCCGTTTACATCCATTATTGTGAATACATATACCGAGAGAAGTTTTATCAATTTATTGGTACGAAAAATCTTTTCTTAAAACAACTGTAGAGTGCAATAAAAGTAGATTCTCGCAGCAAATTCTTAAGTACAATAAATGAATAAATAAATAGATAAATAAAAAGCTAAAGAATAGTAGCTTTTAGTTTCTTATCACAAGAGGTATTTTGTATTTCTTTAGATACTAGACGACGTCTGCTCTTTTACCCGGCTATCAAAATTGCACAGCATTAACCATAAAAGATTACAATATATCTATGAATTATCTTTACGTTTCAGCAATGATATTCGAGTCAATGACAAAAGAATCAGGGCTAACTGTGACGCTGTACAAGTTACGACAGAGACAAAGCCAGAAAGCGCTCATGAGAGACACAGCAATCGCATCAGCTTCGGGAAGACTGACG
>NC_134780.1:63968449-63990949 GCF_046742065.1 Oratosquilla oratoria | reverse complement strand
GACGACAAACTAGTAGCATCCCAATCTGCTGTTGAAGGGCAACAGAGGATATTGTCTTTATTTCAACACTATTTCAATATAATTTTTTATCAAACATATGTAACATAGTATGAAAACAGCATTCAATACGCCATTCAAACAAAGGAAAGGTAAACACAAGGTCATCGATCAACGCATTCCGGCTACATGGTTTTCCTGAAATGACTATTTTGTACCTGCAGATTTTATTCACCTTGAGGGATGCTTGGACTTAAAACATGAAGTTCTTTCCTTTTCTACAGCCCAGAGGAGGCACTAAACTTGAAATACGTCAACTGTCCTTAACGTATTCGAAACGCCATTCGTCCAAATGGCACGCCATCAACGGTCGTTCGCTACGGAATGACATGCTGTCCCAGTGGCAATAGGGCTGACGGCAACGCTATCACCTTGTTGGAAAAGAGCAAATATGTGCAAAAATATACCCAAATTTACTCTTTTTCACTGCACCTCCTACTGTACCTCCTGAGTCTCTCTGGTGTTAGTACAGGGATTGAGTTCTTTGGCAAAGGGCAGCATTGGGGGTTGGGGGCTTGAATACGTTTCGTTTAGTATTCCCGTTGTCTGTGTGAGGCGCGTTTTATGAGATTCGGTTCTAGTAAACGCAAACTTTACTACCAGAAGCGGACACAGGGACAAGTCCTTTCGGAGACTGGAATCGGGATAAAGCAGTAGTTTCTGCGATAAAGTAGCATTTTCCAGACTTTTGGTAGTGTAATTTCCCTTTCCTCTTTCCTAATCTACGGTCAATCTTCAAAACCAAAGGTTTTCAACAACTATGTTTTCATTTTGAGAATAATTGGTAATCAATAAAAGACGAGCGTCTGCGTGCATGCGGCAGTGATTCCAGAAGGGAAGATATGAATTTCAAGATGAACTATGCATTATTCATTCACGACGCATAGTGAGCACCTCCCCTAGAACTCACACACTCTTTCAGTTTGGAAACGACTACGATAAGGTTTAAAGTTATTTAGAACTATGAAGAGCGAGAACCTGGAAGAGACTGAAAGAACGGTGATGAAGGATGGCGCAGATAAGAAGTGCGAGAGATAAGCGAAGAAAGATGAAGTGTGAAGATTTCAGACGAAGGGATGAATATGAAAAAAAGTTGATGAAAAAAAGGAGGGTATTGGAAGAAAGCAAAGGTAAAGGTGAAGGAAAGGAAAAAATTATTAAAAAAAGAAGGTAAGGAAATGTAGAATGACAAAGAAAAAAAGTAAAAAGTGGATAAAGGAGAGGTGGTAAAAATGAAAATAACACGATAACAGGAAAACAGGCGAAGAACCGAGGAAGGAGAAGAAATTTGATCATGGGAAAAAAAATACCAAAGAGTTCGTAGCGACGAAAATGAGGGTGTATTAAGTTCATACGCTGCACGCTTTGGGTTAACCGTTATTGGCATAATTTCAAATTTCAGAGCACAACTTCTAGAAATTACGGAACTTACGTTCACAGGGAGAAACTCAACACCTAATTTAACTTATCCTAACCTAGCCAAGCTAATCTAACCTAACCTAATCATCAGCTTCTCCGGTATAACACATTGTGAACATTTTGTTTTTGGGGAACATCAGAAGAATTCATTCAACTCAAGATTCACACAGTGGCTTGGAGAAAGTCTCAGTCAATCAAAACCTGTTCATCCCGGGGTTCTATCTTAATCTCCTTCACAAAAATTGTCCAACTTCAGCCACGATAACATATATTTGAAAAGTCTTGGTTCAGAAGAGCTCATTTTACTAACATTTGTCATTATGTTCAAAGAGGTGACACCCACTAGACCCTTTTAAAGTCGTTATTCTGACCAACTCCAAGCCATTCTATTCAGGTGAAGGAGCCAACATTTCCGTTACGAAATATAATGTTAAATACTCCAATTTGAGGCCTCATCTCTGCTACAGAAAATAACCTGGTGGTAGTGGAAATGAAATCTATGTTGCAGTCGTCAAATATGAATTGGTCAGCAATATCAAATATAGTAATGAATTGTTGCCTCGAATTTCATTGACAGAACACTTAAAGCCATACAGTAGTCAATAACGTTCAACGGGCACTCCCATAGATCTCTATAGGAAGGGATTTTGGTATGTTGTCGATTGTTATCAGCCCTCCTCGTTTCAACAAGTGTGTGTATGCATTTGTTTGAGTGTGTATGGGTGGGAATGTTGTCCAAGTTCATGTATGGTTTGAGCCCCGACCAGAGTCAGTGTGCCAATTCCTTTGAACTGCCCCCTCTAGGTGAAGGCAAGTGAATCGATAGGTTCTGAAGATGGGCACTGGGGAGACTTCTCTTCGACGTCCATCTTGCAGGAACACAACTAGCAGGTATCAACCCTTGGATCTCCAGATGTAGACAAAATCTATAATAAAACTTCATATATATATATATATATATATATATATATATATATATATATATATATATATATATATATATATATGTGTGTGTGTGTGTGTGTGTGTGTGTGTGTGTGTGTGTGTGTGTGTGTGTGTGTGTGTGTGTGTGTGTGTGTGTGTGTGTGTGTATTGTACGCCATTAGTTCCTTGGCTATGTTAGATGGAAAGTAAAAGTGTTGCTACCCAACATGTCAGTAGTACCCCCTCAATAATTCTTTGGTGTCTGTCAAACTATTTGAATATAATTTCAGTTGTTTAACATTCAATATATTTTTCAAATGTTATTTGATATCTAACCAAGTGGATTTTATTGAATAAGGTGACATTTATTATAATAAATGTCACCTGTGTTAAGTTATAATTACTTAAATCTATCAGGTTGGACAACTGGACTTATAGCGTTGATTGTAGGTATCAAAGTTAACTGACATCAAACTATGTCGCTATATTTGCTCGTTACATGAAGAACAAATACGGAATGACATATCATCTACCATGACTTGCAAAGTAGAGAGAAAAAGATAAATAAGAGAAACATCAGGATCTAATGACATTGTGACAAGTTCTGACAATTTCCATTTTGATACAACGAGGTATTTTCTTGTGCGTGTTGGTTTTGTTTCCATTTCAAGTACGTAAAATAACAGGAACCCAACTTTCTGGTTTCAAGCCAACTGTACACGAATTACTATTGACAAAAGGTGTCGTGGCGATTGATTTAGGGGCCTTGTACTCTATGGCATGATTAAACAAATTATAGGCCTAAATGGTAATGGCGTAATTGTAGATTCTGGGCAGCAAGGTGCATTTAGCCAGTCATTAGCATGCTCAGTGGGGTAATAGGATTAAAGGAAGCTAGTCCCCCATTGCATGTCGCTCCGTATTTTCCATTACGATAACAAAAATTCAACATTTATTCATTATCATTACTTTAGTTTGGTGCATAAAATACAAAACGTGTCAACTGATCTCATTTCGTGTGAAATTCACCAGCAATTCTACTAATACAACAAGCTGGGAGAATTGAATATCTAGAAACTGGTAGTAATTAACGACACCTTTCATGATTTCAACAGATTTTTTATTACACTGGGTTAACAGTGAAAAGAATTACACGTGACTCATTTACACTAAATTAGTAAATTAATATCAAAATGATCACTAGCTAACACATGTCTCCATGTATGTTGAGCCCAGTCTACACTAGTTTCAGAAAACCAGACATTATGCATCTATTCAGGATTATAACTATTCTGTTATGTACGTGGTAGGCCTTGGTGACATGAAAGGGCACAGACATGAAAAATAAATTCTTCTGTAAAAAACAGTGTTCTAGTTGAGAAAATCGTCAGAGAAAGTAAATATAATCGCTCGGGACGAAGAGCATAATGATAACACCAGTCACTAAAATAACAAGAAACCCAGCGGAAAAATAAAATAAATAAAAGAAAAGCCAACAAGTTCATCAAGACTCTAGGCTCAAAAACTCCTGCCACAACAATATCGTAATTCAACATATGAAAAACCCTAATATCATGGGAGAAGACCAAGATGTTTCTGTGGACGACTGGAGTTCCTCTAAGCTGTCTTAATAAAGGAAAGATAGTCTACGATGAATCTGCAATCAAAAGACTTCTTGGTCACGTTGTCAAACAGGAGAGCTGAAATGTTGACGTAATTGTTCCTAGACTCCCAAAGCCGACGTACCGGACAGTCTGACACACCTGACTGGCCGGCAAATATTTTCATGATCTATTGTCCATTTTTTTCCCCAGATTGCATTACGAGGATAGTGGTCAATAAATTAATGTCAAGAGCGGTAGGACAAAATACCACCAACTGTCCTTCCTTGACCCAACCATATCAAGGGCATGTAATCTGAGTCCCCCTCTTTCCCCATCCCCTTTTCTGTACCCCTCACCTCATTTATACCTGTACTCTAACTTCTTGTAACTATTCTGCTGAAGAGGACTACAGATAGAAGTCGAAATATACAGTTTTCCTGTACTTCCGATATTGTTTCTCCGACAGTGGGTTTATAGTAAAAAAAATATATATACATATATATGTATATATATATATATATATATATATATATATATATGTGTGTGTGTGTGTGTGTGTGTGTGTGTGTGTGTGTGTGTGTGTGTATACTCATATACACATACACAACCATATATACATTACATATATGAACCCATATATCCAAATATGTAAATGCACACAAACTGGCTTATGTAAATGTATAAACTCAGCCTGTAGACATGCATATATACGGACACGCATATGCACACACACACACACACACACACACACACACACGCACACACACACACGCACACACACACACACACGACAGTCGAAGCGACAGCGAAGATTGGAACTCCAGAAAAAACATCAATTTTCGTGGATATCAACGACGAGGGAGTAACTTTTTGTATTAATGGGAAAGGGGAAGCTTGTGGTGTAGTGGGAAGGCGATGAAAAAGGAGAAGGGGAGGGATTACTGAGGAAAATGGAAGGAAATGAAGAAGGGGAAGACTGGGTCCAGGAGGCCAGGCCCCTTGTAAACAAACGAAGGCCGGATGATTTTGGTGAAGAAGGGATTAGCAAAAATGTAAAGATTGGAAATATAGATAAGGGCAGCTCTAAGGAAAGTGAAGATAACAATTTCCATGGATTTAATAAGGGGGAGGATACCAACCTCCCCCGATTAGCAATCCTAGATGAAAAACTTGCGAAAATGACCGAACACTGGGAGAGTAGGTTCGGTCAACTTACACGGATTGCGCAGAAAGATAAAAAATTGCAAGAACTAGAGAAGGTGAAAAAACTAAAGAAATAGAAGATTTAAAAGACAGTCAAAAGAAGTAAAAGATGAGAATGAGGAATTAAATAGGACTGATAAAGAGAACAAAGAGTCCATAGCAAAAGAAGCACAGGGTTGGAAGAAAATCCAAGAGAACAACAAAATAGTATTTAATGATATAGTGGCACAACAGATGAAAGAACAAACTGAAGACACAGTTATTAAAGTGATGAGGGAGAAAGAGAATATAGTAAGGGACTTAGCAGATAAAAAGAAGTGTATGATTATATTAGGGATGGAAGAGAAGTATAATCTAAATAGGACTACAAGAATAAAGGAGGAAAAGGAAAAAGTAAATAATATATTAGAAGTAGTTCAAGAATATGAACCTGAAATAGGAAAACAAATTGAAGAAATATATAGGCTCGGGAAATATAATACAGATAAGACCAGACCAATTAAGATCAAATTCAGGTCACAAACGACAGTAGAGAATATCTTAGCAAAAACAGGGAAACTAGCAGACATAAAAAGGTATGGATAAAAAGAGAAACAAATAAAGAGGAAAGAGAGGATGAGAAATCAAAAAGACTAGAAGCTAAGGGGAAAAAACGAGAAATGAACAGAGACAGAAGAGAAATTCTATTGGAGAGTAGTGAATATGAAAGTAAGGAAATGGTTCATAGCAGAAAAAAAAACGGAAGGGAAACAGAAAACACGATGGAAGTACCAGAAAATTAAAAGTATCTTGCACAAATATAGATGGATTAATAACAGGTTTGAACGAACTGAATGATTACCTGAAGGGAAAAGAACCGGACATAATGGGAATTGTACAAGACAAAATTGAAAGGTCCACTACCACCCAACAGTGTAGGACATGGAGCATATAATTAATGGATTAGAAACAGAGAGGTAAAACAAGGGGTGGAGTTATGTTCCTGACTAAGAAGGATATAAATGTGAGGAATGTCACATATGGAAAGAATAGTGTAGAGATGATTACGATGGAAGTGGAGGACAAGGATAAGAAGAGCAGAAAGTTTGTAGTAAATTATGTGCCTCCTAAAACGGCTTCGTGGGAAGAGAGAGAACACAAAAATATGTTAGAAGACACCAGTATATCACTAAATAAGATAATGGAAGATGGAGGACGAATAATTATAATGGTGACTTTAATTGTAAAGAAATCTGCTGGGAAGAGATGACAGTGAAGGGTGGAGATGACCTATGGGGAAATGTATTACTTGATATGATTATAGAACATACAATGACGCAATGGATACAAGAGAATACTAGGTATAGGAATGAAGAGGAACCATGGAGACTGGACCTAATAACCACATCAGAGCCCGAAATAGTGGACAAGATCGAATATAAAACACCAATAAGTAAAAGTGACCACATATTGGTTGAACTGGAACTAAACGAGGAAAAATACATGATAAAAACGAACAGTATAGAAAAGGAAGATTGATGTATGAAAAAAACAAACTTTGACAAGATGAAAGAATTCTTTTAAAAAGCTGACTGGGAAAGATTTCTTTTAAAAAGCTGACTGGGAAAGAATACACAAGGAGGAAACAACATTAGAAGAGAAGTGGAGTATTTTGACAAAAAATATAAAGGAGTGGAAAAGTAAATGCCAACACAAAAGAAAAAAAAAGATGTAAAGTGCTGGTACAACAAAAGATGTAGGGAGTTAAAAGACAAAAGGGATAAAGCTTGGATAAAATGGAAAAAAGACAAAAGAACTGGAAAATGGAAAACATATACTAGTTATAGAAATAAATATGTACAAGGGCGCAAAGAAGAAAAGATAAAATACGAAAAAGATGTCATAGGAAAATATAAAGATCAACCAAAACTATTTTACAGATTTGTTAACAATAAACTGAAAAGCAAACAAGAATTAGAGAAACTACGACAAGGAGGAGTCGAATACACAGAGGAAATAGAAATGGCAGAAATTATGAATAAGCATTTTAAATCTGTGTTTACAATGGAGAACATAAAACCTAGAGATATCGAATGGGAGAAGAGAGTTCCCCCTATGAAAGAGATAGAAGTATCGAGAAATGAAATAATGAAACACTTGAGTAATCTCGATGTCAGAAAATCGCATGGACCGGATGAAATGGCAAACTGGATTATGAAAGAATGCAGGAATGAACTAACAGACAAAATACATAGCCTAGTAAACAGTTCATTGAAAGAAGGAAAAGTTCCAGAAGATTGGAAAAGAGCAAATATAGTACCTATATATAAAGGAGGAAACAAAGAGGACCCTACTAACTATAGACCGGTCTCTCTTACAAGTACGATAGCTAAAATCTGTGAAAGAATGATAAAAACTAGATGGGTAAAGCATTTGGAAAAAGCAACGTACTAAATTAAACAATTTGGATTTAGACAAGGACGATCATGTGTCACAAAATTAACGTGTTTCTATTCAAGGCTAATAGATGTAATACAAGAAAGAGATTGATGGGCTGATTGTGCATTTCTAGACCCCAAAAAAGCTTTTGATAAGGTGCCACATAAGAAGTTGCTTAAGAAATTAGAAACTGCAGGAGGAATACAGGTCAAACTGCTGAAGTAGATGGAAGACTTCTTGCATGAAAGAAAAATGAGAGTGGTGATAAGAGACAAACTCTAATTGGTATGAAGTGATAAATGGAGTTCCACAAGGAGCAGTTTTGGCCCCAATAATGTTTGCTATATTAATGATATGGAACATGTTGAACGAAATAGTGGTGTGTGCAAAAACAATTCATGAATTTAAAAACAGTTTAGATAAAATGAGATATGAAGACGGGACATCACGAGCATAGCTCCCCTTCCCGTAAAATACAACTAGGTAAACACACACACACACACACACACACACACACACATATATATATATATATATATATATATATATATAAATAGGTTCTGTGGGTGAAAACTTATGTTGATACCCTGTATACGTGTAGTATTCTTAAACTGGCCACACGGAATTTTAAAAGAAAACCTCCATTCACCCACCCACCCACCCACCTACCCCGCCTTCCTCCCCTCGGCTTCTGAATCTTGCGATTTAATACAGGTGAGGGAACCCCCACCACCCTGGCTCTTACTGGTTTATATTGAGGTGTATCTATGGTTGAATGATTAGATAACAAGGATTATAGGTTTTCTCTGTTGCTCGATCCTTTTGCTCGGAAATATAACACGGTATGAATTAATATACCGTTATAAAGATCTGATTTCGCCCCAGGACCCTTCTTCATAAGTCAGGAGTCAGTTCAATGCGAAAGTAGTCTTTACACCTCATGGACAAAAAGTCAATTTTTGTTTGTCGATTCATCTTCTCTTGACGACGGACCAAGTTGGCGAATTTTTGCTTGTGCAAAGCCCACATCAGATATATGTGAACAGTGTGAGAAAGATCATATGATTGGCAAGATCATTCATGTGAAGGGCACGCTTGCCATCCAATAACCTCTTTTCTTTGGAAACTTGTGCAATTTCTTGTTAGCTTTTGGTGCTTCATGAAGAAATTGTGTCAAACCCTCTGCCTTACTACAAGCACGCGGGGTAAATTCGTCTCGAGGGGAGAATCCAGGGTTAGGACATTCGAAAACCCAGCAACGATTATCATGCTTTTCTACCTCGTAAAGCGGGAAACAGCTGTACTGTTGAAAGAAAACGCATTACAAAAAAGTATGGTTTAAAGGACTCGAACCGACAAACTTCAGAGGACGAGTCGGGAAGTCTACCCTTCAAGTTTCCCTCCTCCTCCTCCACCTTCTGAGACTGAGGAAGGACAGTCGGCGGAGAGAAAACAAGAGTTCGGGAGAGAGTTGGGTCTGGGGCTTGCGGAGACAATACGGAGTTGGGAAAAAGTGACAGAGGTCGGGGAGCAATTATGATGGAGTTCTAGAGGGAAAGGGGAGGAAAGGGGAGGGAAAAGTGAAGGAAAAGGGGAGGAAAAAGTGGAGGAAAAGTGGAGGAAAAGTGAAGGAAAAGTGGAGGAAAAAAGGGAGGAAAAAGGGGAGGAAAAAGGGGAGGAAAAAGGGGAGGAAAAAGGGGAGGAAAAAGGGGAGGAAAAAGGGGAGGAAAATGGGGAGGACAAGGTGAGGAAAAAGGGGAGGAAAAAGAAGAGGGAAAGGGGAGGGAAGAGGGGAGGGAAGAGGGGAGGGAAGAGGGGAGGGAAGAGGGGAGGGAAGAGGGGAGGGAAGAGGGGAGGGAAGAGGGGAGGGAAGAGGGGAGGGAAGAGGGGAGGGAAGAGGGGAGGGAAGAGGGGAGGGAAAGAGGGAGGGAAAAGGGGAGGGAAAAGGGGAGGGAAAAGGGGAGGGAAAAGGGGAGGGAAAAGGGGAGGGAAAAGGGGAGGGAAAAGGGGAGGGAAAAGGGGAGGGAAAAGGGTGGGACAGGAAAGGGACGAAGGGAGAAAGGTGGAAGGACGAAGGGGAATGAGGAAGAAAGGGGAGGGCAAGGTACGGAAGGATTGAGGAAAGTAGAGGGACGAAGGGCATGGGGGGGAGAGGAAGAGGGGGAGTGGGGAGGGGAGTGAGGGGAGAGGAGTGAGGGGAGGGGATTGAGGGGAGGGGAGAGAGGAAAGTGAGGAGAGGGGAGAAAAATGAGGGAAGGGGAAGGGAGAAAGGGAAGGGGAAGGGGGGAAGGGGAAGGGAGAAAGGGGAGGGGATGGGAGAAAAGGGAGGGGATGGGAGAAAGGGGAGGGGATGGGAGAAAGGGGAGGGGATGGGAGAAAGGGGAGGGGATGGGAGAAAGGGGAGGGGATGGGAGAAAGGGGAGGGGATGGGAGAAAGGGGAGGGGATGGGAGAAAGGGGAGGGGATGGGAGAAAGGGGAGGGGATGGGAGAAAGGGGAGGGGATGGGAGAAAGGGGAGGGGATGGGAGAAAGGGGAGGGGATGGGAGAAAGGGGAGGGGATGGGAGAAAGGGGAGGGGATGGGAGAAAGGGGAGGGGATGGGAGAAAGGGGAGGGAATGGGAGAAAGTGGAGGGGATGGGAGAATTGGGAGGGGATGGGAGGAGGGGATGGGAGAAAGAGGAGGTGATGGGAGAAAGGGGAGGGGATGGGAGAGAGGGGAGGGGATGGGAGAAAGGGGAGGGGATGAAAGGGAGGGGATGGGATCGAGGGGAGGGGATGGGATAAAAGGAAGGGGATGGGAGAAAGGGGAGGGGATGGGAGAAAGAGGAGGGGATGGGAGAAATGGGAGGGGATGGGAGAAAGGGGAGGGGATGGGAGAAAGGGGAGGGGATGGGAGAAAGGGGAGGGGATGGGAGAAAGGGGAGGGGATGGGAGAAAAGGGAGGGGATGGGAGAAAGGGGAGGGGATGGGAGAAAGGGGAGGGGATGGGAGAAAGGGGAGGGGATGGGAGAAAGGGGAGGGGATGGGAGAAGGGGGAGGGGAGGGGAGGGAGGGGAAGGGAGAAAGGGAAGGGAATGGGAAAGAGGGGGATGGGAAAAGGGAAGGGGATGGGAGAAAGGGGAGGGGATGGAGGAGGGGAGGGGATGGAGAGGGGAGGGAGGAGAAAGGGGAGGGGAGAGGGGGGGAGAAAGAGGGGGGGGAGGTGAGGAAAGAGGAAGGGGAGGAGGGGAGGGGTGGGGGGGGGAGGGGAGGGAGAGAGGGAGGGGATGGGAGAAAGGGGGAGGGGATGGGTGAAAGGGGGAGGGAAGGGGGAGGGGAGGGGGGAGAAGGGGAGGGAATGGGAGAAAGGGGAGGGGAGGTGGGGAGGGGAGGGGAGGAGGGGGTGGGGGAGGAGATGGGGAGAGGGGATGGGAGAGGGGGGGTGGGGAGGGGACGGAGAAGGGGAGGGGATGGGAGAGGGGGAGGGATGGGGTGAAAGGACAGGGGAGGGGGAGGGGAAAGGGGTAGGGGAGGGGAAAGGGGTAGGGGAGGGAAAAGGGGTAGGGGAGGGGAAAGGGGTAGGGGAGGGGGAGGGGAAAGGGGGAGGGGATGAGGGAGGGAGGGGAGGAGGGGAGGGGGGGAGGGGAGGGGGGAGGGGAGGGGGAGAGGGGGGGGGGGGGAGAGGGGAGGGTGGGGGGTGGGGAGGGGAGGGTGGGGTGAGGGGGGAGGGGAAGGGAGGGAAGGGGGAGGGAAGAGGGGGAGGAGAGGAGGGGAGGGAGGGAAGAGGGGAGTGGGAGAAGAGGGAAGTGGGAGGGGTGGGGGTGAGGGGAAGGAAGAGGGAGGGGAGAAAGGAGGGAAGTGAGGAGGGGTGGGAGGGGAGGGAAGGGGGTGGAGGGGAGATGGGGGAGGAGGGGGAGGGGGAGTGGGAGGGGAGGGAGACGGGAGGGGGAGGGGAGGGGGGAGGGGGAAGGGGGAGGGGAGAGGGGGGGGAGGAGAGGGGAAGGGAGGGAGGGGGAGGGAGAGGGGAGGGGGGATGGAGGGGAGTGGGATGGGGAGGGGGGGGATGGGGAGGGGGGGGGGAGGGGAGAGAGGGAGGGGGGCGATGGAGGGGGAGGGGGGGAGGGGGGGTGGGGGGTGGAGGGGGGGGGAGGGAGGGCGGGGGGGGGGAGGGGGAGAGGGCGGGTGGGGGGGGTGGAGGGGAGTGGGGGGTGGAGAGGGGAGTGGGGGTGGAGAGGGGAGTGGGGGGGGGGAGGAGGGGGGTGGGGGTGGAGAGGGGAGTGGGGGGGGGGGGGGAGTGGGGGGTGGGAGGGGGGTGGGGGATGGAGATGGGAGTGGGGGGATGGAGAGGGGGGGAGAGGGGGGGGGGTGGGGGGGGAGTGGGGATGGAGGAGGGGGTGGGGGGGGAGGGGAGTGGGGGATGGAGAGGGGTGGGGGGATGGGAGGGCGGGGGATGGTGAGGGGGGAGGGGATGGAGTAGAGGGTGGAGTGGGGGGTGGAGAGGTGGAGTGGAGGGATGGAGAGGTGGAGTGGAGGGATGGAGAGGGGAGTGGGGGATGGAGAGAGAGTGGGGGGATGGAGGAGGGGAGGGTGGGGGGAGGGAAGAGGGGTGGGGGAGTGGGGGGATGGCGAGGGGATGGAGTGGGGGATGGAGAGGGGAGTGGGAGGATGAAGAGGGGAGTGGGGGGGATGGAGAGGGGAGTGGGGGAGAGAGGGGAGTGGGGGAGAGAGGGGAGTGGGGGAGAGAGGGGAGTGGGGGAGAGAGGGGAGTGGGGAGAGAGGGGAGTGGGGGGATGGAAAGGGGGTGGGGGGATGGAGAGGGGAGTGGGGGGAGCGGAGGAGGGAGTGGAGAGGGGAGTGGGGGAGTGGGGACTGGAGAGGGGAGTGGGGACTGGAGAGGGGAGTGGGGACTGAAGAGGGGAGTGGGGACTGGAGAGGGGAGTGGGGGGAGGGAGAGGGGAGTGGGGGATGGAGAGGGGAAGTGGGGGGGATGGAGAGGGGAGTGGGGGACGGAAAGGGGAGTGGGGGGATGGAGAGAGGGGCGTGGGGGTGGAGAGGGGAGTGGGGGATGGAGAGGGGAGTTGGGGGATGGAGAGGGGAGTGGGGGGTGGAGGAGGGGGAGGAGGGGGGATGGAGAGGGGAGTGGGGGGATGGAGAGGGGAGTGGGGGATGGAGAGGGGAGTGGGGGATGGAGAGGGGAGTGGGGGATGGAGAGGGGAGTGGGGGATGGAGAGGGGAGTGGGGGATGGAGAGGGGAGTGGGGGATGGAGAGGGGAGTGGGGGATGGAGAGGGGAGTGGGGGATGGAGAGGGGAGTGGGGGGATGGAGAGGGGAGTGGGGGATGGAGAGGGGAGTGGGGGATGGAGAGGGGAGTGGGGGGATGGAGAGGGGAGTGGGGGGATGGAGAGGGGAGTGGGGGGATGGAGAGGGGAGTGGGGGGATGGAGAGGGAAGTGGGGGATGGAGAGGGAAGTGGGGGATGGAGAGGGGAGTGGGGGATGGAGAGGGGAGTGGGGGAGTGGAGAGGGGAGTGGGGGAGGGAGAGGGGAGTGGGGGAGGGGATGGAGTGGGGAGTGGGGGGACGGAGAGGGGAGTGGGGGGAGTGGAGAGGGGAGTGGGGGGATGGAGAGGAGAGTGGGGGATGGAGAGGGGAGTGGGGGGATGGAGAGGGGAGAGTGGGAAAGTCACGGGATAGTGGGGATGGAGAGGGGAGTGGGGGGATGGAGAGGGGAGTGGGGGATGGAGAGGTGAGTGGGGGGATGGAGAGGGGAGTGGGGGATGGAGAGGGGAGTGGGGATGGAGAGGGGAGTGGGGATGGAGAGGGGAGTGGGGATGGAGAGGGGAGTGGGGATGGAGAGGGGAGTGGGGGATGGAGAGGGGAGTGGGGGGATGGAGAGGGGAGTGGGGGATGGAGAGGGGAGTGGGGGGATGGAGAGGGGAGTGGGGGATGGAGAGGGGAGTGGGGGGATGGAGTGGGGAGTGGGGGGATGAAGAGGGGAGTGGGGGATGGAGAGGAGAGTGGGGGGGATGGAGACGGGAGTGGGGGGGGGATGGAGAGGGGAGTGGGGGGATGGAGAGGGGAGTGGGGGGATGGAGAGGGGAGTGGGGGGATGGAGAGGGGAGTGGGGGGATGGAGAGGGGAGTGGGGGGATGGAGAGGGGTGTGGGGGGGGATGGAGAGGGGAGTGGGGGATGGAGAGGGGAGTGGGGGATGGAGAGGAGAGTGGGGGGACGGAGAGGGGAGTGGGGGGACGGAGAGGGGAGTGGGGGATGAAGAGGGGAGTGGGGGATGGAGAGGTGAGTGGGGGGATGGAGAGGGGAGTGGGGGATGGAGAGGGGAGTGGGGATGGAGAGGGGAGTGGGGTGGTAGAGGGGAGTGGGGGGAGTGGAGAGGGGAGTGGGGGGGATGGAGAGGGGGAGGGGGGGATAGAGAGGGGAGTGGGGGTATGGATAGGGGAGGGGGGGGAGGGAGAGGGGAGTGGGGGGGTGGATAGGGGAGGGGGAGGTGGAGAGGAGAGTGGGTATGGAGAGGGGAGTGGGTATGGAGAGGGGAGTGGGGGTTGGAGAGGGGAGTGGGGGGATGGAGAGGGGAGTGGGAGGATGAAGAGGGGAGTGGGAGGATGAAGAGGGGAGTGGGAGGATGGAGAGGGGTGGGGGGACGGGAGAGGGGAGTGTGGGGATGGAGTGGGGGGATGGAGTGGGGTAATGGAGTGGGGGATGGAGTGGGGGGATGGAGAGGGGAGTGGGATATGGAGAGGGGAGTGGGGGATGGAGAGGGGAGTGGGGGGATGGAGAGGGGAGTGGGGGATGGAGAGGGGAGTGGGGGGATGGAGAGGGGAGTGGGGGGATGGAGAGGGGAGTGGGGGGATGGAGAGAAGAGTGGGGGATGGAGAGGGGAGTGGGGGATGTAGAGGGGGAGTGGGGGGATGGAGAGGGGAGAGGGGAGTGGGGGGATGGAGAGGGGAGTGGGGGGATGGAAAAGGGAGTGGGGGATGGAGAGGGGGAGTGGGAGGATGGAGAGGGGTGGGGGGATGGAGAGGGGAGTGGGGGGATGGAGAGGGGAGTGGGGGGATGGAGAGGGGAGTGGGGGATGGAGAGGGGAGTGGGGTGACGGAGAGGGGAGTGGGGGGATGGAGAGGGGAGTGGGGGATGGAGAGGGGAGTGGGGGGATGGAGAGGGGAGTGGGGGGATGGAGAGGGGAGTGGGGGGATGGAGAGGGGAGTGGGGGGATGGAGAGGGGAGTGGGGGGATGGAGAGGGGAGTGGGGGGATGGAGAGGGGAGTGGGGGGATGGAGAGGGGAGTGGGGGGATGGAGAGGGGAGTGGGGGGATGGAGAGGGGAGTGGGGGGATGGAGAGGGGAGTGGGGGGATGGAGAGGGGAGTGGGGGATGGAGAGGGGAGTGGGGGATGGAGAGGGGAGTGGGGGATGGAGAGGGGAGTGGGGGATGGAGAGGGGAGGGGGGGAGGGAGAGGGGAGTGGGGGGATGGAGAGGGGAGTGGGGGGAGGGAGAGGGGAGTGGGGGATGGAGAGGGGAGTGGGGGGATGGAGATGGGAGTGGGGGATGGAGAGGGGAGTGGAGGGATGGAGAGGGGAGTGGCAGATGGAGAGGGGAGTGGAGGGATGGAGAGGGGAGGGGAGATGGAGAGGGGAGTGGGGGGATGGAGAGGGGAGGGGGATGGAGAGGGGAATTGGGGGATGGAGAGGGGAGTGGGGGATGGAAAGGGGAGTGAGGGGATGTAGAGGGGAGTGAGGGGATGTAGAGGGGAGTGGGGGGAGTGGGGGGATGGAGTGAGGGGATGGAGTAGGGTGATGGAGTGGGGTGATGGAGAGGGGATTAGAGAGGGGAGTGAGGGGAGTGGAGGGGGGTGTGAGGGGAGTGGAGAGGGGAGTGAGGGGAGTGGAGAGGGGAGTGGAGGGGAGTGGAGGGGAGTGGGGGATGGGGAGTGGGGGAATGAAGAGGGGGATGGAGAGCGGGATGGAAAGGGGGATGGAGAGGGGGATGGAAAAGGGGATGGAGAGGGGTGTGGAAAAGGGGATGGAGAGGGGTGTGGGGGATGGAGAGGGGTGTGGGGGATGGAGAGGGGTGTGGGGGATGGAGAGGGGTGTGGGGGATGGAGAGGGGTGTGGGGGATGGAGAGGGGTGTGGGGGGTGGAGAAGGGAGAGGGGAGTGGGGGTAGAGAGGAGAGTGGGAGTGGAGAGGGGAGTGGGGGATGGGGAGGGGAGTGGGGGATGGGGAGGGGAGTGGGGGGTGGAGAGGGGAGAGGGGTGAGGGGGAGTGGAGAGGGGAGTGGGGGAGTGGAGAGGGGAGTGGGGGGGGGAGAGTGGAGTGGGGGAGTGGAGAGGGGAGTGGGGGAAAGGGGGAGTGGAGAGGGGAGTGGGGGAGTGGAGAGGGGAGTGGGGGGAGTGGAGAGGGGTGTGGGGGATGGAAAGGTGAGATGTGGTATGGAGAGGGGAGAGGGGGGTATGGAGAGGGGAGTGGGAGATGGAGAGGGGGGTGTGGTGATGGGAGTGGGGGATGGAGAGGGGGGTATGGAGAGGGGGAGTGGGATATGGAGAGGGGGGTATGGAGAGGGGAGTGGGAGATGGAGAGGGGAGTGGAGGGATGGAGAGGGGAGTGGGGGGATGGAGAGGGGAGGGGGGATGGAGAGGGGAGTGGGGGGATGGAGAGGGGAGGGGGGATGGAGAGGGGAGGGGGGATGGAGAGGGGAGGGGGGGATGGAGAGGGGAGGGGGGATGGAGAGAGGAGGGGGGGATGGAGAGGGGAGTGGGGGGATGGAGAGGGGAGGGGGGATGGAGAGGGGAATGGGGGGATGGAGAGGGGAGTGGGGGATGGAAAGGGGAGTGAGGGGATGGAGTGAGGGGATGGAGTAGGGTGATGGAGTGGGGTGATGGAGAGGGGATTAGAGAGGGGAGTGAGGGGAGTGGAGGGGGGTGTGAGGGGAGTGGAGAGGGGAGAGAGGGGAGTGGAGAGGGGAGTGGAGGGGAGTGGGGGGATGGGGAGGGGAGTGGGGAATGGAGAGCGGGATGGAAAGGGGGATGGAGAGGGGGATGGAGAGGGGGATGGAGAGGGGGATGGAAAAAGGGATGGAGAGGGGTGTGGGGGATGGAGAGGGGGGTGGGGGGTGGAGAGGGGAGTGGGGGTAGAGAGGAGAGTGGGGTGGAGAGGGGAGTGGGGGATGGGGAGGGGAGTGGGGGGTGGAGTGGGGGATGGGGAGGGGAGTGGGGGGTGGAGAGGGGGATGGAGAGCGGGATGGAAAGGGGGATGGAGAGCGGGATGGAAAGGGGGATGGAGAGGGGGATGGGGGGAAGAAGAGGGAAGTGGGGGGATGGAGAGGGGAGTGGGGGGATGGAGAGGAGGGTAGGGGTATGGAGAGGTGGGGGGATGGAGAGGTGGGGGGGGATGGAGAGGTGGGTGGGGGGATAGAGAGGTGGGTGGGGGGATAGAGAGGTGGGTGGGGGGATGGAGAGGTGGGTGGGGGGATGGAGAGGTGGGTGGGGGGATAGAGAGGTGGGTGGGGGATGGAGAGGTGGGTTGGGGGATGGAGAGGTGGGTGGGGGGATGGAGAGGTGGGTGGGGGGATGGAGAGGGGAGAGGGGGGATGGAGAGGAGAGTGGAGAGGGGAGGGGGGGGATGGAGAGGGAGTGGAGGGATGGAGGGGTGAGTGGGGGGATGGGGGGGGGGGGGGGGGGATGGAGGGGGGGGTGGGGGGGATGGAGAGGGGAGTGGGGGGGATGGAGAGGGGGAGTGGGGGATGGAGAGGGGAGTGGGGGGATGGAGAGGGGGAGTGGGGGGTGGAGAGGGGAGTGGGGGGGGGATGGAGCTAAGGGGAGTGGGGGATGGAGGAGGGGAGTGGGGGGATGGAGAGGGGTGTGGGGGATGGAGAGGGGAGTGGGGGTGGAGAGGGGGGAGTGGGGTGATGGAGAGGGGAGTGGGGTGATGGTGAGGTGAGTGGGGGGGATGGAGGGGAGTGGGGGGGAGTGGGGGGATGGAGAGGGGGGGGATGGAGAGGGGAGTGTGGGAATGGAAAGGGGAGTGGAGGTGGAGAGGGGGGTGGGGGTGGAGAAGGGGGTGGGTGGTGAGGGGAGTGGGGGGGTGGAGAGGGGAGTGGGGGGGTGGAGAAGGGAGTGGGTGGTGAGGGGAGTGGGGGGGTGGAGAGGGGAGTGGGGGGGTGGAGAGGGGAGTGGGGGGAGTGGAGAGGGGAGTGAGGGGAGGGGAGTGGGGGGATGGGGATGGGAGTGGGGGGATGGGGATGGGAGTGGGGGGATGGGGATGGGAGTGGGGGGATGGGGATGGGAGTGGGGGGATGGGGATGGGAGTGGGGGGATGGGGATGGGTGTGGGGGGATGGGGGAATGGGGGGGTGGAGAGGGGGAGTGGGGGGATGGAGAGGAGAGTGGGGGGATGGAGAGGGAGAGTGGGGGGATGCAGAGGGGAGTGGGGGGATGGAGAGGGGAGTGGGGGATGGAGAGGGGTGTGGGGGGGGATGGAGAGGGGAGTGTGGGGATGTAGAGGGGAGTTGGGGGATGGAGAGGGGAGTGGGGGATTGAGAGAGGGGAGTGGGGGATGGAGAGGGGAGTGGGGGATGGAGAGGGGAGTGGGGGATGGAGAGGGGAGTGGGGGATGGAGAGGGGAGTGGGGGGATGGAGATGGGAGTGGGGGATGGAGAGGGGAGTGGAGGGATGGAGAGGGGAGTGGCAGATGGAGAGGGGAGTGGAGGGATGGAGAGGGGAGGGGAGATGGAGAGGGGAGTGGGGGGATGGAGAGGGGAGGGGGATGGAGAGGGGACGAGGGGGAGGGAGAGGGGAGTGGGGGATGGAAAGGGGAGTGAGGGGATGTAGAGGGGAGTTGGGGGGAGTGGGGGATGGAGTGGAGGGAAGGATTGGGGTGGAGTGGGGTGATGGAGAGGGGATTAGAGACGGGAGTGAGGGGAGTGGAGGGGGGTGTGAGGGGAGTGGAGGGGGGGGTGAGGGGAGTGGAGAGGGGAGTGCGGGGAGTGGAGAGGGGAGTGGAGGGGAGTGGGGGATGGGGAGTGGGGGAATGGAGAGGGGGATGGAGAGCGGGATGGAAAAGGGGAGGGAGAGGGGGATGGAAAGGGGGATGGAGAGGGGGATGGAAAAGGGGATGGAGAGGGGTGTGGGGGATGGAGAGGGGTGTGGGGGATGGAGAGGGGTGTGGGGGAGGGAGAGGGGTGTGGGGGGTGGAGAAGGGTGAGGGGAGTGGGGGTAGAGAGGAGAGTGGGGTAGTGGAGAGGGGAGTGGGGGAATGGGGGAGTGGAGAGGGGAGTGGGGGGAGTGGAGAGGGGAGTGGGGGGAGTGGAGAGGGGAATGGGGGAGTGGAGAGGGGAGTGGGGGGAATGGGGGAGTGGAGAGGGGAGTGGGGGGAGTGGAGAGGGGAGTGGGGGGAGTGGAGAGGGGAGTGGGGGAGTGGAGAGGGGAGTGGGGGAGTGGAGAGGGGAGTGGGGGAGAGGGGAGTGGGGGGAGAGGGGAGTGGGGGAGAGGGGAGTGGGAGGAGTGGTGAGAGGAGTGGGGGAGTGGAGAGGAGAGTGGGGGAGTGGAGAGGGGAGTGGGGGAGTTGAGGGGGGCGTGGAGGGGAGACTGGGGGAGTGGAGAGGGGAGTGGGGGAGTGGGGGAATGGGGGAGTGGAGAGGGGAGTGGGGGAGTGGAGAGGGGAGTGGGGGAGTGGAGAGGGGAGTGGGGGAGTGGAGAGGGGAGTGGGGGAGTGGAGAGGGGAGTGGGGGAGTGGAGAGGGGAGTGGGGGAGTGGAGAGGGGGAGTGGAGAGTGGAGAGGGGGAGTGGAGAGGGGAGTGGGGGAGTGGAGAGGGGAGTGGGGGAGTGGAGAGGGGAGTGGGGGAGTGGAGAGGGGAGTGGGGGAGTGGAGAGGGGAGTGGGGGAGTAAAGAGAGAAGAGGGGGAGTAAAGAGAGAAGAGGGGGAGTAAAGAGAGAAGAGGGGGTGTAAAGAGAGAAGAGGGGGAGTAAAGAGAGAAGAGGGGGAGTAAAGAGAGAAGAGGGGGAGTAAAGAGAGAAGAGGGGGAGTAAAGAGAGAAGAGGGGGAGTAAAGAGAGAAGAGGGGGAGTAAAGAGAGAAGAGGGGGAGTAAAGAGAGAAGAGGGGGAGTAGAGAGAGAAGAGAGCGGGAGTAAAGAGAGAAGAGAGGGAGTAAAGAGAGACGAGGGGGAGGAAAGAGAGAAGAGGGGGAGTAAAGAGAGAAGAGGGGGAGTAAAGAGAGAAGAGGGGGATTAAAGAGAGAAGAGGGGGAGTAAAGGATGAAGAGGGGGAGTAAAGAGAGAAGAGGGGGAGTAAAGAGAGAAGAGGGGGAGTAAAGAGAGAAGAGGGGGAGTAAAGAGAGACGAGGGGGAGTAAAGAGAGAAGAGGGGGAGTAAAGAGAAGAGGGGGAGTAGAAAGAGGAGAGGGAGTAGAGAGAAGAGGGGGAGTAGAAAGAAGAGAGGGAGTAGAGAGAAGAGGGTTAGTAGAGAGAATAAGGGAAATAGGGAGGGGAGGGGGAGTAGAGGAGTAGAGAGGAGAGGGGAGTAAAGAGAGAGGAGGGGGAGTAAAGAGAGAGGAGGGGGAGTAGAGAGAGAGAGGAGCGGGAGTAGAGAGAGAGGAGGTGGAGTAGAGAGAGAGGAGGGGGAGTAGAGAAGGTGTGTAGAGAGAGAAGAGGGGGTGTAGAGAGAGAAGAGGGGGTGTAGAGAGAGAAGAGGGGGTGTAGCGAGAGAAGAGGGGGTGTAGCGAGAGAAGAGGGGGTGTAGAGATAGAAGAGGGGGTGTAGAGAGAGAAGAGGGGGTGTAGAGAGAGAAGAGGTGGTGTAGAGAGAGAAGAGGGGATGTAGAGAAAGAAGAGGGGGTGTAGAGAGAGAAGAGGGGGTGTAGAGAGAGAAGAGGGGGTGTAGAGAGAGAAGAAGGGGTGTAGAGAGAGAAGAGGGGGTGTACAGAGAGAAGAGGGCAAATAGAAAGAGAGCAATGCAAATATAAAACGAGGAGAGGGAGTAGAGAACGAGGAGAGGGAGTAGAGAGCGAGGAGGGGGAGTAGAGTGCGAGGAGGGGGAGTAGAGAGCGAGGAGGGGGAGTAGAGGGAGAAGAGGGGGAGTAGAGAGCGAGGAGGGGGAGTAGAGAGCGAGGAGGGGAGTAGAGAGCGAGGAGGGGGAGTAGAGAGCGAGGAGGGGGAGTAGAGAGCGAGGAGGGGGAGTAGAGAGCGAGGAGGGGGAGTAGAGAGCGAGGAGAGGGAGTAGAGAGCGAGGAGGGGGAGTAGAGAGCGAGGAGGGGGAGTAGAGAGCGAGGAGGGGGAGAGGAGAGCGAGGAGGGAGAGTAGAGAGCGAGGAGGGAGAGTAGAGAGCGAGGAGGGGGAGTAGAGAGCGAGGAGGGGGAGTAGAGAGCGAGGAGGGGGAGTAGAGAGCGAGGATGGAGAGTAGAGAGCGAGGAGGGAGAGTAGAGAGCGAGGAGGGAGAGTAGAGAGCGAGGAAGGAGAGTAGAGAGCGAGGAGGGAGAGTAGAGAGCTAGAGAGCAAGGAGGGAGAGTAGAGAGCGAGGAGGGAGAGTAGAGAGCGAGGAGGGGGAGTAGAGAGCGAGGAGGGAGAGTAGAGAGCGAGGAGGGAGAGTAGAGAGCGAGGAGGGGGAGTAGAGAGAGAGGAGGGGGAGTAGAGAGCGAGGAGGGGGAGTAGAGAGCGAGGAGGGGGAGTAGAGAGCGAGGAGGGGGAGTAGAGAGCGAGGAGAGGGAGTATAGAGCGAGGAGGGGGAGTAGTAGAGAGCGAGGAGGGGGAGTAGAGAGCGAGGAGGGGGAGTAGAGAGCGAGGAGGGGGAGTAGAGAGAGAGGAGGGGAGTAGAGAGCGAGGAGGGGGAGTAGAGAGCGAGGAAGGGGAGTAGAGAGCGAGGAGGGGGAGTAGAGAGCGAGGAGGGGGAGTAGAGAGCGAGGAGGGGGAGTAGAGAGCGAGGAGGGGGAGTAGAGAGCGAGGAGGGGGAGTAGAGAGCGAGGAGGGGGAGTAGAGAGCGAGGAGGGGGAGTAGAGAGCGAGGAGGGGGAGTAGAGAGCGAGGAGGGGGAGTAGAGAGAGAGGAGGAGGGGGAGTAGAGAGCGCGGAGGGGGAGTAGAGAGAGAGGAGAGGGAGTAGAGGAGAGTAGTAGAGAGCAAGGAGGGGGAGTAGAGAGCGAGGAGGGGGAGTAGAGAGCGAGGAGGGGGAGTAGAGAGCGAGGAGGGGGAGTAGAGAGCGAGGAGGGGGAGTAGAGAGCGAGGAGGGGGAGTAGAGAGCGAGGAGGGGGAGTAGAGAGGGGGGGGGGTGTAGAGAGCGTGGAGGGGGTGTAGAGAGCGAGGAGGGGGAGTAGAGAGCGAGGAGGGGGAGTAGAGAGTGAGGAGGGGGAGTAGAGAGCGAGGAGAGGGAGTAGAGAGCGAGGAGGGGGAGTAGAGAGCGAGGAGGGGGAGTAGAGAGTGAGGAGGGGGAGTAGAGAGTGAGGAGGGAGAGTAGAGAGTGAGGAGGGGGAGTAGAGAGCAAAGAGGGGTAGTAGAGAGAGTTAGGAGGGGGAATAGAGAAAAAGTAGGAGTAGAGAGAGGAGGAGGTGGAGTAGAGAGAGGGGGAGTAGAGAGAGAAGGAGGGGAGTGGAGAAAGAGAGGAGGGGGAGTAGAGAGAGGGGGAATAGAGAGAGGAGGGGGAATAGAGAGAGGAGGGGGAATAGAGAGAGGAGAGGGAATAGAGAGAGGAGGGGGAATAGAGAGAGGAGGGGGAGTAGAGAGAGGAGGGGGAATAGAGAGAGGAGGTGGAGTAGAAAGAGGAGGTGGAGTAGAGAGAGGAGGTGGAGTAGAGAGAGGAGGTGGAGTAGAGAGAGGAGGTGGAGTAGAGAGAGGAGGGTGAGTAGAGAGATAGGAGAGGGAGTAAAGAGAGAGGAGGGCAAGTAGAGAGGGGAGAGCAAGTAGAGAAAG
>NC_134780.1:63958449-63960949 GCF_046742065.1 Oratosquilla oratoria | reverse complement strand
TATATAAACATCTAAGCATAATGCTGTAATGACTATCATTTATCTTATATTTGTTTATTTGTCGTTATCATTTGTCTGTTTGTTTATTATTATTTGCTTGATTCTCATTATAAGTTATATATCAATTTATTATTATTTACTATTTACCTAGTTATTATGTAACTATACGTATACATTTATTTATGTATATTATTTACATTATTATAGTTTTTATTTATTAGTTTATCTATTTATCAGTATGATGATTTTTTTCGCATCCGACCTAGATATGGACCAAAACTTCTGTCGGCATGCTCCTTTGTACGTTTATGTGCGTACGTTTGTGTACTTGCGTTTGTGTTCGTACGTTTGTGCGCGTACGTGTATGCGTGTATATGTGCGTGTGTTGACACACACATATAACATACCAAAATGCCTTTTCCCTTTATAACTGTAGTGGCTATGCTATGGCATACGCCCACCTTCACCCGTTCTAACACCACTTGTCCATTACTTGTCCCTTTTATCCTAGCTCCATGTGGATGAAGGGTCATCCCAGTCTCCTGCCCACTTCCTGGCTCGTAAGCACTGCAGCAAAGCACAAAACCTCAGCAGCAGGGCACGACATCTGTGGCTGGTTCACCCCCCAACCTTTTCGTTATATGGTAAATGTCCCCCTTATCGACTCGAGAATTTAAAGAGCGAACATGTAGAAATAAGTTCTGACCATGTCAATCTGTCAACCATGCACAGGTGTCCACTAGAACCTATTTCCTGCCACTTCCTTTCCCTGCTCGACAGACATTCCCCTTGTATTAAAGCCCCCCTTTTACTTCATCCATCCATCACATTCTCGTATTGTCCCGCCCCCACCCTTTTTTTGAGTGAAATGTTACTTCTACAGGCTTTGTTTGAGCCCGTTTGGGGTGGTGTTTATGGAAGACACCTTGCAGAGATTCGCCCCATCCACCTCTGCCTTTCATATTCATTTAGCTTGCCCTTTTCATTCATTATTTCCATATGCTCAAACCACCCCTTTTTCCTTTATCAATACTCTCTGACAGATCTCTTGTTGCTCCTGCTCTGTCTCATTATTTCTATTCATCCTCGTAACAGCCACCATACTTCTCGAGCACTTCATCTCGAACACGTTTATGCTCCTCATTCCGCCTCCCCTAAATTCAAAGTTTTTGTCCTATGCCCCATGTGTCGTGGGCACAATGGCCCCTTCGTACAGTTTTCTTTTTGCGTTCTTCCCTAGATCCTATTTCTCACGACATTTTTTATTCCCTCCAGACATTTACTTGCTTCCTTCACTCCACATTTTTCCTCCACCCTCATTCTTCGATATCTTACCATACTCTTTCACTCTCTCTTTCTCACCTTCTTTCTCACTCTCTCTCTCTCTCTCTTTCCGTGTCTCCCCTTCTCTCTTGCTCACCACATGCATTGAAATCAGTTATCTTTCTTCCTCCTCTAACATCTCCTCCTTCAATCTTCTTAGTCTCCCCTTTAATTACTTACTTGCCTGCTCCTTACCCACCCAGTCCTTCCTTTTTCCTCCGTTTACCTTTATCTTGTACTTTGTCCATTTCCCTTACCTTTTCCTCCACTTTTTCTATTTCTTTTATTCTCCAGTCTCTTTCCATTCAGTCCTATCTTCACCATTTCTTCCTTCGTACTTCACTGTCTCGACCTTTTACCCTCGTTGCTCATTTTCTCTTTATCTATTTTCTCATTTGGTCTCTGACTTGACTTCTCATTTTCTTCCTCTTGCATTGTCACTCACCATTAATTTTTTTTTCAATTTTGACTTGTACTTATTTATCTCTTTTATATATTTTTTCTTTAATTTTCTAATCTTATTTTTCTTCATTGATTTTCCATATTCTCAACCTATATTTACTTGCCTCACTTTGCTCTCATCCACTCTTTGCAAAAAAAATTCCTTCGTTATTCTCCCTCCACCTATTTCAACCTCTTATCTTTTTTCCCACTCCGTCCGATTCGCATTTTCTTCTTGTATTCTTCCAAACATCACCCTCTTCCCCATTCCTCTTCTTCCCCTCTATCCCTTCTTTTTTAGTCTTCTCTTTGTGGCTATTTCGGTTATTTTTTTCTGTTTCAATTGTTTGTTCCTCTGGTAGCTATTCCTCATTTTTACATTCCACCCATCTTTCCCGTCCTGTAATCAATTTCATTGTCCAATTATGCTCCCAAATAGTAATTTTTCTCCTTCTTCGTACACGGCCAATGCTTCACTACCTCTTCCTGTTCCAAATCCATTTTCTCAATCACATCCTTCTTTACATTCCTCGTCTTCTATATTTCATTCCTTCACTTTTTGACCGAGAGGCTGTGCCGATTTATATTGGGCCATGGATTTCTCGTCAGATGAAATCATAGTACCATCTGATCGAGTTTTCCTGGCCATTGATATTGAACAATATCAGACAATCTTGTTCTGCTTCAGAAAAAGACCCTTGTACTCAAGCCTACTTAGACCAAACCTTCCCTTCCA
>NC_134780.1:63943449-63953449 GCF_046742065.1 Oratosquilla oratoria | reverse complement strand
GACCTTTATGAGTTATGCATGAGTGGCATGCGTCTATGTATGTGTGTATGTCTTTACGCATGGTGGGCCAAAAGTACTTTAACCTAGCTTGCGAGAGGCACTTGTCCTTCCCGCAATGTCCTGCTAATGGAGAATCATGTAGTATTTTGAGAACTTCTGGAACAAGACTTGTGGGAACTACTAATTGTGTAACCATGCGGTTTGGTTCACATTTGTTTGTGAGCAGTGTTGTGTGGTAGAGAACCTGGTCTATGAGAGAGTAGTTGTCTATGTTGGGAGGAAAATCGTCTGTGTTTGTAGTGTCACCTGAATTTAGATAGTGTATGATTCTTTTCCATAGGGGGTCTGTCGCTTGAGCGGCAATGATGCGGTCTCGCGTAATGTCAAGTGGCTCTGATGCTTGACGTATTGGTGCGACGTTTCTACTAAGGGCGTCGGCGACATAGTTTGCATGGCCCTGGACGTAGTGGAAGGTAGGCATAAAGTCCTGGATAGTGAGGAACCATCTGGCTAGTTTCCCAGTTAGGTTCTTGCCTTTGAAGAGGTTTAAAACGGGTTGATGATCTGTGTGTACATGTATTTCGTATCCTAGAATGATGTCTTTAAAATGTTTGAGGGCATATATGATTGCGAGCGCTTCAATTTCAGTGACAGAGTAGTTTTGTTCGTGCTTGTTTAATGCGCGACTGGCGTAAGCTATAGGTCTAAGTTTGGAGTCGTGTTGTTGCATTAGTACTGCGCCAAGGCCTTTGTATGAAGCATCTGTGCATAGTGTGAAGGGTTTAGAGAAGTTTGGGAATGCCAGAACCGGGGCTGTTGTGAGTGCTTGTTTGAGCTTGTGGAAAGCGGTGTTGTGTTCAGACGTCCAGTTAAAAGGAGTATCTTTCTTGAGAAGGGCTGTTAAAGGAGCTGCCATGTGAGCATAGCCTTCGATAAAACGTCTGTAAAAACCTGAAAGTCCTAGAAATGATTTCACGTGTTCTGTAGAGTTAGGGGTTGGAAAATCTAGAACAGCCTTAACCTTGTCTTGAGAAGTAATGACACCGTGTGAGTTTATGACGTGTCCTAGGAACCTTATTTCCTTTTTGAGGAAGGAGCACTTTTTGAGTTTAAGTTTTATGCCTGCCGCGGCTAATCTTGAGAAGACAGTTTGAAGTGTGTTAAGGTGTTCCGTGAGTGACCGTGAGGCAATGATAATGTCGTCAAGGTATATGAAGACAGTCTTTCCAATCAAACCTTCTAAGACTTTGAATATAAGTCTTGTGAAAACAGAGGGAGCAGAGACTCGTCCCATGGCCAACCTTTTGAAGTGGTAATGGCCCGTATTGGTACTGAAGGCTGTTAGAGGTTTTGATTCGTCATCTAGAGGTATTTGGAAATACCCTGACATAAGGTCGAGAGTAGAGAAGACCGTGTTGTGTTCGCCTATGGAGTAGATTGTGTCTTGGAGATGAGGAATAGGATGTCTTTCGGGAATGGTGAGTTTATTTAGCTCACGGAAATCAACAACAGGGCGAAAGGAGCCGTCGTGTTTTGGAACGACAAAGAGAGGAAAATTCCAGGGAGATAGGCTGTGTTCAATGATGCCTTGGTCGAGCATATCTGCAATTATGTTGTCGACAATGTTTCTTTTACTGTGAGGAAGACGGTAAGCGGGTATGTACCGTGGTTTTGCATTTTGTTGAAGTGGTATATGATGTTGTATGATGTCTGTGAGACCTAATGGTTCGCCTGGGAGTGCAATTGCGTGTCTGTACGTCTACAAGAGTGTCAGGAGATCTTCTCGTGCTTCAGGGAAATCTACATCGTTAATGTGTGGTGCTTTGATGGTTTCCTGTGTGTTCTGTTCTCCGTTGGTGATGGCGCATACGTGTTGTGAGTTGTCATGCTCGATTACGTGTACTGGGGCGGGATACACTGTAAAATCACAAACGTTCGTTCCTTTGTTCATCTGAAGAGGGGCATTGGTATTATTTGCAACTATGATTGTTGTGTGTCCTTTGCTCGATGTGTGAGATAGGGCGGATAAGAGAGATACACCAGATACACGGCAAGTGTCTGTGATGCAAAGAACATCTGAGTCGGGAGCTTTGAAGATACGCACTTTGAGTTTTGTGTACTCGCGTGGATAGAGTGTTTTGTCAGTTATTACAACCGCGTGAGAATTCGTGAGAGAGATCTGTGAGACGGTAGTGTATTGTGGTGATATTTCCTGTATGTTAGTGAAAACATCGTGTTTCTTGTGGTCGCGAGTTGACTTTGACATGCGCGCTGACAGTGTACGTCTATTACGTCTGTGGTGTGAGCTACGGGGGTGAGCGGATGGGGTGGGCGTGTCCGTTACACCAGTGTGCGTGTCTGTTACAAGTGTCACCTTTTCTGTTTCGTCACTGTTTTGTTCAGTTGTTGCTGTTGTTGATGTTGCATGCTGTTGCTCGATCATATGCAAGTGTTTGACGCGCGTGTTTTCTGTGTGTGCATGCGTGTTAGCTGTCTTTAAAGCCGTTATGAAGTGATTATTGAAACCAATGCCGTTTTGAGCAGGATAGATGATGATGCGATTTCTTTGCATCCATGTCAAACCTATAAGAATATCTGCGGGAAACACTACGTCCGCTATGTATACTGTCGTTGTAATGGGAGGACAGTTGGCATGCAGGGAGATGTCTAGTTCGGTTTTTCCTATGATGGGAAAGGGAACTCCGTCTACATTTTGTAATGTGATATCCGTTGGTTCTATAACTGTTACTCTACGGTGTCGGAATCGGAATTGGTCGAAGGGAACCTTTGACATTAGATTAACTGGGGATCCTGTGTCCAGAAAGAGTAGTTGTGGAAGGTTGTTGACCGTGGCGTGAAATGTCATAGCAGACGGGGATGATCGAGAGTCAGCCATCGTGAGAATCGGTAGTGGGGGGTTTGATTCTGTCTCGTGAGGTCGTGTGTTTTGTTCACCGTGAGACGATAGTCATACCGTGTTTTGTTTGTTTGTGTTGTCGCTAGTCGGGTGTTGGGGAGACGCGTATGACGTGTAGGTTTGTGATTTCAAGACGCGACATTGTGTTGTGTCGTGAAAAGCTGGTCCGTGATATGAGCAGTAGCTAGTTGGTTGTCTGTAATAACACCTGTTTGTGCTATGTCCTACTATGTTGCAGATTTTGCAAAAGAATGGTCTCCTAGATTGTGAACGCTGTCGTGATCTTGTGCGTGATATTTGTCTACCTCTTGTGTGATGTTCGTGTGACATGGGTTTATCTCTAGTGTAATGTTCTTGTGAGATTTTTGCTACTGTGGGAGTGGGTGGGTATGTGAGTGTGTGTGTAAGGGGGATTTGTTGTTGTTGAATTTGTGATTTTGTCGCTGATGTGTCCGAAAATTTTCTAGAGAAGTCAACGAGTGTTGTGTCTGGATCAAAAGGAATGTTCTCTATTTTCTTTAGTGTTTCTGGGTGAAGTCGCGAGATCAGTTTTATGTAGCCAAATAATGAGAGTACGTGATCTAGGCTGATTGTGTTATTTTTAACCCAAGGTGAAGAAGTGAGTGCGTCTTTTAGTTCTTCCTTGAACTGACTCGCTTCCCTGACTGCTCTTTCTTTGGTGAGATAAGGGGGTGTGTTAAAGTTTGTTCCTAGTGTGTAGAAGGGAGAGAGGGAGCCTAACTGTTCATATGGGGCGAAGGATTTTTTGAACTCGTCAATGAAATTTTGGAAAGTCTGTGGTTGTTGGAACGCGTCGGATTGGATAATGTCGCTTGCAAGGGTATCGTTGAAATCGATGCGACTTTTAAGGACAGCGATTTTTGTCATGTCATCGTGCACCTGTGTGCGCTGTATTTCCGAACGGACGTCATCTAAGAGAGTGTGGATGGCGATGTTTGTCCCGTTGAACTTAGGAAGAGTGTTGTCATGCTGCAGGAGTGTTAGTAGGTTTGTTGCAGAACGTTGCATGTGTGGTTGAGCGACGGTTGGGTCTGTGTTTTGATTCGGCGAGGACTGTGTGTTATTTTCGTTTTGTGCTGCCATTTTGGAACGAGTGTTGTAATGGTGTGAAACGTTGGACTGTGAATGGGTCATGCACACTTCCGTACAAAAAGAAAAAAAAAATCACCGAAAAAAATTTAAGGCTTTGCAAAAAATAAAAAATAAAAAATCACTGGATAGCCTTCACTTAACCTCACTCACACAACAATTTAGAGCTACCTAGCCCCAATAAATACAGGCATCTACTTACAGTTCTGACGAGGTGAAGCGATGGTGAAGGGTTCACAAGAGGTGGAAGTTGAATAATTCGATGGAGTGTGGTGCGATGATGCAGATCTGGAAATATTGAAAGAATGAGAAGGGTGACAATGGGTTAGTCCGTGTGTGGAATTCTTCAGTTTTTGAAAGGTGTCGGCCCGACTTCCGGATGTGAGAGCGATACTTCCTTTGAAGGATGTTGTTGAGCTGGGTCACGGCGAGGGAGATGGGCTTTTGTCTCGTTGCCGGTTGCTGGGGTGGGTCGCTGGGATGACTTGTCCTGTGCGTTGGGCTGGCTCACACAGCAAGAGAGATGGCTTGAGCTGTTGTCCGCTTCGCTGGATAGGTGGATCGCTGGGATAACTTGTCCTGTGCGTTGGCTAGCTCGTTCGCTTCGCTGGATAGGACTCACAGCGAAGGTTCGAGTTGATGGGCTTGCTGGCGTTGGGTAGGTTGCACAACGTTCCTGCTCCGGGATCTTGTGCTTGCTGATTTTGCTTGTTGATCCGACTTGCTGCTTCCAGATATGTTGGATCCCGCGCAGTTACCAGATATGTTGAATCCCGCGCTGCCTCCAGATATGTTGGATGGTATCTCAACATATGAGTTGTGGTAGTACGTGGTCGTAGTTGAGCGGTGTTCGGAGGCTTTAGAATAAAAAGCAGCGGAGCAACGTGTAGCTCTGTCTCTCTCTGTGGTCTTTCTCTTCTTTATTTGGTGTCTGGTGTTTTTTATATTCATTGATAGTGGTTTGGTTGCCGACTTTTTAATATTTATTTACAATATGCAGTTTTAGCATTTATTAGAGATCAGGATAGGTTTTTAACTACCTTATACATTGCATATACATATTTACAATGACATACAGTTGTCCGAGGTTGGACAGGATAGACATATCCCGTAGGAAAGGGATTTAAATATAATGTGTATCAAATGCTTGGCTTGGTGGCAATCCTTTAGGGTTGGTGAGGCGTCCAACTGCGCGTGAGGTGTCCGCCTGGACAATAGCGACCTGACCCGTAGTGACCAGGTGCGTGAAGACGTCAGGTCGAGTACCAGGCTACTCTGTCTGCACCGAAGCATCCGTGCCGATAGTATAAGCAGAGGTGGTAGATGAATGTCTAGGAGATTTTGGTGGTAGATTACGTCTTCTAGGAGGTCTAGATGCTAACACATGTGTGTGTGTGTGTGTATGTGTGTACATGTGTACATGTGTGCATGTGTGTGCATGTGTGCGCGTGTGCATGTATGCGCACGTGCATGTGCGTGAGCGCGCGTGTTTGTGTCTGTGCGTATGTGTGTGCGGCCGAGTGTGTGAGTATGTGTGTGCGGCCGAGTGTGTGCGTATGTGTGTGCGGGCGTATGTGTGTGCGGGCGCATGTGTGCGTGTGTGTGTGCGGGCGCGTGTGTGCGTATGTGTGTGCGCGCGTATGTGTGCGCGCGCGTGTGTGCGCGTGTATGTGTGCGCGCGCGCATGTGTGCGTATGTGTGCGCGCGCATGTGTGTGCGTATGTGCGCGCGCGCATGTGTGTGCGTATGTGCGCGCGCGCATGTTTGTGTCCGTATGTGTGTGTGCGTATGTGCGCGCGCGCATGTTTGTGTCCGTATATGTGTGTGCGTATGTGTGCACGCGCATGTGTGTGTCCGTATGTGTGTGTGCGTATGTGCGCGCGCGCATGTTTGTGTCCGTATGTGTGTGTGCGTATGTGTGTGCGTATGTATGTGTGCGTATGCGTGTGTATGTGTGTGTGCGTATGTGTGTGTGTGTGTGTGCGTATGTATTTACCTAGTTGTATTTACCTAGTTGTATTTTGAGGGAAGGGGAGCTATGCTCGTGTTGTCCCGCCATTGTATCTCTCAGTGTCTAGTTTGCTTTTAAACTCATGAATGGTTTTTGCGCTTACTATTTCATTATCCAGTTTGTTCCAAGTGTCTAAAACTCTATGTGGAAAACTGTTTTTCTTCAGTTCTCTTCTATAGCTATGTTTTCTTAATTTCCTTCCATGTCCTCTTGTGTTTCTCTTGTCCCAGTTTAGTAATTCTTCTCTATCAAGTATCTCTGTGCCTTTCATGATTCTGTAGATGGTCAGTAGGTCTCCTCTCTCTCTTCTTTGCTCCAGTGTCGGTAGCTCCAGTTTAGCCAATCTCTCCTCGTATGATAGGTTTGCAAGTGCAGGTGCCATTTTTGTAGCTGCTCTTTTGATTCTTTCTATTTTCTTTATGTTCTTTTTGGTACTGGGGGACCACAATGTCGCCGCATACTCTAGTCTAGGCCTTATCAATGTAACCAATATTTTTTTTATCATGTCTTCATCCAGGTAAGCAAAAGCCACTTTTATTGATCTTAGCAAGTTGTAAGTCTCCCCGACAATTTTGTTAATCTGTGTATCATAGGACAAGTCGTTTGTGATAATAACTCCCAAGTCTTTTTCGGATCCTACTTTCTTTACTTCCTTGGTTCCAATTGTATATTTTCTTGATATTCTGTTTTTGCTTTTTCCAAACTCCATTATGCTACACTTCTTAGTATCAAAATCCACTTCCCATTTCTGACTCCAGTTCCATACCCTATTCAGATCTTCTTGCAGTGCTTCACAGTCCTTATCAGTTTCTACTTTCCTTAACAGTTTGGCGTCATCAGCAAAGAAGCTCATGTAACAGTTCACGCCCTCGTCCATATCATTCATATAGATAGCAAACATTATTGGAGCCAGTACAGATCCTTGCGGTACTCCACTGATCACCTCTTTCCAATCTGAATATTTTTCTCTGAGTACTACTCTCATCTTTCTTCCAGTCAGGAAGTCCTCCATCCATTTTAGTTGGTTCCCTCGTATTCCTCCTATGTGTTCCAGTTTTTTTTAGTAGTTTTCTGTGTGGTACTTTGTCAAATGCTTTTTGCAAGTCTAGGAATGCACAATCAGCCCATCCGTTTCTTTCTTGCACTATGTCTATTAGTCTTGAGTAGAAGCATATCAAGTTTGTGGTGCATGATCTACCTTGTCTGAACCCGAATTGTCTTGGGTTTAATATGTTATCTTCCAGGTGTTTTACCCATCTATTCTTGATGATTTTCTCACAAATTTTGGCTATAGTGCTTGTTAGTGATACCGGTCTTTAGTTGGTGGGTTCTTCCTTGTTTCCTTCTTTATATATTGGTACAATGTTAGCATTTTTCCAGTCATTAGGTATCTTTCCTTCCTTGAGTGAGCTATTTATTATGATGTGTATTTTGTCCGTTAGCTCTTCTTTGCATTCTTTTAGAATCCAATTTGCAATTCCATCCGGGCCATGTGATTTTCTGACGTCCAATTTTGATAGATGTTCTGATATTTCTTTTTGTGATGTTGTAAATTCACTCATGTGGGGAGAATGTTTGTTATTATCTACGTCCCAATTTTGTATTTTCTCTCTGGTGAAGACAGATTTAAAGTGGTTGTTCATGATTTCGGCCATCTCTAATTCTTCTGTGTATTCTATATTTCCTTGACGTAGTTTCACTAGTTCCTGTTTGGTTTTAAGTTTACCATTTACATACCGGTAGAATAGCTTGGGCTGATCTTTGCATTTATCTATAATATCCTTCTCATGGTTCCTTTTCTCCTCTCTTCTCACATTAACATACTCATTTCTATAGTTTATATAAATTTGCCATTTGCTTTGTTTTTTGTCTTTTCTCCACCTTTTCCAAGCTTTGTCCCTTCTGTCTTTTGCCTCACTGCATCTTTTGTTGAACCAACATTTAATGTACTCTCTCTCTCGCTTTTGTCTTGGTACATGCCTGTTTACCCCTTCATTGTAATTATCCAACAGTATGTTCCATTTCTCTTCCACTGTTGTCTCTTCCATATAGAATTTTTTCCAGTTTGCATTCTGGAAGAACGTCTTTAGTTTTGCAAAGTCTGTTTTGTTGTACATCAATCTTCCTTTCCTATGCTTTTCGCTCCTCTTCATCTCTATTTCTTCCTTTAGTACAGTTTCGATGAGTACATGGTCACTCTTTCCAATTGGTGTCTTGTAGTGGACTTTGTCCACTATTTCAGGTTCCGTTGTAAATATTAAATCTAGTTTTGATGGCTCTTCATTGTTTCTGTATCTTGTGTTTTCACTGACCCACTGGGTCATTGTGTACTCCATGGTCATGTCTAGCAGTACATTGCCCCACACGTCATCTCCTCGTACTGTCATGTTGTCCCAACAAATTTCTTTGCAATTGAAGTCTCCTATAATTACTAGATTACCCTTACCCATTAGTATCTCATTTAGTGATTTTCTTGTATCTTCTAGCATTTTTGTGTGTTCGTTTTCTTTCCAAGCATTCGTTCTTGGGGGCACATAGGTCACCACAAACTTTCTACTTTTCATATTCTTGCCTTCGACTTTTATCATGATCAGTTCATTACTTTTGCCCTCTGCAATTTTTGTCACGTTTAGGTCTTTCTTGGCCAAGAACATGATTCCCCCTCCCTGCTTTTTGTCCCTGTTTCTTATCCAGTAAGTGTATAGCCCTTGTCCAATATCAATAGATGGTATTTCTCCTCTTAGTTTAGTCTCTACAATTCCCATTATGTCTGGTTTTTCTTCTAACAGATAATCATTGAGTTCGTTCAGACCTGAAATTAATCCGTCAATGTTAGTATAGGCCACTTTTAATTTTCTTCCTTCTCCATTATATTTTCTGTCCTTGGTTTTTTTTTGTTTTGATGTGCCACTGTTTCAATCTCATGTCGATTACTCTCCAATGGAATTCTTTGCATTCTGTCTCCGTTCTCAACAAGTTTTTTTCCTTTGCTTCTTTTCTTAGTGACTTTTCTTTTTCTAATTCCTCAGTACTCATTTCTCTTTTTATCCATATCTTATTGTACTTTTCACTCTTTGCCAAATTGCCTACTTTTTCAAAGATGTCTTCTACTACCATCTGTGACCTTAATTTTATCTTTAGAGGTCGATTTCTATCTTTAGAGTAGCGACCGATTCTGTGTGTCTCTTCTAAGTCTATGCTTGAATCTCTTCCCCCCCCCCCTGAATTTCATTTAGAATTTCTACTGCTGTCTCTTTTTCTTCTTTTTCTCTCATGTACCTCGCCAATCCCTGTTTTTCTTTTAGTCCATAGACCACAATACATTTTTTCCTATCTACTGTATCCCTGACCCAGTTTGCTTTTTCATTAATCACTTGGATAATTGTGTCTTTTGTATTATCCTGCATTTGCTGCTTGACTATTTCTTTAAGAGCAGTTTCCTTGTTTTCGATGTTTTCCTTCCACTTCTTAATTTTCTGAATACTTTCTTCACCTAGATTCTCTTCGATCTTTTGTGACAACTCATGTAATCTGTTGTTCACCTCTATCTTTAAATTGTCGCTGCTGTTATTTTCATTAGTTTTCTTCTTTTCATTATCATTCTTCAGCTCATTTATATCCCTTTTCATTTCTTTGATCTCGTTTGTGAGATCTAAGTTGGTTTTTCTTAGGTCAGAGATTTCGTGATTCGCCTGTGCTAAGCATTCCCTTAATCCTATGATATCATTTCTTAAGTCCATAATTTCATTCTCCCACCGAGTCCTAGTTTTGTTCATATCTTTCTCTATCTTTAATAATCGACTTTCATATTTGTTAAATCCTGTGAAGTCGTCTTCGTCGCACGTGGATTTGTTTACATTGCGGTTCGATCGTCTGACGCTAGATGGCTCTGTTTCGTGACTGTCTCTCGAGTCGTTGTTTTCTTTCATTTTCGCTAGTTCCATGATCATACAATTGACTAG
>NC_134780.1:63918449-63935949 GCF_046742065.1 Oratosquilla oratoria | reverse complement strand
CTGCGGGGGCAAAGGGGTGATGAAATAGAAAATAAAGAGGGGAATAAGAAGATAAAGCTGGGAAGCTATCTGTTAGGCGAAGTTAGGAGGGGAAACTGGAATACGGGAGAAAGGGAGGATGTGAAGAGGGAGTATATGGTGAGAGAGTATATGGTGAGAGTATGGGGTGAGAGAGTATGGGGGGAGAGAGTATGAGGGGAGAGAGTATGGGGGGAGAGAGTATGGGGGGAGAGAGTATGGGGGAGAGAGTATGGGGGGAGAGAGTATGGGGAGAAAGAGTATGGGGAGAAAGAGTATGGGGAGAAAGAGTATGGGGAGAAAGAGTATGGGGAAAAAGAGTATGGGGAGAAAGAGTATGGGGAAAAAGAGTATGGGGAGAAAAAGTATGGGTAAAGAATATGGGGAGAGAATGGGGAGAAAAAGTATGGGGAGAGAGTATTGGGAGAGAGTATGGGGAGAAAGTATGGGGAGAGAGTATGGGGAGAGAGTGTGGGGAGAGAGTATGGTGAGGGACCTAGATATAGATTTGCATCCGACCTAGATATGGATCAAAAGGTCTCCTGTCGGCATGCTCCGCCTTTGTAATCCTTTGAGAGTATGGTGAGAGAGTATGGTGAGAGGGAGTATGGTGGGAGGGAGTATGGCGAGAGGGAGTATGGCGAGAGGGCGGACGTGGGGAATGGGAGGACGGAGAGAATGGGAGGACGGGGAGAATGGGAGGACGGGGAGAATGGGAGGACGGGGAGAATGGGAGGACGGGGAGAATGGGAGGACGGGGAGAATGGGAGGACGGGGAGAGTGGGAGGACGGGGAGAGTGGGAGGACGGGGAGAGTGGGAGGACGGGGAGAATGGGAGGACGGGGAGAATGGGAGGACGGGGAGAATGGGAGGACGGGGAGAATGGGAGGGCGGGGAGAATGGGAGGGCGGGGAGAATGGGAGGACGGGGAGAATGGGAGGACGGGGAGAATGGGAGGACGGGGAGAATGGGAGGACGGGGAGAATGGGAGGACGGGGAGAATGGGAGGACGGGGAGAATGGGAGGACGGGGAGAATGGGAGGACGGGGAGAAGGGGAGGACGGGGAGAATGGGAGGACGGGGAGAATGGGAGGACGGGGAGAATGGGAGGACGGGGAGAATGGGAGGACGGGGAGAATGGGAGGACGGGGAGAATGGGAGGACGGGGAGAATGGGAGGACGGGGAGAATGGGAGGACGGGGAGAATGGGAGGACTTTCTATACCTGTTAAGTCATACATGCATCTCTAGTTAGACACTAACATGGCTACAGGTACGAGAGCCAAGGTCAGAAATTTACTTCAAGGATTTCTTTCCGCATCTAAAGAAGATAAACCCTCTCAAGACTCAGACCATGCCACGACTAAGGCAGATTCTCAAATACTTCCTGAGGAATACTATGACCACATACCCCTTCACCATGACCACTCACGGGAAGACCCTTTTAACCCGATCCAACTACAACACTTGCCCAACCCCCTCCCTCACTCCACACCAAAACTTCAAGTTACCCATCAACTAGACCCTCAACAACGACCCCCCCACACCTCACCGCAACCCCAAATTCCCCCTCAACTAGATCCTCAACAACAACCCCCCACACTCCATCACAACCCCAAATTCCCCCTCACCTAGACCCTCAACAGCGACCCCCCCACACCTCACCGCAACCCCAAATTCCTCCTTATGTGAACCCCCAGCAACAATCCCTGAACCCCACAACCCATGCATACGAAAACTTAGCCTTCCCTTCTCCCAACTTCCCGTCAAGTCAACCTGCCTTCACCTCACATCCCTACCCACCACCTAACATTGCTCCAACCCCATCGCAACATCCTCAACCACAACTCCAACCTACAGTAATCAATAATTACCAAACCATTACCCCTCTAACCGAAATCCCAACCTTCTCTCAAGCTAGCGGACTCTCCGTCATTGACTTCCTAACGGCATGTGACCTTTTCTTTTCTAAAAATCCAAATTACTCTGACTTAGATAAGATAAATCTATGCCGCCAGAAAATAGAAGCATCAGACGAGCACCGATCTACCGCTCGGATGCTAGACAATCTGATAGCCACAGGGATCACATATAGCGATTATAAGCAACATCTGTTAAATGTATTTCAAAGCAAACAAACAAACTTTCTCCTCACATTTCTAAATAATACTAGAACTCAAAAACAGAATAACATAAAGGATGTGGCTAACGCAATTAAGGAAATTAGGGAACATCTAGAAAATAACAGCCCTTGGATCCATACAACCACCACAGGAAAAAAGGCATTGACACTAGAAAACTTTTACACATTCATGGAGATAGGCCTTTATCTTTCCCAACCCCCACCAAAGTGTCAAAGAGAAGCCACAAAAAGGGATTTAAACACTAGAAACCCATTAGCTTACACATACATATTAGACATAACCAACGCTTGCAACATCTCCCTCTCTGACCAGCACCATTTTGCTAGACTAAATAACCTTCAGTCACACCAGCCCCCTAGCTCCAATACAGCGCAACCATCTAACTGGTGTTCCTACCATCTTTCAACAAGTCACAACACCAGAGACTGCATACAGAAACAACAAATGCAAGCACAACACCGCGCTACCCCTTGCTCAGTTCATGGAACTACTTCCCACACGGATTCTCAATGTAGAGCGCAACAATACCAACACCCACAGGTACAACACCGCGCTACCCCTTGCTCAATTCATGGTACTACCTCCCACACAGATTCCCAATGTAGAGCTCAACAGCAAATAAAACAACTCCCACCCCCTCCCAGACCCCCCATGTCAAAACCAACACGGCCAGGCAAATACTGCAACCTACACAAAACCGCAACTCACTCCAACGAGGAATGTTCTCAACAAAAATCACAACCACAACATCATCAGAGAACAAACAAACAAGTTACCGCACCTCGACAAACACCCTCCTCCCACACAACACATACAACTCAACACCGATTGGGGGAACGTGCATCAGCCTCACGCACCAGACCACCATAGGAACGTCCGACACACCACACAACTATATCACCCTAAAGGTGAAATTAGATCAATTTACTGTTGACATGATGGTTGATACAGGAACAAACCTGAACCTCATCCCCAGAGCTCTCTACGAAGCACTAAATGACTCACCCCAAATCCAGAAGGATCTACTATATCACTTCACGATATGATTGATTTAAACATAGAGGTAAACAATTCCCAAGTAGGTTTCACATCCTTCCACTTAGCTGATGAATAGAGTCTCGACCAACAAGGTATAATAGGTTTAAAGTCCCTACGAGACTGGAAGTCCATCATCATCATCCCCTCTAACCAAATTCACAAGGAAAGGCGAAACATTTAAGTGGTCTGAAGCGGAACAGCAAAGTTTTGACACCCTTAAACATGCTCTTACCACAGCCCCTGTCCTAGCCTTCCCTGACATGAAGAAAGAATTCTTTCTTTACACCGACGCCTCCTCTAAAGGAATAGGCGCAGTCCTACAACAGAAGGATGAAAATGGCAAAGAGCACCCCATAGCCTACGCAAGTAGAGTACTAAATAAGCCTGAAAGTAACTATTCAACTACACACAAAGAAGGCCTGGCACTGATATGGGGTTTGAAGCATTTCAAATACCTCATATTAGGGTACAGGATCACAATCTATACTGACCACCAACCCCTAGTCTACCTCTTTAATTCTAAAGACTTACATGGCAGAATTGCTAGGTGGAAAACCACTTTACTGGACTACGATCCCAAGATCATATATCTAGCTGGAAAAGCTAACACAGTAGCTGACTCATTAAGCAGACAAACTCACATCTCAACACTAACACAAACAACATGCATTCCTATGCAAGAACTTAGAGATGAAACTGACAAAGACCCAACATGGTCTCCAATAAAACAACATCTCCTTTCAAGGACCCCCTTACAGTCCCGACCACCTGTCCCTATAGAGGAACTCAAACTGGTCGACGGAATCATAAGGAGAACCACTAATGACAGGGAAGTAACTGTCGTTCCCAGAGTCCAAGTTCCCAAGGTCCTACACATATTGCACGACAGTGCAATGGGAGGCCACTCAGGCAGAGATAAGACATTGAACACTGCTAGGCACTCCTTTTACTGGGTCAACCCGAAAAAAGATATAACCACACACATAGACTCATGTGTAACTTGCAACCAATTCAGAGGACCTAACCCCAAAATACTCAATATCAAAGACATCCCGGTCCCTGCTGAGCCATGGGAAACACTTGGCATTGACTTACTGAAAATGCCAACGAGCCATCAAGGTTCCAATTACGTACTCACGGCAGTCGATTATCTGTCCAAATACACCATCCTAGTCCCATTACAAGACAAAACAGCAGAGACTGTAGCCAAAGCCTTAGTTAACAATATATTCTGCAGATACAACATTCCCAAAAGAATGTTATCTGACAATGGTTCAGAATTCAAGAACCAGGTAATGCGCGAAATAGCACATTTATATAACATAAATCAAACTTTCGCCACTGCCTACCATCCACAAGGGAATGGACTTGTGGAACGAACAAACCGAAAAGTGCTAGAAGTCCTCAGACCTTTAGTCAACGATCTTACGGACAGTTGGGAAGATTGGCTACCACAGGTACAAGCCAGTATCAACAGCACAGTCAACTCCGCAACAAAGATGTCCCCCCATGAGATCATTTTTGGCCAAAGAATGCGCCTTCCCTACCAAATCTTCAACCAACCACCGCCCCCCTTATACAATCTAGATAATCTCACCCAATGCCTAAAAAGAGGAATGCAAACCATTTATAAGCAAGTCAGAGAAAACCTCAAAGTAGCCCAAGAAAGAACAAAAACCAAACAACACAAACGTTCATCTCCACTTGACATAACACTTGGAGAGACAGTCATGGTCAAAGACTCAAATAGAACTAACAAACTCAAACCCAAGTTCTTAGGCCCCTTCACAGTCACAAGCTCAATCCCTAACAATGTTTTCCTACTAACAGATCCTTCCGATCACACAACCGTAACCATACACGGAGAGAAATTGAGAAAAGTTAAACTCAACCTCGACCCAACCCCACCTCCCACCTACAACCCACCTACCGCACTCACACATAACTCACCCAAGCGCAAGTCACATCCCATGACTCTGCGTCGACGCAACTAAACATGCACCCTAGCTCTCGCCCCTGAAGATGCAGGACGTCATGCATCCCTCAGTGGAGGTTAAAATGGCCAATTTACAATAAGAACTCCCTTCCGCATATCTATCAAAACTTCTCCACTTACTTCCGACCAATATAACCTTAGCGAGAGTCAGATAGACATATCCTCATTCACTAAGACATAACCTTCATCCACAGGATGCCTACAATACTCCTACTACTTCACCTCGTCCACCTCTCCCTCTCCACCCCCATTTTGATACGAGGAGCAATCGTCAACAACCACGGCACCACCGCATGCGTAGACGATTCCATAATGGTAAAACTAAGGATTTCACCTGAACTGTTGATAAGACCCCTCATAAAAATAAAAATAAAACTATTACAAATAAAGCAACAAATCTCCACCCAAATACCCAACACCACACATCAAAACCATGAAATCTCTATGACACTATACCACAACGTCAACGCCCTACACGAAAAAATAAACACAATTAAATACACAATATACCATCTTTCCAAACCAGAAAACGAAGACCCAAAGAACAGTAGAGTCAAACGTGGCCTGTTCGATTTCATGGGCATCATATCTAAATCCCTATTCGGGACTGCAACTGAACAGGACGTACAAACAATCCACTCACACATAGGAAATATAACAAAAGTACTATACCAACAAGGTAAACTCATAAACCTAAACTCTAAAAACATCGATCTCCTCAGCAACTCAATCAATTCGGTCATTGACAAGATCAATCACCTCACAACATTCACAAATTCCCAGTTATCTAAGATTGCCAATTACCAAACAGCCCTCTTCTTCCTTCACCACCTAAATGAACTAGACAAACAACTAGACAGGTTCCAGAGTCAGAGTAATCTTATCCAGAGAGATATCTGGAACGCCCACGCAGGTATAGTCAACTCTCAAATGATAACTCCAAACCAACTTAGTCAAACAGTACGACAAGCTCAAAATACATTGAATCTCACCCCCTTCTTCCTCCAGAATGAAATACAACACTACTACCCCATCCTAGCATCAACTATCTTTCAAGAATTTATTCTTATCAACATACCTATGGACCCGATCAAGAGATTCTCCCTTTGGGAAATTTATCCCTTCCCCTACCCTTATCAAAACCGCACAATGACCCTCAACCTACCAACCTCCACCATCCTAAAATCGACAGATGGCCAATGGATTTCACTGACCTCACCGGAAACCATGGCAACTTGCAAGATAGCACGACCCAATTTCCATATCTGTCCAGCTTATCCCTTCCATTTCCAATTAACCAAATCCCAACCTTGCCTCTCAGAACTCACAACACCCAAAGTCAATTTTTCCGAGACGTGTGACTTTCGCTTTTCAGACAACACTCAAATACACCACACCCACGTAGGACATAAACACTTCATATTTCTTCCCCACCCCACATTAGTGTCAGTGATATGCCTACACAAACCACCCTCCCATCATAGGATCAACGGCCCTATCACTCTACCAAACACCTGCCACATCTACATGATGGACTCAATGTTACTCCCCAACAAACTACACTACCAAGGTACTCTCAACATGACCCACGATCTAGGTCCCATAACCCAACTGACACTCCCACCCCTCCCCAAGATCCCCGATACCATCCTCCCAAGTAAGATAGACATGGTACGCCTCCTCAATAAATCAACTACTCTTGACATGGATTCCTTAGACCTACATTACAAAATACTACCCTATGCCTCCACTGCCCTCTCAATCTTAATCATCCTCTTTATATTAGTAATATTAACAAAATTCTTTTGCATGAAATAAGACCTTCAAACAGTCTTAAACCCTCCCTTTCCCAAATTATTGTAAACCTAGATTAAGTTGGATCTTGTGTCTCATCCAATATCTTAAATACCATAATAACTCGTGATAAGAATCTTACAGAAAATATATATTGTGAAATACCACATGAACTCTAGCACAATATTTGAAAAAGTGAACCCCGACGGTGATATGTGAAGTGTAGTATAAACTTTCATGTGATAGTTGAAAATATATGAAATGTTGGTGAGACACAACTTTACTTCCTATTCAGAGACAACATCGCATACCCATCCTTCTAGTTCAAAGTGCCCTCTTGGCTCCTCACAATCACCTCAACATCACCCCCCCTTCTCCACATATATCCACCCAAGATTTTGTGTCTCTGACTATATAACTATATAACCATATATATGTATCAATATTTTGTTAACCATGTAACATTAGGTGCCGGGAGCCACCTAACCCCAGGGGGAGGGCGATATGTATACGACACCGTATCCATGGTGAACAATGTCACACTCACCCGACTCCCTGGTGCCGACCACTTCCTTTTGAAAGTGCTAAGTAGACAATTAACAACTCAGCACTTTCACGTCCGTCCCACCACCACTGGCACGCTACGGACATACAAACACACACACATAGTGGATACCACCAGACATAACACACGGAAACATTACATATTAACAAGCCACCCCCCTGGATATATAATTAGTAATTATTGTACAAGAGACCAGTAGGTAATAAATGCAGTTGCCCCACCCATGTGAGACAACGGACTTTCATGAAATAACTGTGAACACCACGACCAAAGGCAACTCGAGAAGTGATGACCTTATCACTTCCGGAGATTAAAACTGACCAGGTCGGTTTTTGATAGACGTGCCCTGGTGTAACAGTGTAGTAGAAACTCAACAAAAAAAGGTGTGAGGTAGTCTGGAACTAAAGTTTTGAGAGATAGTCAGAAACTAGGTGAAGTGCTTAGAAGATAAGGTGTACGTGGTGACTTAGAAACTAAATTATATTTTCTTGTGTATAAAGGAAATTGTGATGAAGTGCAACTTTTAATAAAGAAAAGGAAAAGGTGTGCTTTAGAGTTTATCTTGCCGCACTAAATCCTGCCTAATATAGCCCCAGATCTATAAAGGCTACAGAGGTAGGATGGGGAGAAGGAGGATAGGAGAGGGAGGATGGGGAGAGGGGGATGGGGAAGAGGGAGGGTGGGGAAGAGGGAGGGTGGGGAGAGGGAGGATGGGGGAAAGGGAGGATGGAGAGAGGGAGGATGGGGGAGAGGGAGGATGGGGGAGAGGGAGGATGGGGAGAGGGAGGATGGGGGAGAGGGAGGATGGGAAAGAGGGAGGATGGGAAAGAGGGAGGATGGGAAAGAGGGAGGATGGGAAAGAGGGAGGATGGGAAAGAGGGAGGATGGGGAAGAGGGAGGATGGGGAAGAGGGAGGATGGGGAAGAGGGAGGATGGGGAAGAGGGAGGATGGGGAAGAAGAAGGAAGGGGAAGGAGGAAGGGGAAGAGGGAGGAAGGGGAAGAGGGAGGAAGGGAAAGAGGAAGGAAGGGGAAGAGGGAGGATGGGGAGAGGGAGGATGGGGAGAGGTAGGATGGGGAGAAGGAGGATAGGAGAGGGAGGATGGGGGAGTGAGGATGGGGAGAGGGGGATGGGGATGAGGGAGGATAGAGAAGAGGGGATGGGGAAGAGGGAGGGTGGGGAGAGGGAGGATGGGGGAAAGGGAGGATGGAGAGAGGGAGGATGGGGAAGAGAGAGGATGGGGAGAGGGAGGATGGGGGAGAGGGAGGATGGGAAAGAGGGAGGATGGGAAAGAGGGAGGATGGGGAAGAGGGAGGATGGGGAAGAGGGAGGATGGGGAAGAGGGAGGATGGGGAAGAGGGAGGATGGGGAAGAGGGAGGATGGGGAAGAGGGAGGATGGGGAAGAAGAAGGAAGGGGAAGGAGGAAGGGGAAGAGGGAGGAAGGGGAAGAGGGAGGATAAAGTAGAGGGAAGATAAAGAAGAGGGAAGATGGGGAGGAAGGGGAAAGGGGAAGAGGGGAATGGGGAAGATGGGGAATGGGAAAGAGGGGAATGGGGAAGAGGGGAATGGGGAGAGGGAGGATGGGAAAGAGGGAGGATGGGAAAGAGGGAGGATGGGAAAGAGGGAGGATGGGAAAGAGGGAGGATGGGGGAAGAGGGAGGATGGGGAAGAGGGAGGATGGGAAAGAGGGAGGATGGGGAAGAGGGAGGATGGGGAAGAGGGAGGATGGGGAAGAAGAAGGAAGGGGAAGGAGGAAGGGGAAGAGGGAGGAAGGGGAAGAGGGAGGAAGGGGAAGAGGGAGGAAGGGGAAGAGGGGGAATGGGGAAGAGGGAGGATGCGGAGAGGAGGAATGGGTAAGAAGGAAGATGGGGAAGAGGGAGGATGGGGAAGAGAGAGGATGGGGAGAGGGAGGATGGGGAGAGAGAGGATGGGGAGAGGGAGAATGGGGAGAGGGAGGGTGGGGAGAGGGAGGATGGGGAGAGGGAGGATGGGGAGAGGGAGGATGGGGAGAGGGAGGATGGGGAGAGGGAGGATGGGGAGAGGGAGGATGGGGAGAGGGAGGATGGGGAGAGGGAGGATGGGGAAGAGGGAGGATGGGGAAGAGGGAGGATGGGGAAGAGGGAGGATGGGGAGAGGTAGGATGGGGAGAGGTAGGATGGGGAGAGGGAGGATGGGAAGAGGGAGGATGGGGGAGGGAGGATGGGGAGAGGGGGATGGGGATGAGGGAGGATAGGGAAGAGAGGGATGGGAAGAGGGAGGATGGGGAAGAGGGAGGGTGGAGAAGAGGGAGGGTGGAGAAGAGGGAGGATGGGTAAGAGTGAGGATGGGTAAGAGTGAGGATGGATAAGAGTGAGGACGGGGAAGAGGGAGGATGGATAGGAGTGCTGATGGGGAAGAGTGAGGATGGGGAAGAGTGAGGATGGGGAAGAGTGAGGATGGGGAAGTGGGAGCATGGGGAAGAGGGGGTATGGGGAAGAGGGGGTATGGGGAAGAGTGAGGATGGGGAAGAGTGAGGATGGGGAAGAAGGAGCATGGATAGGAGTGAGGATGAGGAAGAGAGAGGATGGGTAGGAGTGAGGACACGGTAAAAGGCTTATAGGGTAACGGGAGGAAAGGATAAAGGTTGGATGGGGGTAAAGGGAGAATAGGGAAAAAGGAGTATAGGGAAAAAAGAGGACGGGGGGAAAAGGAGTACGGGGGAAATGATGTGGGAAAGGGAAGATGGGGGAGAGTGCGAATGGGGAAAGGAAAGTTGGGGAAAGGAAAGTTGGGGGAGAGTGAGAATGGGGAAAGGAAAGTTGGGGAAAGGAAAGTTGGGGAAAGGAAAGTTGGGGAAAGGGAAGTTGGGGAAAGGGAAGTTGGGGAAAGGGAAGTTGGGGAAAGGGAAGTTGGGGAAATGGAATGTGGGGAAAGGGAATGTGGGGAAAGGGAATATGGGGAAAGGGAAAACGGGAAAAGGGAAGACGGGAAAGGGAAGATGGGGAAAGGGAAGATGGGGAAAGGGAAGGTGGGGAAAGGGAAGGTGGGGAAAGGGAAGGTGGGGAAAGGGAAGGTGGGGAAAGGGAAGGTGGGGAAAGGGAAGGTGGGGAAAGGGAAGGTGGGGAAAGGGAAGGTGGGGAAAGGGAAGGTGGGGAAAGGGAAGATGGGGAAAGGGAAGGTGGGGAAAGGGAAGATAGGGAAAGGGAAGATGGGGAAAGGGTAAGGTATTAAAGTGAAAATAGAGGGAAGGGAAAATGTGGTAAAGCGAAGATAGAGGAAACGGAAATTGGGGTAAAGGGAAGATGGGGAAAAGGATAATTGGGGAAATGAAGGACTGAGGAACAATTAAGATGGGGGAAAGGGAGGACTGGTGGAAAGGTAAGATTGGGAAAGGGAGGAGGAAAAAATGAGGAGAAAAGGAAAGAGGCGGATGCGAAGGAAGGAAGGGAAGGGAAGAGAGAAAAAGTAAAAAGTGGAATCGAGTTGGAGGAAATGAGGCTTTGTAAAGTGAGAGGGCGAGTAGTGAGGCGAGTAGTGAGGCGAGTCGAGGCGAGGCGAAGCTATGTGTGAGGGACGGAAGGCGGGGAGAGTGGAGAGGCGGGTAGGGAGAGAGACGCGGGTAGGGAGAGAGACGCGGGTAGGGGAGAGAGACGCGGGTAGGGGAGAGAGACACGGGTAGGGAGAGAGACACGGGTAGGGAGAGAGAGATGAGGGTAGGGAGAGAGAGATGAGGGTAGGGAGAGAGAGATGAGGGTAGAGGAGAGAGACTCGGGTAGAGGAGAGAGACGCGGGTAGAGGAGAGAGACGCGGGTAGAGGAGAGAGACGCGGGTAGAGGAGAGAGACGCGGGTAGAGGAGAGAGACGCGGGTAGAGGAGAGAGACGCGGGTAGAGGAGAGAGACGCGGGTAGAGGAGAGAGACGCGGGTAGAGGAGAGAGACGCGGGTAGAGGAGAGAGACGCGGGTAGAGGAGAGAGACGCGGGTAGAGGAGAGAGACGCGGGTAGAGGAGAGAGACGCGGGTAGAGGAGAGAGACGCGGGTAAGGGAGAGAGACGCGGGTAAAGGAGAGAGAGACGCGGGTAAGGGAGAGAGAGACGAGGGTAGGGAGAGAGAGACGAGGGTAGGGAGAGACACGGGTAGGGAGAGAGAGACACGGGTAGGGAGAGAGAGACGCGGGTAGGGAGAGAGAGACGCGGGTAGGGAGAGAGAGACGCGGGTAGGGAGAGAGAGACGCGGGTAGGGAGAGAGAGACGCGGGTAGGGAGAGAGAGACGCGGGTAGGGAGAGAGAGACGAGGGTAGGGAGAGAGAGACGAGGGTAGGGAGAGAGAGACGAGGGTAGGGAGAGAGAGACGAGGGTAGGGAGAGAGAGACGCGGATAGGGAGAGAGAGACGCGGATAGGGAGAGAGAGACGCGGGTAGGGAGAGAGAGACGCGGGTAGGGAGAGAGAGACGCGGGTAGGGAGAGAGACGCTGGTAGGGAGAGAGACGCTGGTAGGGAGAGAGACGCTGGTAGGGAGAGAGACGCTGGTAGGGAGACAGACAGGGGTAAGGAGAGAGACAAGGGTAAGGAGAGAGATAGGGTTAAGGAGAGATAGGCAGGGGTAAGGAGAGAGAGACGGGTAATGAGAGAGAGACAGGGGTAAGGAGAGAGAGACAGGGGTAAGGAGAGAGAGACAGGGGTAAGGAGAGAGACGGGGATAGGGTGACGGGGGTAATGATACTTGTAAAAGGAAGGGGGGTGAGAGACGCTGGTAGGAAGAGAGACAGGGTAAGGAGACAGAGGCAGGGATAAGGAGAGAGAGACGGGTAAGGAGAGAGAGAGACAGGGTTAAGGAGAGAGAGACAGGGGTAAGGAGAAAGACAGGGGCAGGGAGGGAGACGGGGATAGGGTGACGGGGGTAAGGATATTTGTAAAAGGGAGGTGGGATGACGGGGGCGTGGCAAGGTAGGTGGGGTGAGGAGGCGGGGAAGGGGGCGAGTAGGGGGGAGTAGGGGGGGGTAGGGGGGAGGGAGATGGGACGGGAGAAAGGGGACGGTGGTGTGGGGAAGGGAGGTGATGGGTAAGAGAGCGGATGAACGGAGGCGGGGGAATAGAGGAGGGGAAATAAAGGAGAGGGTAGGGAGGCAGGGGAAGGGAGGCGGGAATGAGGAGGCGGTGATAGGGAGGCGGAGGGAGAAAGGTGGTGGAGAAAGGCGGGGGAAGAGAGGCGAGGAAAAAAGGGAGAGGGAAGGGGAGGCAAGAAGAAAGGGAAAGGGAATGGGAGGCGAAGTAAAGGGGATGGGAAGCGAGGGAAAAGGAGAGGGAATGGGAGGCGAGGGAAAAGGAGGTGGATAGTAGAGGTGGGGAAGGGAGGAAAGATAAGGGAGAAAGGTAGAAGCAAGTAGGGGAAAGGGAATGGAGGAAGGTGGAAGTAGGGGGAAAAGGGGAAGGAGGGGCGGGGTGAAGAAAAGGTGGCGGTGAGATAGGCATGTGGAGGGAAGGGAGAGAAAGTCATTTGGAAGGCTTAGTAAGAAAGGGGGAGGGCACGAAGATGTAGGGGGGGGGAAAGGGATGAAGGGATGAAGGCAAGAGTATGGGGAAGAAGGAAGGAGAAAGTGAGGATGGGGGAGGGGAGGAGTAGTGGAAAGGATGCAGGGAAAAGTGTGGAAGGTGATTGAAGGGTACGAGTAGTGTGTGTAGATGTATAGAAAAGGAGGAGAGCGTAGTAGGAAGGGTTAGGGTGAGGAAAAGGAGGTGAGCAGAATACTGACATGATACTGACCCTGACAACGGGATAAATGCTCAATTCAACCAACAAAGTATCACATTACGGCATGGAAACAGTTCAAATGGCTGAGCCTAAGAGGTAATAAGACTTCTTTTAGAACGTATTTGAATTTAATGCACAAAAATGATATATATCAATTGTTATCACCATTATTGAAACGTAGAAACAGAATCAGTTCCATGGCCGTCAATAGTCAATATATTATATAATTGGACGTAGATAAGATAATGAGAACAATGCATTTACTTGAAACCACCAATTGGATGGACACGAGCAAACGTCCCACAGTAGTTAGATTCCCTGATTTTGTGAGAGAAAAAAAAATCAGTGTGACAATTTTGACCAAAAGCTTTTTGTTTGTTGTTGGAAAGTATATACATACCGTATTATTAATATACATGAAAAATTTAGTTATATTATTAGATTAGGCTGCATAATTTATAATACAAAATACTGCATTTTAATCAACTTACTCCCACAAATGTAATGCTGTCTTCAGGCACCCAATAATGAGACAGGAATAAATATGCACGACTAAAGAGTATATATAATCAGAATAAGACTTATATGCTATATATCATTATTATACATTTTCAAAACATTAATTTTTTCATACATCCAATAAGTTTCAAGCAGTGTAACACAAAATAAGTTTGATTACATATTTACCTGTCTAATGAAGCATGAAGTGGGTGCTTCTTCCCGAAATATCTTAAGAAAACGATATTTAAATGACAATTGTTTCACTCCTGCACGCATATGTCATTTTAAAAATACTAACTATGGTTGATGGGAAGGTTTTTCAAACACTAAAATAAATAAATCCATCAGCAGCATCATGCTACATCCGTAAACCTAGGACAAATCCATCAGCCATGAATAACTTTAAGGAAATACGAGAAAAAGAGATTGTTGAAAACGGGCTGTTACAACCCTTAGGTTTTTGCTCATCTACCTTATTTGGACAATCCGACAACTGTGCGGCCTTCCGCTCAGAAGCGTCGTTACTTTATGGTACGTAGTACGTGGTTCCGAGTGTCAATACAAAATCAAATTGTTAGTTTTTTTGAAGTGCACACCTACGCAATATAGCAATAAAATTAATTGTTAATTTTGTAAATTATAATACATCATCGTAATACGCAATTTTCTTGTCGGAAATCAATAACAAAAAAGTTGCTAAAACCGATTTACTAACGAACGAAATCGCGGCTGTTGAATGGTACGCCATGTTTGTTTTGATAGATGCCGAGGTCGAAGAAATGAAAGGATGATAAATTCGGTCTGACTATTATTGTACCTCGGACAATTAACAGGTGACGACAGAACCCCGTGTTCTCTCAAAGTCCAAGGAAGCCCTATTGCCTTTGTAACAGCGCTTATTAACGTCACCTGGAGTTTGAGAACACCAGGTCCACAACGTGATAACCGTGGTCTAATTGACAGTAATTGGACTGGACAGGCGACAACATGACGTCTGGGCCGTATCCTAGTGGCTTCGTTTGTTAATAAATTTCCTTGTAGCAAAAAAATCGCATATTACATTCATTTATTATAATTTACAAAAGTAATATTCTATGTTCTACTGCTATATCGCGTAGGTGTGCACAATTAAAATAACACCGCCAAAATTATATGACAGAGCTCATCAATAGCGCTATTTTAGATTTATTTCGGTTGTCAATTGTGGTTCTGAATCTACAAACTTTTACAAACTAATACTTACCTTTCGGTTAAAGATTATTTTTTAATTAAGAGGCTCCAATTTCTACATTCCTTATATTTTCCTTAACACTAGTTATCAACACTCATTACAATAGAATAGTTAGAGATAATGATAAGATTATCAGTTTATAATTTTGAAATTGTAAAACTTCACGATATACATAACCACTCAGTAACTGAAACTCCGCGAGAATGAGCGTTATGACATCAACTTGTTCGAATGTCTATATAACCCACAGCTCAAAATTGCAGTTAAAAAAAATGCATAACTAATATACCAATTTATTAGTTGATTTATTTGTTTGTTTATTTGATCATTATTTATTTACCTATTGATTTATTTATTCATTTATTTATTTATTTATTTATTTATTTATTTATTTACTTATTTATTTATTTATTTATGTATTTATCTATTCATCTATTTATCTATCTATTCATTCATACATTCATTCATTTATCTGTTTATTTATCTTACTGATAAATAAATATGAATCATATTCTAATGTTCATAAAAAGGATAAGAGAAAATGTACAAATTTAAAGGCACACGTAGAATAGAAATAATGTAAAATATTAGCAAATCTAAATGAATGAGTAGGATTATGAATTAACTAATTACTAACAAAATTATGCCATGAATACATATCAAATCTGGACTTTATTTACGTATTTTTTAATCGGAAGGACGAAAAACGAAAATATAAACAGTGCAAATATCATGGTAAACATGACCGTTTAGCATTTGATAAATTCTTTTAAACTTCGTCGTATTTGTTTATTTAATATTATCATATATAGAAATGCAAAACAATCACTTGTTTCAATATACACAATCTTTAAACTCAAAATAAAAGCAATCTAAAGATGAATTGGTCTCTTAGCTTTCATTGTTGTTAACTATTTATTTGCTCATTCTGGACGTCTCCAAGTGAATTTCTTCAGCCGAGGACAATCACCCGTTTAGCATAAGGGTCAAACCCTTTCGTAATTGAAATGTTTACCTCTACATGCTGAATAGGCGTAAACAGCAAACAACTACAGGCAAACACATCACCAACATCCGACAAAGGAATTGACTTGTTTATTGACTATCTCGTAGAGTTAACCAATTAAGAATCCTTTACTGTGATCGCCTGATGGTTGTGTAGCCCACTATTGCCACCAACACCACTACCACCACTACCATGATCATTGCCACGACGATTTCTACCACTATTTTTGACCCTACCACCACCATACCTCCTCTTCCTCCTCCCCTTCTGCATTCTCTTCCAAATCCTTTCCCACCCCTTCTTCTTCTTCATACTCATATACTGAATCAATTGTAGAATCCCGCCGATGCGATGATTGGTATGGTCCGTGATGCTACGCCGTCGCTCTGCACCATCAATCAAGCACATGCCGTCACTCAGGTCATGGTAACTTTTTTTTTTTTTAACCTTACCTAACCTAATCATTAATACTTCCAAACCGTAAACTGAGTAATACAGTAGAAAAACGTCACCGTGGCCTGAGTGACGGCATAAAGTGACTGCGGAGCGCTTCGGATCTTTGTTGATAGGTGTGTGTGTGGGGGTGGGGGGTGGAATTCTACAATTGATCTCATATACCTTCTTTTCCTCATGCTCATCCTCATCCTCTTCTTTATTATCAATCCTCCCTTCTTCATTCACTTTCTCCTCTTCCTCATTTTCTTTCCTCCGTCCTCTTCTTCTGCTTCTTCCTTTTCTTCCTTTCCCTCTTCTTCTTTTTTTCCTTCTTTTTACAAATCTTCTATTTTTCCATTCTTTTCACTTTCTTTTCATGTATTCTCTTCCGTGAAGTAAATTTTTTAGACCAAATAAACATAGAATGATGTCACCATGTTGCAAATGTATAATGGCTCGGAAGATACCGAGATATTTAGAAGCAATATGCTTCTGTTTTCATTATCAGCTAGAACAGCGTTTTTCAAACTTTTCTTTACTACTACCCACGAACGCGAAGAACACGAAGTAGAGCGCGAGGAAGAAGAACGCGAAGAAGAACGCGAAGAAGAACGCGAAGAAGAACACGAAGAAGAACACGAAGTAGAATGCGAAGAAGAACGCGAAGAAGAACGCGAAGAAGAACGCGAGGAAGAACGCGAGGAAGAAGAAAGCGAGGAAGAAGAACGCGAGGAAGAATAACGCGAAGAAGAACGCGAGGAATAACGCGAAGAAGAAGAAGAAGAAGAAGAAGAAGAAGAAGAAGAAGAAGAAGAAGAAGAAGAAGAAGAAGAAGAAGAAGAAGAAGAAGAAGAAGAAGAAGAAGAAGAAGAATGAAGAAGAAAAAGAAGAAGAAGAGGGAAAACGCGAAGAAGAAGAAAAAGAAGAGAAGAAGAAGAATAAAAGGAAGAAGAGAAGAAGAAGAAGAAGAAGAAGAAGAAAAAGAAGAAGAAGAAGAAGAAGAAGAAGAAGAACAAGAACAAGAATACCACCTGACCCCGACTT
>NC_134780.1:63903449-63913449 GCF_046742065.1 Oratosquilla oratoria | reverse complement strand
GCGCTGCAGGTATCTTTGAGGATACGCTGTCGATGATCTCTAGGGCCAGTTGCTTTTGAAGTGCAGGAAGGTCATCTTTGGAGGTTGGTATGAAGGTGACGTTAGGGAGGGAGATTCGCCACGGAGGTAAGTCGGGTTCAACCGTTTCTTCGGGGACGTGGAGGTCAAGGTTTCTGAGTGTATTGCACACTGTAGTGACGAGGTTGCGGCCTCCTAACCGAAGTGGAATGCCTCTACTCAACTACATACACCACTACCAACTTACACGATGGAAAACTGGTGGAGCCACACATGCGCGTGGAAGCACAGTTGAACATATCACGTCTGGCCTCGTGCCATCCCGTGTCGCCTGTCAGTCAATTCTTTCTCTCTTTTCCGACCATATTGCTCTTAGTTTATACTACTCCATACCATCCCGGCTTCCAACTCCTCATCACCGGACCCACATATCCATTCCTCCTAAATACTGCCTTACGTATATTTCGTACATCTCCAGTCTCCTTCCCACATCTAACTTTCTATCCCCCGACGCACTAAACACGTCCTTAGTGAATACCACACACGACTTTAATCATCTCCAACCCTTGACCCACTACCCTTGCATTCACCTCTCGCACCACCCCATCCATGTAAAGGTTGAAAAGCCAGGGCGACATAACACACCCCTGCCGAAGTCCCACATTTACCTCAAACCATTCACTCTCTCCATTTCTAATCCTAACGCAAGCTCTACTACTCTCATAAAAACTCTTGACTGCTCTTAACAGCTTTCCTCCTATCCCATATATATGCAGTACCTCCCATAGTGCCTTCCTGTCTGCCCTGTCGTAAGCCTTTTCCAGATCCATAAAAGCCCAAAAAACATGCTTACCTTTTCCTAGGGGCAAAGTACACGTTGCAAAATCGAAGTTTACCATTGCCCACAGTGACTTCAATTAACTGAAAGGTCATATGAATATCCCTGGAGCATCGAAAGAGCTTGTGTGGTATGGAGGTGTGGATGTAAGGAGGCCATTCCTGACTGGATGTATGTGCGACACATAGCCAGACAGCGTAAGGTGCTATGTCACATGGCTGAGCACCACCGGGAAAAGCTTCTTGAATAAATATGATCTGAGGGTGATGACGATGGATATATGCCTTGAGTGCAGTGAGTTTTGTGTTATGGTGTATTCTGAAAGCATTCCAGATGACGACGTGAAGCGATGCGAGATCAGAGAATCTTATTACTATGCGCTTTGCAAGGGCCGGATGGGGTTGGTATTTGAATGTGGTTACTGCCAGGCAGAGCATGGGTGGAAGAGTTTAAAGGCAACGAGAGCTTCTCTAGATGGAAGGCAACTGTATCAAGTCGCTCTGTAAGGGCTGTGACAGAGGTGATAACAGCTTTGTGAGATTCAAACAGACTGGCAAAAGTGGTTGCTGCGGTAGCCTATTGGTTGATTAAACTTTCGATACGGGGATCTATGGCATCGAATCGCTTCGTGAGGGCTAAACAGCGAGATTCGAGAGATGCAACAGCTTGGCGAAGAGCTTATACTTTAGCAGAGTCCGTGGGACTGGGCGTCGTGAGAGAGGTGGCTGGAAGTGGTGGTGGTAGTGATAATAGTGGTGGCGCAGGTCTTTGAGAGGTGGCCGCGGGGGTTCGTTTAGTACAGCCATGCCAAACGTTGACCCCTGGTTTATGGCATCGGGAGAACTTCCACCGGGATGTTTCTGGTGGTGGGGCAATGGAGGGTTTTGAGGTAGAGGCGGAGTCGTCAGTCGTGGTGGGTGGGGTGGGTGTGCGGTGAGGGCAGGAACGAGTGTCATGGCTTTCCGCGCACCAGGCACATTTCGCGGGAGCGGAGCAGTATCCAGAGATATGTTTAAAGCCCCAGCAGTTATAGCACCATAGAATTTCATCTTTCATTTTGCGAAGCTCACAGGGAGGGAGTAAAGGTAGGAAGGGGAACTCTGAGGTAGGTTGCGATGGCTCAAGTAGATTCCACGTGATGACTAGTCGGTTGATTGGCGTCCCATTTTGGACGAATCGGCGAGCTATATGTATGACTGGATATTCCTTGGCACGAGAAGCGTCAATGCCGACAGGGTAGCGGGTGAGGTATGTAGGGTATTCACGTGGTCTTTCCGTGGAGTCCTGAATAACTAGGCGTAAAGATGATATTTCCCCACGCGTGATACTTTTAATGATGCCTTGTCGTTGTCTTGAAACATAGACGAAACCAGATTTAATAGCTGACATCTTCACCTCAGCCAGCTCTCGATCGAAACGGAAAGATTTGGAAACATTGGAGAGCCACCGAAGTTTTACGTCACAGCTTGGGTTGTCAGGGAAGGTTAATTTGACACATTTCTCTCTAGGAGCAAAGGCAGGAGCCTGTGACGGCGAAGTATAGGACGAGGTTAGGGGAGTAGGGTGGGAGATGGTGTATCATAAGTTCGTGGCTCTGTCACTGCATTCTTCTTCGATGATTTAGCAGCAGGAGAAGGTGGTAGGCTGCTATTATTGGAGACTTCATTTAGAGTACGTTTGGCGGGGGTAAATGGTTGTGGTGCAGAGTTGCCAGATATAGGAGAATTTCCTTGAGCGTGATGGTTGTAAGTCGTAAGCGGGGGCCATATGTCAATTGGGTCTTCGTCATCACTCATAGCAAGATCGGCTTCAGCGATGGCAATAGCCTGTGATCCTGAGTAGTCTATGATTACCACACGTTAAGATCACTCACAGAATTTCAGGATTTATGAGGTAGTATGCGGGGAGAGAGATTCATCCATGTCGCCACAAACCTCGTACTGCGCACGCGCGGACCCGGGCCTCTCCGACCAGGACTGGTTATGGGCCGGATGGATAATATTTTCACAGCTATAGACTAAGTTCGTATACACTCACACACCGTGATGACACAAAATGATAGAGATTGTCTTGTAATAGTTCACAGTCCTTAATGTAGGGTTGGAACACAATAACACTGTCGGGATTCTAGTGTTAAGCACGGAGCTCAAAACTGTGGGACCGGTCACACGCCATGTTTGTTTTCAACTCTCAGAGAGAGAGAGGGAGAGAGAGAGAGAGAGAGAGAGAGAGAGAGAGAGAGAGAGAGAGAGAGAGAGAGAGAGAGAGAGAGAGAGAGAGGAAAATAGGGAAGATTCTAATAATACCTGAAGGATTTCTGTAGGACATAGAACCCCCATTCCCGCACGTCACACGAATTTTCTATATCTTTATTTAGTTGAATTAGATTGAAAAAGAGCGCTTGTCTACCTTTTTCTTTATATTTTTTTTCTTTATTTTACTATCCTTACTCTCCTTACGCAAAATTTCTTGATCATCTATATCTTTTTTATATTTATTTTGACAGAATGACATACACTATCAGAATAATGAAATAAAAAAAATACTGTGCTAGGATATAAGTTTCCTTTGGTGAAATTATACATAATAATGGAATAATTTTGGCATAAATGTGTTATTGGTAACTCAAGGACAGTGCAGGAATATGATTGGTTATTCATAGAGAGAAATTCAATTTATTGGCCTTGAACGCGTCAAAACTAAATGTGCGTGCTTTGCATCCCCCAGGTCTACGTGACTCTGTGCTCTGAAATAACGATAAAATGCGAGAAAAGAATGTTGAAAAACGAAAAAAAAAAAAAAATCAAACGCAATGGGTGAGGATGAAAGTACGAGGGGAATGGAGTTATAAGAGACAACTTGAATCAAAGGAAGCCAAAAATGTAGTTTGTTGATAAAATTGTGTGGTTTGACGAAGCGACCTACTCAACAAAATACTCCTTTGCCAAAACTGTAATTACTGGTCAGACAAAAATCTTCATGTTCATATTGACAAGAAAACAAAATTATCGGAAATAACAGCACGGTATACATCCAGAGTTTTTTTTTTTGGGGGGGGGGGGTTACTTCCGCATGCTGGAAATAAAAACCGTTCCTGCTCTTCGCTGTTTTTTTTTTTTTTTTTTTTAACTGGCAGTTTTTTTGCTTTTAACAAAACGAGACACCTTCCTACTCCTCCCAAGATGTCAGAAGCTATTTTGATGAAGCATTTCATGTCCAATACTTAAATAGAAAGATTTATTTTCATGACTGAGCTATATCAACACAAATATGCAGTATTAGGAATGCTAATTCCTTTCCTACAATGCGACACTTTACAGATGTTGACCTAGATATCGTCAGACTATTTTACTTAAGCCAGGACATGACCTTTCACGACATGACATGATCTCTTAAATACGGTGAAGAACATATGCGGTGAAGTACTTTATGTATTCTGTCCTATAGCTAAAACAGTTGATTTTGTTCAGCTGGGAGGCGACCTCTGGGATAAAACCGGGGTCGGACGATGGGACCGTTTTTCAAGACCTACTCCGCCCTCCCTGACCCCCTTCAACTGCATAAAATCGCCCGTCCTTAGCCAGAACAAAAACTACAAAGTCCGTCACCATGTTGAAGGGGCTAACCCTCTTTACACGATGACGCCATTTATACATAATGATAAAAAAAAGGGCTGTTAAAAAAATCGGAAATTTTCTGCAGTATCCGTGGTGTTTCTGTAAATGTATCAAGGTTTTCAAAGGAATAAAAAATTATTTTAAGTCATAAAATATATTTGATATAATCTATTGTAATTTTGTATATAACCTCAAACAAGAACAGAAAAAATTGTAATTCTACAGATGAAAGTAATGTAACTTGAAATTAAGTACTTTCTCTGTAAGGAAATACGGTTTTTTTATGTAGAAAATACAGGTTACCTTTAGTTAACTTAACGCCAGATAAACTTATTCTGCTGAAGATAAGACTGATACGTAGGCAACACAGTCGACGCAGCAAAGGCAGACTTCCTGTTGCCGAATTGAAATATGGAAATTAAGGTTTAAAAAAATTCAGGGAAAGTTTGAGAGCTTACCGATCACAATTTTCTGCCGGGTTGGGTTCTCAAACGTTGGTAAGTTTGAATTAAGTAGATCTTGAAGGCCTTCTGAAACTGAAGACGTAAGGTCCCTTGCCAAGAAGGTTTTAAAAGAGGTCCGTCTGGAACCAGAGCTCTGGGTAGTCTGATTTCTGACCCGACGATAGTGGGTCGTATTCGGCGGGACTCTTACGAGTTCGAAAAGAGCTAAAACAGCCACGGGTTAACATTCACTTTAAGTAATTTCTCAAAGTTTCCCGATTTCTACGTCTAAATAAAAATATTATTCTAAAAAACGCTGTGGAAGTCGGGGACAGGTGGTATCACGGTGACACTTTGTCCTAAAAATATTCTTGAAAAAGCGCTTGGGTAAGTCGGGGTCAGGTGGCATTCTTCTTCTTCTTCTTCTTCTTCTTCTTCTTCTTCTTCTTCTTCTTCTTCTTCTTCTTCTTCTTCTTCTTCTTCTTCTTCTTCTTCTTCTTCTTCTTCTTCTTCTTCTTCTTCTTCTTCTTCTTCTTCTTCTTCTTCTTCTTCTTCTTCTTCTTCTTCTTCTTCTTCTTCTTCTTCTTCTTCTTCTTCTTCTTCTTCTTCCTCGCGTTCTTCTTCGCGTTTTTCTTCGCGTTCTTCTTCGCGTTCTTCTTCGCATTCTTCTTCGCGTTCTTCTTCGCGTTCTTCTTCGCGTTCTTCTTCGCGTTCTTCTTCCTCGCGTTCTTCTTCCTCGCGTTCTTCTTCGCGTTCTTCTTCGCGTTCTTCTTCCTCGCGTTCTTCTTCGCGTTCTTCTTCGTGCTGGGGATCCCGTGTTGGGGTTCCGCCCCGAGGCCGAGGCCGAAGGGGAAAACGAGGGATTAGGCCGCTGTTTTCGTAGCCTAGCCTCCGGCGAAGCCGGGGAGGGCGAAGCCCGCGGCTTGCATCAAACTAAAATGATTGCATAGATTTAACAAATAAAGAGGAGAGGAGTTTAATCGTATCTTATTCAAAGTGACGATAGGCATGGTTCGAAGTTTCAGGAAAGGCTCCTGAATCGAAGAAAATAACATTTTGAGGGAAAGTTTCCTGAACTAAGGTAAACACTAAGATTCCCAATAACAATTACCACAACCTCTCCTTCACTTAAAGTGTTGAGGCAATGCATCTAGAAGCATTTTAAGTGAAAGAGAAGTTCAAACTTTCTTTCAGTTCAACAATAGGATGTCTGTCTGCTTTTACTCTCTGTTGCGTTGCCTGTGGCTCAGTTTGAGATTAGGCTTAGGCATGGATAGCGGAACCTTTCCGCAAGCATGTAGACATACGCCACACATGGTAAGAGAAAAGTCCAATCTTTTGGCACCCAACGTCTAAAAATTTCCTGCTTTACGTCGTTCTTGTTAAATAATCCCATTCCAACTGTTTTTTTACCTTACGGTACATTCCGAAATGTAAAGAAACAATTTTGGAAAGGGCGATGCTTTTTTCACCGCAAGGCCGAGCGAGGAGAGCTATCTCTAGTGACGTCACGACTTTAACTTCTCCCATTAGGCTCACTGGCTAGCGATATCAGTAAATGTATTTAAAGCATGTACTTCTTTGAATATGACTATGTACACCGTACACACAGAAAACACGAGCTATACATCATACATTCATCTGTTACAAGCCACGTAAAATCCCAAATGAAGTCTACACTGAGATTAAACAGACTTCATATGTATATATACAATGTACGTAATATTCTTCTATGATAAAATATAGCATATGTTGTTTGTTATATACTTACAATATTGTGCAAGGTAGACGAAAAAATACGTGATAGAATGCATCCATTCTTCGTCAGTGGGCGGTCATTTGTCCAGAGTACTACGTTCGTTCACACTAGTGGTTTGAACCGTGCGGTAACCGCGGTGGTACCGCATAGTCAAGAAATAAACATGCGGCTGTGTGTGAATGCCTCCATTGACTTACATTGTAACTGAACCATCACGGTTGAAACCGCTAGTGTGTCAGTGGGCGGTCATTTGTCCAGAGTACTACGTTCGTTCACACTAGTGGTTTGAACCGTGCGGTAACCGCGGTGGTACCGCATAGTCAAGAAAAAAACATGCCTCCATTGACTTACATTGTAACTGAACCATCATGGTTGAAACCGCTAGTGTGAACAGGGGCTTAGCCGTACCAGCAGCAACCCTGATCATCATCTTCTATACAACATAAATACACCTTCGTTCCAATTCCAGTGATATTTGAATAAGGAAGTATACGAATAAGTAAACAAATAGATAAATTAGAAATACTTTAAAAATAAATTACCCATTGCTCATAGTTTTGAAATAATCATGTTCGAGGAAATTGTTCCATGTTTCGGCATATATTGGGTCCCGAAAATGCTGTAACACAGAACATCTGCTCTGTATAGGATCTTTTAAACAAATCCTACAGAATCTATCACATTACATGAGAGACCTTCTATAAATATACAGGCTTCTCAAACAGACCACGGAGCACTACACCAAAATACACAACACCATCCCAACTTCCTCGCCAAACTACATTAAAATGAATATTGAAACACAGTTTTTACAGAGTTCTGCACAGCCTGGAACATAACAGGCGTATTGGTCGTCCTACACCATCATTACATAAATCTGAATTATAGTTAAACATAATTAGATCCATCTAAGCAGACTCTGCTGCATTCCGTGCTTGGCTCTCGTCGAGAACGGACCTACACCTGAAGGTGCGAAACTATCGCCGTCAACTACTTGAATCCAGTGCTCGTCGTTAACGACTCGTACCGGCTGTCTCAAGTTGTGTTACAGTGCTAAAAACTACTGCGCGCTAGTAAATCAGCCTACTTTCCTATCAAGGCCCTCCCTTCCTCGATGGAATACTCGGGGTCGGAAGCGGCGTCCAGCTTAGAGCAGGACTTAATGATATCCGACACTGATGACGACATTAGTGTTAACCACTGGCCCGACCTGCCTCGTCCTACCTCCACTCCCCATCACCCTCCAACAACCACCCAGCATGATACCCAGGACATCTGTGTACCGGAAACGAAAACGGAAACTGGAAACTGGAAAGAGTGATGACGAAAGTTAAAAGAGAAGCTTGGTGTTCATTTCGTGATGTAGTTCGTGGATTCCTAGGAAATCACAAGGACCCTAATTATAAACAAATAGTGGCAAAGCTTATTGAGAACTTCAGGAAACTTGGTTGTCGTATGTCCTTGAAGATACATTTCTTGCATTGTCACCTAGATTTCTTCCCCGAAAACTTGGGGGCTGTCAGTGAGGAGCATGGCGAGAGATGTTCATCAGGATATCGCAACTATGGAAAGAAGATATCAAAGACGATGGAATACTGCTATGATGGGGGATTACATATGGTCACTAGTCAGAAAAGACGAAAGCATGCATTCTAGAAAATCTCGATCGTCAAAGCACTTCTAATCATGAGAAGAGTCATCAAAACACTTGCAGTACAAAGTTGTGTTGTATATTTTGTTCTTACTAATATTGTAGCTCTTAAATACACTTCATATTATGAAAAAAATACTAGATGTTGTACAATTATCCTTAGAATGCTAAAGTACATTGAATCAATTAACTACTGTAGAGAAAGGTTGCGTATATAACAATAAAATATAAATAGGCCAGTCAATAGAGGAGTAAAAAAAGGCGAATAAGGAAAAAAATCAGGGAAAGCTGCAATAAGCTTTAATGTGTTTATAATACCTTACTTAATAACATATTAATTTTGCACCCCTCTACCCCCCCGGATTTGGCCGCCATCTTGAAAAAATGGCGACCAAAAACAGTTTTTTCCAAATATCTCACTAGAAACTAATTTTAACGAAAAATGTATTGAAACAAAATTTATTCTACATAAAACTTTCTACAAAAGTTATTTTATTCAATTTTGTGATATACCTCACTGTTTTTGCGCTAAATGTGCGAAAAGATTGTGTTTATCTTTATTTGATACCTACAGTGCACAAAGATCATATAATAATTTCCTTTGTATGCTATACTGAATAAAATATCTAAGTTCCTAACTTGATTATAGTCTTTCTTTTGTTTCAGAACTATTAAAATAGATAGTTAAAGCTTCAGTGAAACCCCAGGCACACTGCAAAATGTCTTCATTGGGGAAATGTTTAAAATGCGATGGACAGCTTTCTGTGGGTGAGACTACAGAAGTCAAAGAGAAAGGAATAAAGACACTGATTGATTATAGCATTAAGTGGAAAGACGGAAAACATTCTCTGTTAGAAGGACTAAAAAGTGTGAAAGTGCATGAAAAATGTAGAAAAGTGTATACAAAAGAACGGAGAGCTGAAACTTTCCAAGCAAGGCAGAAAACCTCGCAAGTGCCGACAACGTCACTGAGAAGTCAAGAATTACAGTTTGATTTTCTTCATGATTGTCTCTTTTGTGGAAAAGATGCATCAAGTGACTTTTTGAAAAAAGAAAGCAAAAAATATTTAGGTGATCGTGAATCTGTGCACTGTATAGAGATGCTGCATGTTAAGGATACTATTTTGAAAGCTGGTGAAATGAGAAAAGATGAATGGGGCAAAGAAGTATGTACTCGTATATGTAACGTAGTGGATTTAGTTGCTGCTGAGGCAAGGTACCATTCAGCCTGCATGAAAAAATTCTACCAAACATCTTCTGGTATGAAACGTGGTCGTCCCAAAAGCTCTACGGTTTCTGAGGCAATGAGTCATGCTTTTAACTACTTGGAGGAAAATCGAGAGGAATGCCAGTTTACTTTCAGTGAGATTTTTTCAGAATATGAGGGTGAGCTACCAACTGATAAAACCATAAAATCTGAATTGATAGAGAGATATGGACATGATATTATTGTTTCTGTGAACAAAAATAGAAAACCAGTGATCTGTTTCCGTGACACAGGAAACAAAATTTTGACTGACGCTTGGTACGAAAATCATAGAAGTCATGACGAGAAGGAAGAACGGCTTCGGATTGTAAAGACTGCCGCCAGAATAATTGCTGAAGATATAAGATCGCAGATGTACGAAGCAGATCAGTATCCACCACCAGAAAATTTCCTAGAATAATTGGATT
>NC_134780.1:63880949-63885949 GCF_046742065.1 Oratosquilla oratoria | reverse complement strand
GTATCAGAGTCTACCAGATACACTGAAGTAAAAAAAAAAAAAAAAAAAAAAAAATATGTGCTGTTGTTTCTTGCCGGGTCAACATCGTTTCAAAGGTTTATGGTGAACATTTTTCGGTCACTTGCAGCAGAAGTCCTCCCTCGTGGGGCCCTGTTTATTTTGATTTATTTAATATACATATATATATATATATATATATATATATATATATATATATATATATATGTATATACATATACATATATATATGTATATATATACATATATATATATATGTATATATATATATATATATATATATATATATGTATGTATATATATCTACATTCCAGAACGGATGGAAAATTAACTTTTTGTTTTAGCCTAACGACGATCTTTATATTCTTCTTTTTCGAAGAAGTGACTTCAATATGAGAGAGAGAGAGAGAGAGAGAGAGAGAGAGAGAGAGAGAGAGAGAGAGAGAGAGAGAGAGAGAGAGAGAGAGAGAGAGAGAGAGAGAGAGAGAGAGAGAGAGAGAGAGTGAGAGAGAGAGAGAGAGAATTCTTTTACATTGCAGCTGATAACAACCAACACTAGGGTGGCCAAATCTTCAATACGAATGGCGGTATACTGTTGTTTTATTTGTCTGTATGTCAGTGAATGATATACCACAGCATTTTAAACCCTCCAGATTAATCTCCACGGGCCTGAGAGTATTTGAAGCTTCTGATTCAACGTAAACCAGAGGAGGAGGAAGAGGAAGAAGACGACGAGAAAGAGGAGTATGAAGAGGAGAAAGAAAGAGGGGAGGATACAGAGACATAAAAGAAAAAGAAGTAAAAAGAGAAGAAGGAGGAACAGTAAGAAGAGAAGAAAGAAGAAGAAGAGTAGAAGGAGAAGGAGAAGGAATAGGAGTAAGATAAAAAGAGGAAGAATAAGAGAAGAAGAAGGAGGGAAAATAAGAAGAGGAATAGGAGGAGAGGAAGGAAAAGGAGGAAAAGGAAGAAGAGGAATAAGAGCAGAAGGATAAAGAGGGACAGGATAGTGTGAAAGAACAGGAGAAAAGGGAAGAGGAAAATGAGGCAGAGGAGGAGGACGAGGAGGTTGGGATAATGAGAAGAAGGTGGAGGAGGAAGAGGAAGAGGGGAAGTAGAACAAAGATATGAGGAAGGGGGAAAGGAGTAGGAGTAGGAATAGGTTGGTGGAGGGTGGAGGGTGGAGGGCTAGGAGAGGGTGGATGGTTAGAAAGAGTAGGAAGAAGGAGATGAAGAAGAGGAGGAACAGGAGACAGAAGAGAAAGAAATGGAGGAGGAAGGAAAAATAAAGAAGAGTAGGAAGAAGAGGAATAAAAAAGCAAAGGGAATTGAGCAGAAGGAGCAGGTAAAGAAAGAGCATGTAAAAAGAGATGTAGGTACACATGAAGGGCTATAGCTTTGTTGTGATCGAATGGCAGCGATTGGGAACAGAAGAATATAGTAACGAGTTGGTTGGCTGAGTTCCAGAAAAAAATGCTCAATGATCGTCGAGCTATACTACAGAGATTGCACTGTAGATAGTGTACAAATGTAATCAAGTCCATTCCACAGTTTTTCTTGTCAACTTTCTTTTTCTTATCATTACATATTTTTATCAATGTGGCTCCTTCTAATCGGATAGATTAAATCTGGTCTTAGGTCTATCTTTATTTCTTATTACCTCTCCCACTCTGTATCATCCTCTCTCCATCTGTCTGTCTTTCAGTTCATAATTCAGTGTACCTGTCTCTGTCTATATTTGTGTCTCTCACATCATCTATTAGCCTCTAAATATCCGTTTTGTTTTCTCTCTTTATTGGTAATTTTATCTACACATCTATCTACCTGCATATCGGACTCAATTCAATTAAGTTTTTCTTACTCAGCTCTCACCCACTTTATTCTATTATCTGTTTTCTCCATCTTATTTCACATTACACTCCCTTTCACTACTGTTTCACCTTTCCCTTTCTAATTTATGAAAACTCTTGATGTTGATGTGTAAGAGCCCCCGTCGTTTTCTCATCTTACGTATATTTCTGCCACCTTTTCTCTTTTCCTCTTCTATTCCTTTTCATTCTTTTGTCTTCTATAGTTTGTAGCTTGACATGTTTTCCGTCTCTATTTTCTATATCATCGTCACTGTATATATAAGTAAAGATGTACACACATATGCATACGTATATATATATATATATATATATATATATATATATATATATATATATACTTATATATACATGTATGTGTACATATACATATACATATTGGTGGAAAAGTAGAAAACACCATACTCAAAAGTAGGTAATTTATTCCCGACGTTTCGAGTCCTGTCCGGGACCCGTCCTCAGGGAATACAATGGTATGCAAAAATCACATGGTCTAAATCTACGAGTCGCCATGCTCACCGGAGGGACGTGGCAACCTTCACCGGGCGAGAGCGTGTAGTGGTGGAGGGGGGGGGAGAAAGGGGGACGTGGTAACCTGCACCAGGCGAGATCGCGTGGTGTTAGAGGAGGGGGAGAGAAGGTGGGAGGACATTTACCCCCCGCCGTTGTTCGTGATACCTCTCCACCTCTCTCTTGCCCCTGCATATATGGGGTTGAGTGTTATGGACCTATTTATGCTGTCTTCGTTAGTACCTTTGCGCCCTGCCAGTCGAACTTGTGTTGGTGTTGTACGGCGGTGTAAAAACATACTGAACAACACCAACACGAGTTCGACTAAGAGGGCGCAAAGGTACTCTACAACAACAGGAAAGGAGGCAGACTGTTCTTTGAGGCGTGAGCCACTAACGAAGACATCATAAATAGGTCCATAATATTCTACCCCATATATGCAGGGGCAAGAGAGAGGTGGAGAGGTATCACGAGCAACGGTGGGGGGTAGATGTCCTCCCCCCCCCTCCACCACCACGCGTTCTCGCCCGGCGCAGGTTACCGCGTCCCCCTTCTCTCTCCCCCTCCACCACCACACGCTCTCGCCCGGCGAAGGTTGCCACGTCCCTCAGGTGAGCACGGCGACTCGTATATTTAGACCATGTGATTTCTGTATTCCATTGTATCCCCTGAGGACGGGTCCCGGACAGGACTCGAAACGTCGGGAATAAATTACCTACTTCTGAGTCTGGTGTTTTCTACGTTTCCACCATTATGGTTCCCGGACTCCATCTTTTTTCGTATACATATACATATACATATACATATTCATATATATATATAATATATATATATATACATATACATATACATATACATATACAAATACATATACATATACATATACATGCACATACACACATACACATGCATATACACATGCATATACATATACATATACATATACATATACATATACATATACGTACATATACATATACATATACATATACATATACTTATACATATACATATATGTACACATACACATGGATAGTTTTCAGTGCTTAGGGACCCATGTAGTAGGGAATGGAGGATCGGAGATGGAAATAATATGTATAGTGAGGGAAGCATATAAATGTCTTATGTGAAATAAAATATGTCATGAGAATAGGTTTCTGGGGATTGACGCAAAGCGAAGACTATATGAAGAGGGAATTGTGCCTACGCCACTTTGTAGTGTAGAGACTTCGAATTTGAAGGAAATAGGAAAGATACATATATATAAGATGTAGTTAAGATAAAAAAAAATTGAGAAGTATGGTTAGGGTTACAAGGATGGATAGGGTGAGAAATGAGAGGGTGAGGCGGATAGCGGGTGGAAAGGGAACTGGCAGATAGGATTGATCAAAGAATACTGGGAGAGTTAGGACACATGGAATAAATGGGCCAATAAAGTTGCAAAAACAGTGTAGAAATCAGAGGTGGATAAAGTGAACTTGGAGGGAAGACCGCGAATGGGATGGATGGATGGATGGATGGATGGATGGATGGATAGATGGATGGATGGATGAAGTAAAGGGGGGCCTTGGCTAATAGGAGGAACCTCGGGTAAGACTCCAAATGTATGATTTATACATCTTTTCATCTATCTTTTTCTACACATTTTAAAGTGTAGGAGAAACTTCCACAATGGACTGCATCAGAAAGAAAAGAACAAAAATTAAATGATACCAATTCAGAGTCAAGTGTCGGTATAGGGAAGTTGTCTTGAAATTCCCTCGTTGAATAGCCCAGCCAGACGATTCCATTCACTTCAAGTAGGGCTCTTGTAGTTCGAAATTAGAATAATATTCAACAAGGATTGTGTTGACTATTACCACATGTTCTTTAGCTGAAGAGGTCTCACTTTGCACAAAATCGGATCTTAGTCCATATAAGAACCCATTTTGTCATACGTCTATTCATGCAGTGAATCTGCCCCTTTCAAATGCGCCTTAAAATATCACCGTTAACATAAGGTGGTCGCCAGTTTTAAAGACGGTAAAGGATGAAATTATTTTTTTTTTTTTTTAGGAGGGGCAAGTAAATTTCCTGCATTTTAATTGTCAGGTCTAGAATTTTCGTTGGATTTCACGGAACAAAAGAAAAAAATGGCGTGGTACAAGAACGAACAGACCCCAATCCGTGTACAGCATTTTAAATGAGAGTTTTTGTGTGCACTGTAAGGTTCAGCTGCCAATATTAAACTGTTGTTGCCATTACAGAAAACTGCTGCAGAATGCAGAATTGGTTGATTTTGTGACAAATTTCAACTGCATCCTGATATGACCTTACGTGCGAGAACACACGTACACATACACATACTCACTCACGCATAGACACACACACACACACACACACACACACACACACACACACACACACACACACACACACACACACACACACACACACACACACACACACACACACACACACACACACACACACACACACACACACACACACACACACACACACACACACACACACACACATATATATATATATATATATATATATATAGACAGATACATGTACATACACACGCACATACACGCATATACGTACACACACACATGCACA
>NC_134780.1:63868449-63873449 GCF_046742065.1 Oratosquilla oratoria | reverse complement strand
AATCAGCATATATTTCTACTAATAATTCATCGAATCATCGAGGAGGGTTTATCAATTTAGCTAAAGAAACTAGTATTTTAATTCTAAAACACGCCAGAAAAACGACCTTTCCCAAGTGTCCGAAAAGATAATTAGATTTAGTACATAAACTCCAATTGCAGTTCTACATACACTCTCTGAAGAAGTTCTACGCGAACGAAACGTTAGAGTGCATAGGGTTCCGAGCCTTCCCCTGTGTTTATGTTCTCCATCATCCAAATATATACATATATATGTACATACGTGTATATACACACACACACACACACACACACACACACACACACACACACACACACACATATAGATATATAGAAATATATATATAGAGATATAGATTATTTTTACCCACAGTCGGAGCAACAAAGCAAAAGAAACACAGGAATTGTATATTTCAAACACTACTGTGGTCCTCTTCAGCTGTCTGCTGAAGAGGACCACAGTAGTGGTCGAAATTTAAATTTCGTGTGTTTCTGTTGCTTTGTTTGTCCGACAGTGGGTAATTCAAAACATTTTACTAAATGTGCTATTACATTTTCGTCTTGTGATATATATATATATATATATATATATATATATATATATATATATATATATATATACATATATGTATATTGTCACGATACTACCCCTAGCTAGGTGATACGATGCCCCATCTGTTGTCATGATACCCATTTACCTAAATGATACCCTTTCAACTACCCATATCCTTCTACTTTGCCATTTGTTCGAAGGAACAAGCAGTCAGCCTTCTCTTCCTCTTGGTCGTTCCTTAGCAAAGCGATAGCCTGGCAGTTTGGCTTAAGCAAACGTCCTCAGCCAATCACTGGCCAAAACGTAAGCCTAGATCGACTATCTTAGCCAGACATTCCCAAAAGTCAGCGGACTTGCCTCTAGCTACACTGCAAGCTCCTGCCTCCCCTAGATTGTAAGCATTATCGCTTGGTCATGGATGACTGGACGTTCCAGGTTTTAGTCTTATTCTTTATCACTCTACTACATATCTCTTTCCCTCATTCCCCATTATTTCTGTATATATTATGTGTTGGAACTGAAATTATATTTTGGTTGATTATTGTCTCTGTTTGATTATATTTCGTACTGAAATATTAATTGGTTAACACTGTCCTCCGTCTTTCGGCATACCAATAGTTTGATGCGTTTTCATGACCCCATTCTAACTTTGTTGTGACTTGGGCATTCGATATGCCTTTACAGTAAACACGTATCTTTCCAGCCTGACCCATAATAATATATGTATATATATATATATATATATGTATATATACATTATATATATATATATGTAAATATATATGTTTATATATGTATATGCATATATATACATACAAGATATATATATATATATATATATATATATCTTGTAAACATACGAGGTTGAAGGCTAAAGAGGATTCAATGTTGATTATTTTATTACGTGTAGCTTCGATACAACGTACAATCATTTTGTCTTCAAATTTGACGTATCTTAGTAGCTGTCCTATTGTGGCCGACGTTTCGGAACTTCCTGGTTCCATCTTCTGGGCGATCTGATGTGCAGTGTCTGTGGATGTCGTATTTATTCATGGAGTTGGGATCATAAGGCTTCTTGCAGGAAGAGGTCTCCTCTGATTGGTTGCCTAGGACCAATAGGGGATCCGGGTTACTGGAGGTCTGAGAGACCTCTCCCAGTGCGTGTAGTGATTCTGTCTGTGTTCAGTCTCTTCATGGATGGTAAGACGCGCAGGTCTTCGGTCTGGATGTTGATGTTAGGGTGGTTATCTTGTATGTATATGGCTTCCAGGAACAATAGCCGTCGGGGATCCGATTCTCTGTCTATGATTGTCGTGTTATTGTCTAGGTATTTTCTTGTTAGTGCTTTGTTGTGGGAAGAGGTATAGTGTGACTTGATTGATCCGTTGGACAGGTGGCATGTTAGGCGTCGTGTTAATTGTGTTGTTGTCATACCAATGTAAGAGTGAGATCCACACGCCTCACTATTGCATTTATATTGGTATACAACGTGGTCTTGTTGTAGTGTTGTTTTTGTGGTGGTGGGTTGGTTACGGATAATCAATTGGGCTGTTTTCTTAGTATTGTAATAGATGATGAGTTGGATTTGTTTTTCGGGGTCTGTTGTCTGTATGTTCTTGTTTATGATTTCTTTTAAAATCTTTTCATCTGTTTTGTATTCTGTTGACATGTGATTCTTATAATATAACTTGATGGAGTTTTTGTTGTTAGGTGTCGGGTTATCTTCTTTTGTGTACCATTTGTCTAAGATCTTTTTGTGATGTGTGTTACGTCTGAATTTGTGTATCCATTGTTAACCAGGACCTGAGTTAGTCTTTCCAGTTCTTGGTGTGTATTTCTCCATGTGGAGCAGTGTGAAAGTGCTCTTCTGACATATGCGCCGATAGTGGTGTGTAAGTACCTGGAAGGGCACTCACTTTTTCCATTCAGGCAGAGTCCAGGGTTTGTCGGTTTTGTGTAAACTGTTGTTAGGAAGCCTGTCTGCTGTGCTGTGACGAGGATGTCAAGGAAAGGGAGGTGTCCATTGTTAGCTTCTTCGTAGGTGAAATTAAGTCCTGAGGCTTTGATGAAGCGGGTTTTCAGATCTTAAAGTTCCCTCTCGTCTCCTACTCGTACGAAGATATCGTCTACGTAACGGCAGTAAATGGAGGGACGGGCCTCTGCCAGGAGTTCTGTCTCAATGGTACCCATGAAGAAATTAGCAAACAAAACTCCAAGGGGGCTACCCATTGCCACCCCATCGATTTGTTTGTACATTCTTCCATTAGGGCAGGTAAAAGGAGCTTCTTTGGTGCATATCTCCAGTAGCGATCTTAAGCCTTTCTCGGGGATGTTGAGAGGTGTGGTATCGTCGCAGTGGTACACTCTCTTGAGAATGAAATCGATGGTTCGGTCTACGTTGACGTTCGTAAATAAAATTTCTACGTCCAACGAAGCGATGATGGCATCCTCGTTAGATGGAGAATCTCGGAGGATTTCGAGAAAATCGGGCACGGAGGCAATGGTGTAGGTGCTGGGGACATATGGAGTGAGAAGCTCGTTAAGTTTCTTGGCTATGGGGTATGTTGCTGTAGGTATTTGGGAAATGATGACAGTGAATCCTCTTTAGCCTTCAACCTCGTATGTTTACATGAGAATATACTAACTGGCTACACCAATATATATATATACATATATATATATACATATGTGTGTGTGTGTGTATTTATTTATATATACATATATATAAATGCATACATACATACATACACACACACACACACACACATATATATATATATATACATATACATATACATATACATATACATATACATGCAGAAAGATCACTATTAACAACACGTGATCCACAAATTTTGCTGGTAACCACTAAGGAAATCGGAAGAAAACAGTATATCCCAAGCGCTTTCGTGTAATTCACATCTTCAGGGGAATACAGAAAAAGTTGTATTACAAAGAGGTTTAAAAATAACAAGATTATACACTAGGAAAGGAACAGGCAAGGTGTGAGATGTCACAAAATTAAACACTAGGAAAGGAACTGGCTGGAGCACAAGATGACACGAAATATTACACTAGGAAAGGAACCGGTGAAGGACAAAAAGTCACACATGAAAAAAGAATAAGTCTTGGTACAAAAAGTCATCAAAGAAAAAGAAATCTAGAGAACAGCACAATTCACCAAATTAATTTTGCTGTTCTCTAGTTTTCTTTTTCTTTGATGACTTTTTGTACCAAGACTTATTCTTTTTTCATGTGTGACTTTTTGTCCTTCACCGGTTCCTTTCCTAGTGTAATATTTCGTGTCATCTTGTGCTCAGCCAGTTCCTTTCCTAGTGTTTAATTTTGTGACATCTCACACCTTGCCTGTTCCTTTCCTAGTGTATAATCTTGTTATTTTTAAACCTCTTTGTAATACAACTTTTTCTGTATTCCCCTGAAGATGTGAATTACACGAAAGCGCTTGGGATATACTGTTTTCTTCCGATTTCCTTTGTGGTTACCAGCAAAAAAAAATATACATATACATATACATATACATATACGTTCGTAAAGAGCTGGAGCCCAGGAGCCATGCCATCGGAAAATTTCAAAACACTGGACTCAGAGTAACAGAATTTATTACCGACGTTTCGAACCCTGTCCGGGGTTCGTCCTCAGGGTTATACATAGTAAGCAAAAGGATTCAGTTATATAGTGTACCGATGTTCTCTGGGACAGGTCCCACCGGATTGAAAAAAAGTTGAACAAAATCAAAACCTATTCCGAATGACAAAAGGAAATTAATTTCAAATTTGTATAAAGCGTCAACCAAATGAAAAGAATTAACAAAAACGCCACATATCCCATGTCAAAATAAACGGAACAATACAAATTCTGAACGACACCCAGAAATTAATAACAGAGTAAGTACAAAGTGTCAACAAATGGAACCACCGAAAAAAATAAAAATAAAAGGGCAAAAAGAAAAATATCAAATGTCACAGACCAGACATAAAAGCACTACACGGATCGTCTGTCACCGCTCTAACTGTCCTGTATGTCCTTATCAGTACAAATCAAACTATAAAACAAAACAAAACAAAACAAAAACCAACACTAAATGACAAAAAGAAATTTAATTACAAAGTTTGCACAAAGTGTCCACATAAATAACAAAAAGCAAAAAATGGCAAATCGACAAAATGAAAAATGAAATGAAATTAAAATTTTCTGATATACATATACATATACAGGATGAGGCATAAAGATCTCCCATAACTGGAGGGGTGCAGTGCGGGCTGTAGTGGCGGTAAGGAAGCCGGGCAGGTATCAGGTATCATTACTCGTAGGTGGACTAGACTCCCTTACGTTTTGATTTTCTTCATCAAATATTTCAATAGTTTCTCTATCTTTTCGTTCTGACAGGCAAATTGTTTCCTGGGCAT
>NC_134780.1:63858449-63863449 GCF_046742065.1 Oratosquilla oratoria | reverse complement strand
ATTTAACATTGCGGGATTTAAACAATTTCATCGGGATAGAAACCACAAGAAAGGTAGGGTGTTCTGTTGTACGTTAAAAGCAATGTCCATGCCTGTGTTTTAGAGGAAGTAAAACAGGATGCATATGATAGTTTGTGGGTAGAATTAACCCAAACGAATCGACAAAAAATTAATGTAGTCTGGGGTATTGGCTGCATGTTATTGTGGCAAAGTAACATACAGTTGATACTTTAGGGTCTATATGAGAGGCCCCTACGGACCAGAGCTACACATCAATTTGTCTGTGATAGAGGAAGACTCTGTTCATAGAGAAATGATGACACCTTTATTATACTGCGACTGTCGTTCCGTTATGATGTCCCCCAACCACTTGTTACTGTCTTGTACCAGTTCTCCGAATATTCACTTCCTTTTTTCGCCTACCCTGTGGTGTCGGAAAAGAGTGCTACCACCAAGTCTTTCCACTTGAGTCGTAGGAGGCGACAAAAAATGGGACGGGGGATAGGACTAGGAACCCTTCTGCCTATAGGCCCACAGGGGACACTCCTAAGAAAATAATAATAATAATAATAAAAAATAAATAAATAAATAGATAAAGGAATAAGAGGGTCAACGAGTTTTCATACCAGTGCCCTAAGGTTTGGGTCTTTTAATATGCGTGGATGTGGTACAGATGAGAGTAAAAGGGAAAAGATAGGCAGTATGTTTGTGAGAAGAAAGATGAATGTGTTTGCACTGAGTAAAACTAAGTTGAAAGGGCGAGGCGAGCGTGAGTTTGGGAGTGTAGTTGGGAGGTTCTCAATTGAAAAGAAGGAACGAGGGAGAGAAGAGGTGGCTATACCAATTAAAGAAAAAATAGGTAAGCGTGTAGTGGAATGGGAGGAGGTTTCTTCAAGGTTGATGTAGATGACGGTGAAGCTAGGAAGGAAGATGTTGGTTTTTGTAATTGCGTATGGGCCTAGTAGTGAGAAGAGCATAGAGGAAAGGGAGGCTTTTTGGATAGATTTAAATGAGTGTGTAGAGGGATTAGGAAGAAATATCAATGTAATTGTATTGGGAGACCTTAATGCTAGGGTAGGAAATGAAACAATAGATGGAGTGATTGGGAAGTATGGAGTTCCAGGAAAGAATCGTAGTGGAGAGCTGATGGTGGAGATGTGTCTAGAAAGCATAAGTACACATGTGAGAGGGTGGTGGATGAAAGGGTGATAGATACAGCGTTAATGGACTATATAGTGGTGACCAGGAGTATGGTAGGAAGAATTAAGGATGTACATGTTCTAAGGGGAGAGAGTGGAGGAATATCAGATCATTTTCTGGTGGAAGGTAAGTTGAGAGTGGATAACAGATGGAGAAAGAGGAAAAGAGCAGAAGGTAGGGAGATACTTAGAGTGAACTGCTTAAATAAGAAAGAAAAGGAGGAGTATAAGAAGAAGCTGAGAGAGGAGTGGGAAGTAGAGAAGGATAGAATAGAACTAGGAGTGGAGGAGAAATGGAAATGGTTCAAAGAGGGAGTCATAAGGTGTGCAAAGATGGTGTGTGTAACAAAGAGGATGGGAGGAAATAGAAGGAAGGGTAGTGAGTGGTGGGATGAGGAAACAAAGAAGGGTGTAGAAGAGTAGAAGCAGGTCTTCATAGATTCGCTACAAATTAGGACGAGATAATCGTATGAGAGGTACAAAGTAAAGAGAAGTAAAGCATAAGATTAAGGAGGCAAAGAGGAAAGCAGATGTGAAATGGGCTAAGAGTATGACAGAAAATATCGAAAGTAATAAAAATATGTTTTGAAAAGAAATTGAGAGAGGAAGAGGAGGCGAATTAAGTAGAGAAGAAAAGGTAAAAGGTGCAGATAGAGAGATGATAATGGAAGAGAAGGCAGTGAGAAGAAGGTGGGCAGAGTATTTTAGGGAGTTGTTAAATGTGAAGGAGGATTGGGAGGGAAACGTAGTTGCAGTGGGAAGCGCTAAGAAAATGACAGTGGTGAGTTAGGAAAATGGAGGAGAAATAAGGGAAGATGAAGTGAAAGCAGTTGTCAAGATGGATGGGTTGGATGGATGCCATGCAGAATGTCTGAAAAAATTAGGTAAAAATGAGGTACAGTTATGGTGGACTGGCTGGTGAGGTTATTTATTGTTTGTTTAAAAGAGGGTAGAGAGCCGGAGGACTGGAGTAGTGCCTGTATATTTCCACCTTACAAGTGAAATGGGGACAAATGTGAGTGTAGTAGTTTCAGAGTGATCAGCTTGTTGAGTGTAGCTGGGAAGGCCTATGGGAGGGTCTTGATTGAGAGGATTAGGAGAGGAACAGGGGGAGTAATTGGTAGGGGGTGTGTACTTATAGATCATATTTTTGTGGTAGGGTACGCGTACCAATGGAGACGCACGCGTACTAATGTAGACGCAGTTGCCCTATGCAGATGCATTTGACACAAAAAAAAATTCTACCTGCCGATGGTGAATAGATAGGAGCGTAATTATAGGCTCAAAAAATCACTTAACTGTCCCCTGCATGCAATGGGAAGCAGTTTCTGATGCACAAGCCACCTGCAAAAAGTTGAATAAAAATCTTTTAAGGAACAGTAACAAAAAGAAAAAGAAAAAGAAATCTTCGGTTTTCGTAGAGATTCTTTCAAAAACAGTACTTTTTTTTTATTTCATCTGCAGTCACGTACCTATTTTGATTAGGAAGGTAAGACTATGTCACATTATGAGGGGATAGTTAAGTAATTTTTTGAGCCTATAATTATGCTCCTATCTATTCACCATCGGCACGTAAATTTTTTTGTGTGTGACAAATGCGTCTCCATAGGGCAAGTGTGTCTCCATTGGTACGCGTACCCTAAGAGAGATATGTGAGAAAGCTATAGGAAAAGATATAATTCGGCCAAAATAAAATCTACCCCAGTCATCACCTTACTATACATACATGTGCGCACCACACCACACAATGCTACACAAAACGAATCACTTGCAAGCCAGCACAAAACAAACCGCTTACACACAGGTACAGGCAACATACGAATTAAGGATTTTTTTTTTATGGGGGGGGGGGCTTTTATGGATTTGGAAAAGGCTTATGACAGGGTAGACAAAAAGGCACTGTGGGAGGTATTGTAGTGATATGGGATAGGAGAAAAGCTGTTAAGAGCAGTCAAGAGTTTTTACAAGAGTAGTAGAGCTTGTGTTAGGATCAGAAATGGAGAGAGTGAATGGTTTGAGGTAAAGGTGGGACTTTGTCAGGGATGTGTTATGTCGCCCTGACTGTTCAATCTAAACATGGATGGGGCGGTGCGAGAGGTGAATGCAAGGGTATTGGGTAGGGGGTTGGAGATGGTTAAAGAAAAAGGAGAGAAGTGGGAGGTAAGCCAGTTGTTGTTTTCTGACGACACTACACTTACAGCACGATCAGAGTAGGGATTGAGGAAGTTAGTGACAGTGTTTGAGAAGGTGTGTGAAAGAAGGAAGTTGAAGATAAATGTGGGTAAAAGTAAGGGGTGATGAGACGTACAAGGGGAGAAAGTGCCAGCAGGCTGGAAGTGAGTATCAAGGGAGAGAGACTGGAGGAAGTGGATAGTTTTAGATACTTCGGAGCAAATGTGGCAGGAAAGGGAGGAGGGGAAGTGGAGGTAGAATGTAGATTGAGAGAAGCGAGTAAATGCCTTGGTGGATTAAAAAGTGTAATGAGAATTAGACATTTGGGAGTGATTGTGCCGACAGTACTGCACGGGGCAGAAACATGGAACATAAGAGAGGAAAAGAGAAGGAGTTTGAATGTGTTTGAGATGAAATGCCTGGTAAGTATGATAGAGGTTACTAGGCTAGATAGGGTGATAAATGAGGAGGTGAGGAGGAGAACAGGGGTGGTAAGGGATTTGGGAGATAGGGTTGATAAAAGAATGTTGGGATGGTTTGGACACATGGAAATAATGCGTGAAGAAAGATTAGTAGAAGAGGTGTGGAATGCAGAGGTGGAAGGAGTGGACATGAGGGGGCGTCCTAGGATGAGATGGATGGATGGGGTAAAAGGGGCATTCGGAAAGAGATGAATGTCTGTTGAGAAAGGACGGGAGAGGACAAAAGATAGGGGTGAATGGAGAAGGGTTGTATATTGATGATGTTGTGATGCATGAGGCGGGAGTGGGTGGTGGATGGGGGGTGAGGGGGTATGTATTAGAAATGAATTGACGCAGCCCGAAGGGATTTCTCCCCGTCTTCTCATTTTCTGCATGAGGGAACGGAGAGGGAGGTCGCCGAATTAATGAAGCGGCCTTGCTGTGGATGTGCTGTGTCTTGTGACACTACTTCTGACCCAGGGTAGTGGAGAAGATGCAGGGATGATCCGTCATCCAGGGGGTGCCACGATAAGAGGGAGGGAAGAGGGGGGAGGGGAGTGGAGTATGTAGGGGATGGAATAGGTGGGAGTGGTTTCTATGCCTTTTTTTTTTTTTTTTTTTGGCTACCCCCCGTGTAAGGAGAAAAAAAGCCTTTAGTGTATGTATGTATGTATGTATGTATGTATGTATGTATGTAGTATGTAGGACAAAAACATCATCATTAGCAGACGACAAACTGTTGTTTCAGGAACTGTCTAGTTTCTGCAACCGGGACTTATTGAAAATGGGTGATTTAATTTTTACTGACATTGATTGGATGACCCTTGAACATGGTCATAACAATTACTTAGTTCAGCATGTAAAAAAATCCACAAGACATGGAAACTTAGTCAGTCTATTGATTACTAGCCGTGAAAGCATGATAACCGATGAGAAGTTGGTGAAACTATTGCAAATAGCGATCACAGCTTAGTTAGATTCAAACTGCTGAATTTTTTTTTAAATAGATACTTGTGTATCTAAAATACCCGGTTTTAGTAAAGCTCAGTTCATAGAATTACGTTACGAGCTTCAGCTTACAGATTGGGGGACAAAATTAAGCGAAAGACCTGTAGATTAGATGTGGGAAATATTTAAAAATACGCTTACTAAGATGATTCAGACTTAC
>NC_134780.1:63840949-63853449 GCF_046742065.1 Oratosquilla oratoria | reverse complement strand
TAGGCCGAGACCCTACATTCAACCATTAATTTTTGACACGTTGCAATGCATTTTCACCACAGAAAGATAGGAAGATATAGCTTGAATCGGGCTAGGAAAATAGATTTAACGAATCCTGATTACTAGAAGTCTTTGCAGTTGCGGCCCATTGATCTCGCTTATACTGGAATCATCAAGAGCTGCCTCGTCCTCACTGACGCTGCGTAACTCGCAAACGAAGTGTGGTCATCTCGATCGAAGAGTTCAACAAGCACACCAAATAGGATAAGTTCCTCCCGTTTACGTTTTCCCTCTGGCCAGAGCCGACTGAGGTCACTTGCAGCCCTCGGTCGATGCACTGAAGACGATTTCTTAAAATAGCTAACCGCGGGCGATTCTCAATTAGATCTCCGCCGTCTGTTCTTCCTCCTCGTGCCCACAATATAAAGTTTTCGGGAAAGCTGTAGTGACTTGTCAGCAGCTACAAGCCAAGGTAACGCATTGACACACAGAAAAATATAAGGCTGTATATTAAAAGATGTGTGTTTACTTTTCAGTTTCTTTTCGTTGGTCCAAGTAACACATACCTTTCAATATTGAAATACAACATTTTTGTAGTGAGAGGCTTATTTTTTACGGGTAATTAAAAGTAAAAGGTTAGCTATTGAAAGAAAAGGAATGAATGGTTCATTCGGCGAAGGAGATTGTCGTTATTGTTAGCAGCGCTTCTATCCTTGTGGACAATCTCGCGCTACTGCCGTGTGTTCTCTTGAGTAGCTCCGTGGGAGAGTGATCTAAGCGCCACAGACCGCCAGACCCTGATATTGTGTTCAACCAGCCGACTTAGGCTTCCTGGGAGTTGGATTCGTCTCTTTCTGAATTATCATGGTCAAGAAAGACAAATCCAACTCCCACCAGGCGGTGCAGGAATCCCAGGTCGGCTGGTTGAACACGAAATAAACGTCTGGCGACCCGTGGCACTTGGATCACTCTTCGACGGAGTTACTTATATTTCATATGCTGCTTTAGTTTGCCGAGAATGTTTATAGTTTGGTTAATAATCATGTTTTCTGTAACAAGCTAAGGAGAGCTGATCGAAGTATTGGTGTTTTATCGCCTAGGATTTGTTGTAGAGTCATTGTTGTTTCAGGGTGTATAAGACAAAGTAGGTAGTTGTTGGCGAGTGTTGTGTAAATCGGGTAGTATAGCAGTATGTGTGATGCTATGAAAAAAAGCCTTACATTAGCAAATGGGAGATTCGTTTCCTGTTATGAGGGGCTCGTGTGTGTAGTGTGAATGTCCTACTCTCAGGCGTTCTAGTGTTACATCAAAATTATCATTGAGACAACCATGCATGTATATGGGGCTTGATTGCCTTTAGATGATTTCTTGAGAGTTGCTGCAAGCGTCCCTGTGACATGTTTAGCAGTGGTGCGGAGAAAGAGACGAGGGACATTTATCAACACCTAACGTCCCCTAGTGAGGTTGATTTCATGCGTCACGAATAAGGGAAGCAAGCCAGCACCAGTATGAGAATTAGCTGAGATACAGACTAAGTCCAAAGACTAGGATCATATCTGGACGAGCATGGTCTATGGCCCTTCCCCAATCAGTAAAAAAAAAAAAAAAAAAAAAAAAAAAAAAAAAAAAAAAAAAAAAAAAAAAAAAAAAAAAAAAAAAAAAAAAAAAAAAAAAAAAAAAAAAATAATCTCGCACTCCAATCGGAGGAGCTATTGGCTTGACCCCCGTGATGGGCACAAAAGTCCTGATAGATATATGAGTTATTGTGCATATTGAAGATATACAGGACTCCACCCAATGTAACGTATCTCCTCAGAGTTGTGTAGTAAATAGGTGAAACTATATTTGTTTAATCTTTCAACCAATCATCAACAGGGTACTCATTATTGTTACAGGCGTTCCTTTTGAATCGTCATCATTTAAACGTTAATCACCATTGTTCCATGAGCTCACAGGCTGTTTTCTGGGACATTAAACAATGTAAAATCACCTGCCGAAGATCAAACATTGGATGATTTGGTGGATAAACCGGAGAATATCAGCAAGGGTATCGTAGAACTGAACAAATTCGAACTGAAGAGGAAACGCTCGTATTGCAACAAGACAGCTACCATTTGCTGTACTGTAGAGGTAAAGATAAGGAAAAAACTAGTGGAGTAGTATTTTCAATTAATCGAAAGATTGCTGGTGATTCACTAAGATTCAGTATGTATACAGGCCCGTCTACGCTATCAGTGGCCTCCTATAGAACTCGAACATACAACTTAGCTTTTTCGAGGAATGGTTGTGAAGCATGGCAGAGACCACCGGCCAGCAATTTGCCCGTTCATACTACTACTGATTCTCCTACGTTCTCCCCTACCAAGTGTGTCAACCCTGCGGAATAATACATCCCAGGGATTTGCAGACCGTATGCTCCATAACTCTCAACATTTACTAATTTATCACTGTATAACCCCTACACCGGAACGTCTGGCACAGAGATTAAATGTCTAGTTCAGCGCAGATGTTGGGGGTGTAGCTCACAGGGACAACGTTAAAACACTTCGCTTGTTCATGAACTGCCTGTCAGGGATAATGCTTCAGTTGTTTGCGTCTACACAATCATTTTCCGGGTACTCGCTATTACAATGCTCCAAAACCACAGCTGGCCACTGATAGTGTAGCCTTTAGATAGGGTAGCTTGGAGTATGATTAGGCTCAGAATGAGAGTAAAAATAACTAAGATTTCTGTACCAATTTTACAGTTCACGCGGGGAAATTGAATGAATCAATAAAAAAAATTAAATACACGCTGGTAATCGAAAAATTCAATACTAAAGTTAAAAAAACATAGCAGGTGAATTATGCATTGAAAAGTTTATATTAATGGAAGAAATGACCGACGAAGCGTTAGTTCAGTTTGCATATGAATAATACATAAGAAGAACGAACTATATTTTCCAAAGTGTGTCTAAATGAGACGGTAAAGAATAGAATAGATTTCATACCAGCAGAATAGTCTTAGCAATATCAATATAACAAATAACTTAAATACAAGTAGTAACCATAGAAAATTAACTGGCACAGCTAAATGATAACTGAAAAAAAATACTAGTCTTTAAGAAGAAAGTAATACTGAAGAGGATAAAGGATAACAAGAAAGAAATTCAGATAAAAACGAAAATACGATTTCAAGTTCTGAGAGATAACAGGGACAATATTGAGATTAAGAAATAAAACTCCGTGAACATCATAAAGGAGTCAGAGGAGAAAAAAAAAAAAGGAAGAAGAAAAGCAAAAACATTAGAGCAAGCAAATGTTTCAATGTAACAATCGATTAAATGAAAAGGAAAAAGAAATATAGAGATTAAAATCGGTATGGATGAGGTGGAGCTGACCTGGAGAAATGTACAACTAAAAGGGGAAGAAAAACATGAATTAGATAAAGGGCGCTAATCGGGAAGGTACTCGTAAAAATGCTAAATTGGTTTAACACAGACTAGCTCTGGGGAGGTAGCAAATTATTTCTTTGAAAAACAAAAGACATCATCAAATGCAGAGTAAAGAGAGTAATAAAGCTTTTCCAAAACCTTTACTCATTAAACATCACTATTCAACGAATGAATACATCGTAGACACTAGTAGTATGCCAGAAATTACAAATGAGAGTACCTTTGAGTCTAAAAGTGTAAGATTAGGAAAAACATCTTGTGTAAATGAAATATTGATCAATATTTTAAATGACGCAGAAACCGACGTTCAAGTGCAGTTCACAAGACCAATGTTTTAGCACCAAGCTCCAATTTTCTTGGCATCTTTTTTTTAGCTTATGAACCACGTTTGCACGATCCAATTCACATGAGCTAAGAGAGGAAAAAGCAGCCGAGAAAATGGGAACGGTGCCGAAACATTGGTCGTATGAACCCCACTTAATTATAAACTAGTTCAACTACATACTCGGTGTACTCTATTTACGAAAAAAAAAACCTGTCCTGAAACATGATACGGTGATTTTCTTTTCACAAGAAAGGAGACCAGAAATAATTCAGACTACGTGAACTTAGATAAGAAGCAGCTATGAGAATAGATGTGGGTAGAAGTGAATATTCCACTATCAACAAACTGTAGACAGTGAATCAACTAATAGAAAAACACAGAATATAATACACTTTTGTATTTGTATTTGGTTTAGCAAATTGCAAAAAAGGCATTTGACTCGTAATGGAAACAGGCATTCTAAACTCTGCGCAGTGGTCTTCCATTGTGAGGAGGAAGATTTCTGACATCAGAATCACATGCACCTTGATCGGAGCATTGATTAACAAATGCAGCCAAGAAATTGGATTCAGCCCTGTTCTTTGACACCAAATCTGAACCATAGCTCATTGGTTCTCAATATGTTACTCTTGAACATTGAGAATCTGTTTTACAAAGGGATCCACAAACTGAAAAGTAGCAACAGTTGATGGATAGCTGACAATCTTTATTCAGTATTGAAATTAATACCTTGTACTGGGGTATTGACTCATGTTATCACGCACTAGTGATTGCATAACAGCATGCACCTAATACTTGAGAGGCTGTTTTGCGGCGACCGTACGGACTGTAGCCAAACATCATTTGACCATGTTAGAGTAAAATGTCTATTCACAGAGGATCGATGCTTTATGCTGCGATTGTTCATCCTTTGTACTGTTAGAATCATATAAGTGATAACGGACAGTTGTCCGATATCATTTCTATTATTCTAACTCTTCCTCCTCTTGTGGTAGGAGAGTGAAGTGGAAAATTCTAACACCGTGATTTCTTTGGAAGTCGTGAAAAGCGACAAAGTGGGACGAAGTGATGGGATTAGGAATCCTGCTCTCTGTATGATTATCCTTCGAGAAGTCAAGAGATAGGAGAGTCTGGGAGAAAAACTCCATCCAGAAACTTAAAATTTGGGTCACATAACGTGCGTGGTTATGGGACAGATGAATATAAAAGGGAGATGTTTGTGTTTATGCTTATGTTTATGTTGTCAATATTTATGAAGTATGGTAGATGCATTAGCGTTAAGTGAAACAGTTGATATGAAGGGTAAATTTTGAGTTTGGTAGTATGGTGGGGAGAGTGTCGGGAGTACTGAAGAAGCGAATGAAGGAAGAACTGGCTCTGCTGATAAATGATGAAAGAGGAAAATGTGTTGTGGAATAGAGGGAACTATCTTCAAGGTTAATGTGGGTGAAGGTGAAATTAGGATAGGAGATGGGGGGTTTTCTGCGTGTATATAGATCTGGAAATGAGAAAAATTATGTAGATAAAGAGGCCTTTTTGAAAGATTTAAATGAATGTTTAGAGTTTGGGGAGGAGAGTGAATGTTATGGTGTTGGGGGATCTCAATGCTAGAGTAGGAGATGAGTCAATAGATGGAGTGGTAGGGAAGTTTGGAATACCAAGTAAGAATCTTAGTGGAGAGTTGATGTTGGAGGTGTACTTAGAAAGAGAGTTGATAGCAGCAAGAAAAGCGTTTAAGAAGGCAGTCAAGCATAAGTATACATGGGAAAGGGTGGTGAACGAAAGTGTGTTTTACATGGTATTGATGAATTACGTAGTGGTGTCCAAAGGAAGTTTTGTTTCAAGGTGTGCAAAGGTGGTGTGTGCGACGAGGAGGCTGGAAGGAAACAGAAGAAAGGGTATTGAATGGCGGGATAAAGTGGTGGAGGCGGTAGCAAATGAGAAAAATCGAGCATATGTGGATTGGTATCCAAAGGAAGGATAGGAAGAGTTCTAGACATTCATGCTTTCAGGGGAGAGAGTGGTAGAGTGTTAGGTAATGATTTTTTATAGAAGGGAGATTGAGAATAAAGGAAAGGTGGAGAAGAAAAGGGATGGGAGGTAGAGGTGTGCTGAGCGTTAATATATTGAATGAGAAGGAAAAGATGAACCTGAGAGAGGTATGGGAGATGGTGAGGGAGAGAGGGAAGAGATGTAGGAGTAGAGGTAGTAGTAAAGCAGGAAGGAGGCAAATGGGAGAGATGTAAAATAGGGTAGGATTATGACAGAACGTTTTGAAACTGATAAAAATATGTTTTGGAAGAAAGTAAAGAGAGTGAGTTGGGTAAATCAGGTAGAGATGGATATGTTATAATAGAAGTGATGGTTTTAAATGGGAGATGGGTAGAGTATTACAGAGAGTTGTTGAATGTGAAGGAGGTTAGGAAGGGACTGACTTTGGCGCTGCGAAGAACTATGAAAATAAGTGATGGGAGAGGAAAATGACAAGGATATTGGAAAATGTGATGCACAAGGAGTATTAGAAATTATGAAAGCTGGTAAGGAACCTAGATTGGGTGAGTATCATGAGGAATGTCTGATAAGGAGATGAATATCTGTAGTGGATTGACTACTGAGGCTGTTAAGTAAGTGCCTATGGGAGGGATATTTACGCCTACGACATTATATTAGGCGGATACTTGCAATCTATAAGAGGTATAATGAAGAAATTTGTATGTATTTGAGATAGAGTGTTTGAAGAGTGTGATGGTGGCTACGAGGATCGATGAAGGAAGAAATGAGGAAGTAAGAAAGACAGCGGGAGTGGAAGGGGAGATGGCAGATAGAGCTGATGAAAGAATGCTGGAATAGTTTAGTCACATGGAAAGGATGAACGAGAAAAGATTAGCATAAGAAGTGTGTATGGTTGAGGTAGAGGGAGTGAACTTCAGGAGAAGACCGAGAATGAGATAGATGGATGGATTGAAAGGTCGTCTAAAGCAAAAGGGGGGTGTTTGTTGAACAAGAAACGAAGCAGGCAAAAAATAGGTGTAAGTGTGGAATGGTTGTGAATGGACTACAAAATGACGCGGTCATCTTCTCTATTTTTGTATGAAGGGACAAGGAGGAAGTATCGCCGCGTAAATGAAGTAATGTGGCCCTGTTGTGCATGTATTGTGTCTTGTTAAATTGCTTATGACCCGGGAACCCTTCACCTACGAGGAGCTAAGGTGAAAGGGAAACAAATGGATGACGGATGGGATTGGGATAGATGGGAATGGTTGCATGCCTTGGCTGATTGCCTCCCTTATAAAGGGGAGGAAGCCTTTGGTATATAGATAGATAGTTAGAAACTAAGTTGAAGAAACAGGTCTTTATCTTCTTATGCTAGATACCATCATGTTCTTTAACTTACGTGGTGTAAGGAAGGTTAAATACGATTGACAGGGTTGAATCATGACAAGCTGTGGTTGTGATGGTGATGGGTGAGTGTTGTGGGATAATAGTAGTGTTCACGACGAGCAACTGCAAAGGAGTTCAACACAACGGGTTCAAATCTTGGTTATGGTACAGAAATTAGGAAGAACATCTACTTAGATTAATGGTCACCATCAGACAAAACACAAGTTTAGCATCGTCCCAGCGCTAGACAAATAAGTTCGTGACGTAAAAGCAGATCAGGGGGAATGGTAATGAGGAGCTTACTCCTGGAAGTCTAAGTTTGATTTTATGTTTAGGTAGGTCTAATAAATACTATGACGGAAATATTTTCTTGTAAGTTCTATTTTTTTTTTCTAGTTAAACTTATCAGTTGTGTGGACACATGATTGGATCCCATTTAGAGAACAATCCATTCAAATTCAATATAAATTGAAATGTAAAAAAACATTCCATGGAAGTCTGACCTTCTCTTTGATATTCTTTTTACAGATGGTGAAGTGTTACTGGAAAAATGTGGTCTTATCAGTCACCTTGATGATGACATTCTCGCTCTCGGTTGCTCACTTGTCAGCAGCTAGCTCATCAGAAGAAGTCGAGGAACCAATTCAAGATTCTATCGAAGTGGATGAAGCCTCATCGATGGCAGAAAGTTCTCTAGGCACTCCCGAAGAGCCAGAGACTGAAAAAGGAGAAAATAGGGAGACTGACTCACGTGATGGACGAGTTTTCGTGGGTGTTAGAACGTCCAGACGCACTTATATCCAATTGTCGACTTATACGGTGTTTTTCACATGCTCCTCTACAGCAGCTGATCCTTTACCCACATGCGCAAAAAGGAAGCGCAGAAAGAGACACCTTGACACGAAGATAGATTCAGACAACCCGAGGTAAGGAACTGGATGGGTACTGGTCAGATCTGGGCCTGAGAGCAAATTATCTGAGGCTCATGTGACTACAGGGATTAGTTCAGGGTTACCATAGGTGTAAGCACAGAGAGTGACCGTATCTGCTAGTCTCAATATTTTGAAGTAAGATTGGGCAATCGTACTTTGTATTTAGAATAATCTAATCTATGTAACTTTGAGGAGTTATACAGGGTGCATTTCTAATAAACTGGCATGGTAATAGTTATGCAATTACAACTAAACTCAATAGTACCCAGAATAAAGGTAAAAATGTTTTGATTCATGCCAAAAGCGAGATAAACTAAGAAATAGAAATGGATATGATTGCTCTGTGTTTAGTTAGGAATTTCATCAACTGGTGATAGAAGATAATCTGTTGCTTCAAGAACTGTCTATCTCCTGCAATTGTGACGTCATAGTAAAGGGAGTTTGAATTTCACAGGTATTACTTGAACAACAGTGAAACATATCAGTAAATGTCCTCTCTGTATCTTAGCAATTAGATAAAGGGAAGGAAGTCACCATGTAATGTCAAGAATTCCTATGAAGGAAAGGCATTTCCCATGGTGTTATGCACCCGCTCAACCAGGGTCTCACGTTGTCGATATTTATGCAGGAGGACTAATACCTCATTCCAGTCTTGCACTTCAGCAGTGAGCAGTGGACACTGAATGCTGAACATGTGCAAGCGTCTCAACGTCTTTGGTACCAAGTGCCGTTGGAAAATCATGGGGTATCACTGGAAAACTTATGTATCAAACCAGAGACTGCTCCGTTTGACTCAATCTAAGACAGCTGTCAGCATAATTCGTGGACGTCAACTCCGGTAATATGAGAAAGTGGCACGTTTCATTGATGTTGAAGCTACCCTCATGGTTGGCTTCACAAAAGAAAAATTCCAATGTAGATGACAATGTAGACGCCCAACAGCTCATGGCTGGGGCAAATCGATAAAACCTGAAGTGAGTCGACAGGGATAGGAAGGGTAGATGCAAGGAAACTTACGTGAAGAAACCGTTGGCATTTACAACGTGTGAGTGAAGCAACATACTCCTGGTGCATCCATGCAATCGATGATTAATACATGTATATAAGTATATATGTATTTATGTAAATATGTGTGTAAGTGTACACACACACACAAATATATATATACATATATATTTATATATATATACATATATATAATATATATATGCGAATTAGATCACAAAAAATACGTGATTCATAAAGTGTGTAATAAGGCCACTTGGAAAATAAAAATTAAATTGTGACCGAAACGTTTTCGTCTATTTATAGACATTTTCAAAGGTAACAGGGTAAGGTGAGCACTGACAATTATATATACAAATGAAGCACACTAAGGGGGAAGTAGGACAGATCCATGTGACCTCACTCTCTCAGCACAGCCGGACGCTTTAGCCGACTACTGTCAACAATTGTATGTTTACAAAAGTTATATAATTTTTACATTCCTCATATTCATATTCATAATGTTCTCAAATTAAACTTTTATATAGCACGATTCATATGATAATTCCTCTCCTTAATGTCCTTCCTTAAGACAATTTTCTTATGGTTATCCCAATCAGTGCAATGATTAAAATCCCTTAAATGCAAAAACAACTAAAACTGAATGTTGACCTGTTCTGATGTTATATTTATGTTGGTTTATTCTCCAATTTTTAATCCTTGCCTGTTTGTCCAATATAAATTAAGTTACAATTTTTGCAATTGGGATACTATAAACACACGCCTTCATTACAAGCAGGTGAATTGTTGATCAGCCTGTTGTTAACAGTGTTGTTATTTTTAAAGACAAACTTGGATATCAAAATTTATTAAAAGTACGAGTTATAAACTAACAAAATTTTGATGAGAAGGGAGGGTTAAAATATTCTTATAACTGAATTGCTGGTATTATGAGTAAGACTATAAAAATAATTTCTTTGCTGTTTTTTTTGAGTTACGTCAATTAAGTGTTTTGGATATTTTAACTTTATTACCAATGTACAATAAAAAGTTTCTATTTTTTTGGTCTAAAATTTCTGGGCAACCAAAAACTCTAACGCCACCCTTAGAAACATTGAGGTGAATACTGCTACTTTAGTTCTTAAGGGTAGTGTTAAGGATATAATAATGAAATATAAGAAAGGATATTGGTAAGGGTTTCCAGTAATCATCTAATTTAAAATTGAATTACCCAAATCTATATATCATAACATCCATAAAAGGGCTGAATATTGTTCTGTTCAATTTCTATTTTTTAATTTAATAGATGGTTACAAAACTGTTTTAACTTTAATAAAAAATTATCTAAAGGTTGGTCAATAGGACACATACCAACTATTTATCGTCAACATATCTATACCAAATGACTTTCTTAGGAATATTTTTAGGCCAAATTATCTTCTTTCAAAAAATTTCATATAACATGTTGCATAATACCGGAGGATAAAAGATTCTCCATTACCATTCCAAATTTTGCTTATATAATTTACCATTAAATTCAAGTTTTGAATATTACACCCCATACTCTTAATGAGTCGGATTATTGTGTGGTCCAGCAGAGGCATTTCATATTTCTTCAACTTCATCCTATAAATACTTTAAACAATTTTAAACGGAAACTCTGAGTGAATAAACTAGTAACATAAAGAATTTACAAGATGAAAATCAAAGGGGGGATTTTGACCAGTATAATCTTTTCGATGAGATCAACACTGTTTTTTTATATAAGAATAGGGAAATAGTACCTAACAAGAGGGCTTAATAGCGTCACTAACCACTCGGACAAACTTGTAAGTACGTGAACAAAAAAAGCAATTGATAGGTCTAGCTACATTAGGATTTTTGTGAGTTATAATTAAATCGTACAATATATATTTAAATATCTTAAGTATTATATTCTATTTATATATATTGTTTATATATATTATATATATTATATATATATATGTGTGTGTGTGTGTGTGACTGTGTGTTGTGATGTGTGATGTACATGTATATATATGTATCAAACAACTTATATCGTTATCACAGTCATTACACGCACACACACACCACCCAACTCCCCGCCCCACGAGAGAGTTGGAGTAACTACTCGAAGCGCAGCGATTACCTGAAATTATTTCAGCCGAGGGCATTCTGTGTGTGTTTTATATATATAGAATAGGAATTAGTACCTACAAGAGGGCTTAATAGCGACACTACACCTACTCGGACATCTTGTAAGTACGAGAAAAACAATTAACAGCAATTGATTAGGTTCTAGCTGGGATTATTGATTTTGTGAGTTCTAATTTAAACCGTACCACACACACATATTTATTTATATATATCATGTAATATTATATATACATATACTATATATATATATGTGTGTGTGTTGTGTGTGTCGTGTACAAGTATATATATATTATCAAACAACTTTTATCGTTATCACAGTCATTACACGCACACACAACACACCCAAACTCCCCGCCCACGAGAGTTGGAGTAAACTACTCGAAGCGCAGCTCGATAATGAAATTATTTCAGCCCTGGGCATCTGTGTGTGTGTGTGTGTGTGTGTTGTGTGTGTGTGTGTGTTGTGTGTGTGTATGTGTGTGTGTCGTTGTGTGTGTAGGTGCTGTGCTGTGTGTGTGTGTGTGTGTGTGTGAGTCGTGTGTGTGTGTGTTGTTGTGGTGGGTGTGTCTTGTGTGTGTATGTGTGTGTGTGTGTGTGTGTGTGTGTGTGTGTGTTATGTATGTGTGTGTGTGTGTGTTGTGTGTATGTGTGTGATTGTGTGTGTAGTGTGTGTGTGTGTGGGTGTGTCTGTGTGTGTGTGTGTGTGTGTGTGTGTGTGTGTGTGTGTGTGTGTGTGTGTGTTGTTGTGTGTGTGTGTGTGTGTGTGTGTGTGTGTGTGTGTAGATGTGTGTGTGTGTGTGTGTGTGTGTGTGTGTCGTGTGTGTGTGTGTGAGTGTGCCCCCCCTCTGTGAGTTTGTGTTGTGTATGTGTGTGTGTGTGGCTGTTTGTGTGTGTGGTGTGTGTGTGTGTGTGTGGTGTGTTGTGTGTGTGTTTGTGTGTGTGTGTGTGTGTGTGAGTGAGTGTGTGTGTGTGAGTATGCGTGTGTGTTTGTGTGTGGGTGTATGTGTGTGTGTGTGTGTGTGAGTGTGTTTGTTTGTGTGTGTGTGTTGTGATGTGTTTGTGTGTGTGTGTGTTTGTGTGTTGTTTGTGTGAATGTGTAGTGTTTCGGGTGTGTGTCGGGTTGTGTGTGTGAACTGGTGTGTGTGTTCTGTGTGTTGGTGTGTTTTGTTGTATGTGTTTGTGTGTGTTTTACTTGTGTGTGTTTGTGTGTGTGTGTGTGTGTGTGTGTGTGTGTGGGTCTGTACCCGGTGTAGTGTGTGTGTGTGTGCTGTGTGTGTTGTGTTGTGC
>NC_134780.1:63833449-63835949 GCF_046742065.1 Oratosquilla oratoria | reverse complement strand
TTTGATGGTGTCAGCGGCTTACTACATGGGTACTACAGTAAATTCCATTCATCGACCACCCTATTAGTAACCCAAATCTTGTCCTATTTCCTTCTTAAAGCTAAAATTTGTCCCAGTTTATACCCCATTACTGCGAGTCCTGCCCTGTTGTTTTATTATGATGACCTTGTTTGCATCACCCCTTGTGACATCTTCACTTCTTTAGTCAAGGGCCTTTCACCGTCAGGCTGTATTGATTTGCCTTTGATTTTAGAAAATTTATATAAATACTCTCAGTTGTAGTGTAAGAAATGAATGTGTTTTAGTATATCCATTTTACCATTGGCCCTGCCCCCTGTGGCCAAAATCACCTGGATTTGTGAAAACAGCTTTTGCAGAGGAACGACACATCAATGATATTGTAAACATAAAAAGATGCATTACCAATTCAGATTGCTTATAGCCAACAAATGAATAAATATGTATTAGATCAGTCAATATGATAAACAAAAGCTGACTAAACGTTCATAAAATACAGGAAAGTTAATGTTAGAAAATACTTACAATTATATATAAAACATGTATACAGTATTTTATGAAAAATTTTATATGAATAATACAATGAGCACATATGATGAACAGAAACAATTACCACACAAAACACACCACCACCACATACGGATACATATTCAATTCAATCAAATGTTATTCTGCATATGAATTTCAAACACACACAATCCACGTGAAGCTATATATATATTATGTATAATATATGGTATATATATATATGTGTATTTATATATACTATATATGTACTATATATACATTATACATATATATATATATATACTACTTGTATATATGTGTGTTATATTTTATATATATTATATATATATCTATATTTATATTTATACACATACATATATATATGTACATAAATACACACACACACACATATATATTTATATAAATATTTATATATATAGTATATATATATACATATATATATTGTATATATATATACATGTATATATGTATATCACTATAAAATAGGTATATATATATATGTAAAATATATACATAATATACAGACATAAATATGTTTCATATTATACATACATAAATATATATATTTTAATATACATATATATATATATCTATATAGTGTATATATATATACTATTATATATATATATATATTTATAATATATATATATTATATAATATATAAGATGCATGATACCAAAGGATCTTTTTCCACTATCAATGGGAGGTAAACCAAATAACAAAGATATACAATCCACTATGACACCCGTTCAATCTTAAAATACTCCACTCCTAATCTAACCCTCCCTCTCTCCCTGTTATTTGGCTCCTTCTGGCGATGATGGGTCATTCCCTGCATCTCGCCCACTGGCCATGGGTCCTCATGTAGTGTCGTAAGACACAACATATCTGCAGCAAGACCACTTAATTATTATTGGCGACCCCTCTCTCCATCCCGTCATGCACAAAAAAGATATATTGGGAGAAATCACTTCGGGGCTGTGTCAAATTATTTTTTTACACATACTCCCGTAACCACCTTCAATCGCCCACTCCCTTTTCATGTATCACTGTTACGATCCATAAAACACCATTTCTCCATTTGCCTTATCTTTCCTTTTCTCACGGTCCTTTCTCAAACACACATTATCATCTTTCCAAAATCTCCTTTTACCACATCCATCCACCTCTTCCTTGAAAAAAACCTCATATTCTAACCTTTTACTTTCTTCCTTCTACACCTAATTTTCCTCATTTTTCTTCACTCATTTCATTTCTATATTGTACAAAACCATCTCATTAATCTTTCACATAATACCTATCCTTCAATCACCATTTACTAACACCTCTTTTCCTACTCACCTCCAAATTTCTCACTCCAATCAAATCTAGGAATAACCGTCTAATATTTCTCAGGCACATTTCAAACTTCTACTCTCTTCCCTCACCTATGTTTCCATATATATATACTATCAATAGATATATATTATATATATAGTAATATTGTATATATTATATATCATATATATATATATATATTATAGTAGCATACCTATATATTATATATATTATAAATAATTTATATATTTATATATGTAGTATTTTATATAAATTACTGTATATTTTTATGTATATATATATGGATATATATATATATATATATTACATATGTACATATATACCTATATTGATATATACATATAACATATATATATATATATATATATGTACCATACATACATACATATATATATTATAGTAAATATATATATATTATGTATATGTATATGTATATATATTAAATATATTGTTTATATATATATATATATATATATATGTATATATATAAATATATATATTATATATATATATATATTTAAACATATTTAGTAGACTTATATATATACATATATATTTATACATATATATATATATATTTTTATATATACATATATATATATATATGTATTATATA
>NC_134780.1:63790949-63803449 GCF_046742065.1 Oratosquilla oratoria | reverse complement strand
TTTTTCTTTAGAAAATAAGAAAATGCTTCAAAAACTTGAAAAGACATTTGTGAAGTGCATGGAGATGATGCTATAGGTGATATAACAGTTTAAAGGTGGTTTGCTCAATTAAAAAAAAAAATGGAAACTTTATCTTGGAAGATAAACATCGGAGTAGGAGACCTTCAAAATTGGATAAAGATGTTTTGACAACGAAAATTAAGGAAAGGCCAGATATTAAAACTAGAGAACTTGCAAAGGAGGTAAAGCTTTCCAAAAATACTGTTCATGAACATCTAGTGTCACTGGGATACACTTTCCGCTATAATGTTTGGGTCCCTCACAAACTCTCTGAACAAAATTGCTTAGACAGGTATTCCATTTGTAATATGCTTTTGAAACGGAATGAATCTAGGCCATTTTTGGAAACCCTTGTGACAGGAGATGAAAAGTGGATTGTATATGAGAATGTAGTGTGGAAATGATCATGGTATCTGCGTAATCAGTCTCCAAAACAGCAACTATAAAAGGACATCCATGTCAAAGAAGCCATGCTATGTGTTTGGAGTGATTGTAAAGACATTATCTACTATGAGATTCTTCCACAAAACTAAACCATTAATTCGGATATGTACTGTAGAAAAATCAAGACAATAAGGCCAGAGCTTGCCAATAGGAAGGGGATGGTGTTTCAACAAGATAATGCCAGCCCACATATGTCTTTGGCTACCCGGATACAGCTACATAAACTCGGCTGGGATTTCTTACCCCATCCAGCATATTCTACTGTACTGATATTGCTCCATCAGATTACCACTTATTCTTGTCTCTGCAGAACTCATTGCAAGGATTTTTATTTATTTATTTAGAGGATGTTTAAACACATGTAGCCAACTTTTTTTCTTCAAAACCAGCAAAATTTTATGCTGGTGGTATATTCAAGTTACCTGAGAGACGGACAAAGGTTATTGATAATAACACTAGTCAACAAAATGAAACTTTTTTTAATCATCAGAGTTGCAAACTAACTTTTTTGTGTTAATTGTTTATGCTGATTAAGAATCTGAAGTCCGTTTTTCCCTATCAGGTCACATTTAAATGTTACAGATACCTGTTATTTTAAAGTACAGGGAATGTAAAGCATATCTATAAGGTATATTGAATACAAGATATGACACTTCCATGGCATTTTATTGTACAAAATCAAAACTGTTTTGCACAAAACAAAGTTAGAATGTACTCTAAAGGATTACCACTTAAAATTTTTGAGATTTGGAATTTCTTTGGTGTTTTTTCTGAGGGTCATCCCTGTATAACATCCAGCAGTAGTCAGCTAACATTCCTGCATTCCAAAATCCTTGATACCGTTGTTCCATTGATGCAATATCTTGATGGAAGCGTTCCCCTTGCTCATCAGATACTGCCCCAAGGTTTTCTGGAAAAAAGTCCAGGTGTGAATCAAGAAAATGTACTTTCAGTGACATCCGACAGCCCATTGCAGCATAGGAGTCTAGAAGACATTTCACGCCATTTCTAAACTCTGGAGATTTCTTGTTGCCTAGGAAGTTTTCACAGGGCCATTTGAAAGATTCCCAGGCTTTAAGCTCAGTCTCATCCAGTGTTGTGAGGAAGTTGTTGTCCTTCAGGAGTTCCTTTATCTGCGGACCTACAAATACGCCTTCCTTCAGTTTTACCTCAGTGATTTTTGTAAACTTAGCCTTCACGTATTCAAAACTTTCAGAGTTTTTCCTGGCAAGTGTCTTCACGAATTGTTTCATGAGGCCAAGCTTTATGTGAAGAGGGGGAAGGAGAACATTTTCTGGGTTTACAAGTGGCTTACTCTGGACGCTAGAAACCCCCAGTTCATATGATTTTCGCAGGGGCCACTCTGATTGCACATAGTGCTTAGCAGTTGCACGACTGTCCCATAGGCATAAAAAGCAACAATATTTCGTGAATCCTGATTGCATTCCCATCAACATTCCAATCACCTTCAAGTCTCCACATATTTTCCACCTGTAGTTTGTGTACTTTATGGCATTGAGAAGTACATGCATGTTCTCGTAACACTCCTTCATGTGTACTGAATGCCCTACGGGAATGGATGGTTTCTTATTGCCGTTGTGTAGTAGTACTGCCTTGAGACTTCTCTTAGATGAATCAATGAATAAGCGCCATTCAGATGGAACATGTTGTTGACACAAACAGCGGAATAACTCATCAATGTTATTACTGAAACAAAGCGGTCCATCAACAGAGAAGCAAGAGGTCAGATTCTTGTTTCTCTTTCTGAAATAAGTAATACAAACGTCTTTCTTAAGTAGACACCTTTCTTGTAGACGAGATGCCAATAGTTCAGCTTTATCTTTCGATAACGACAAGTCTCTCACCAAATCATTTAACTCTCCTTGAGAAAATTTCTGGGGTTCACCTTCATTTTCAGTCACGAAATCTTCATCCACTTCGGTTTCTTCCTCATCAGCAGTATATTCCTCAAGAAAAACATCGTCAGACATCTGAAGGCCATTCTCTGGTGGCACTGGAATAGGAAGATCATCATCGTTGTGTGGTACTGGTCTTCTTGCTGATTCCAAGTTAGGATACACAATCTTATGCTTAGTCTTTGCAGTAAACCCATATACATTAACCTTGCAAAAATAACAGTCCGTGAAATGATCCTTTGGTTCTCTCCATATCATAGGTACTGCAAAAGGCATTGCTCTCTTCCTCTTATTAAGCCAATCCCTTAGTCCATTTGAACAAGCTGAGCAGATGATATGGGGTGCCCAACTCTTATCTTGATCCCCAAGAGAGCATCCAAAGTATAACTGGTAAATATTCTTGATTTCAGTTGTGATGACACGTTGCTGAGCTTTGATAGTAAATGAACCACAGACATAGCAAAATATATCAGGGCTGCTTTTGCAATGCCTTGACATCCTGAATTGAGTTTGGTGATGGTGATGGTGATGATGATGATGATGATGATGAAGATGGCTGGACACCTGAAGCAAAAAGAAAAATTTTGAAGGTTCAATAGATGATCAGCTAAATATTTTTAAATATTTTGTGAAAAATGCTCAACTCAGCTATCTAAAATCATAACGATGAACATGAAATTACATTATGTACACAATTGGTTATGAAATGCCAATCAGAACTTGCCTGTATAAGACGATTACATGTAGCGATGATCCTGATCGGCGTTATATGCCTCTCTTATCTCATCAGAAAAATTGTGCCTGATAGAAGGAAACCGATTACATTTTCGAAATCAGCGGACAAAACTACATATTAAACACCACATAAAATCCCTGATGAAAAATTGCTGTTGACCAGTGTAATGGAAGTTATTTCACTGAATAAAATCTATTAGATCATCTTTTATTTGTATCATTTACTTGTATGCCAAAAGCTCTCAGAACTTTCCGGACAACCTGTTTTATATATATATATATGTATATATATATTTACATATATATATGTATATATATGTATATATATATATATGTATACATATATATATATATGTATATATGTATATATGTATATATATATATATATGTATATATATATATATATATATCTTGCAAGTCTTCTGTTCTTTCTAAAATAAGAATAATGTCCTCCGCAAACCTTAGGTGGTTCAAATATTCGCCATTAATCTTCAAACCTTTCTTTTCCCAACTCAACCTCCTGAAAAGATCTTCCAAACAAGCTGTAAATAATTTGGGTGAAATCGTATCACCTTGCTGTACTCATTTCTCGATTTTGATATTTTTTCTATCTTTTTGTAGTCGAATTATAGCGGTATCTTTCGCACAGATCTTTTCTAAAACTCTCAGGAGATGTTCGTTTGTGCCCTGATTGCGTAGCAAGTTTAGTATTGCTATTTGTTCTACCGAGTCAAAGGCCTTCTCATAATCTACAAAAACTAAACAAAGAGGTATATTGTATTCTGTCGTTTTATTGATTAGTTGGTTTATCGCCTGCAAATGGTCTAGAGTCGAATATTTGCTCCTAAAGCCTGCCTGTTCTCTCGGCTGGTTTCCATCTAAAACTTGAAAGGATTTGAAAGGATTTGAAAGGATTTTGGAGAATACTTTATATATATTTCATAGCAAACTAATCGGCCGATAGTTACCAAGGTCCTTCTGGTCTCCTTTTTTATGAAACAAAATTACTATAGCATTGCACCACGCATCAGGAACGCTTTCTTGATAATTTAATATGAACTACTTTCCCTGCGTCTCTCAACAGACCCATTGATAAACCATCTTTCCCAGGTGCTTTTCCTCGTTTCATAGGTTTTAGAGCAAATTCTACTTCTTATTTTGTAATCTCTAGTGCACTACTAACGTCTACACATGAATTTACTGACTCAACTACGGTCTTCGAATAGTAAAGCTCTTGATAAAATGCTTCTATTTTTTTTTTTTACAACTTTGTCTCTACATTTAATTATTTCTCCATTTCTAGCTTTCAAACATATCATTTGCTGTCTTCCTAAAGCATGTTTGGCTTAGTTCCTTTAATACTTTTACCTTTTCGAATAGTTTTCTCTATTTCATCCATGTTTCTATTTCCTTTCTCTGATCTCTTCCTTTTGTTGATAAGCTTGTTTAGTTGCACTCTTTCTATTTCGTTTCTCTTTCTTTTAATGTCCATGGTCCTTTTTCTTTTAATTAGGTCGTTTGTAGCTTTGAAATATTTGTTTTCTCTAATACTTTTTGTACTTCCTACTTTTTTTCCCGATTCCCTAATGATATTCACTAAATTCAAATTCATATCTTCCACGGTGTCCTCATTAGTTCTTTCTATTTCGTCTCTCCTACTTTTAAACCGCATGGTTCTTCTTTATTTAATTAGATCACTTGTAGCTTTGGAGTATCTCTTTTCTCTAATACTTTTTGTACTTCCTACTTTCTCTGCTGATTCCCTAATGATATTCACTAAATTCAAATTCGTATTTTCCACGGTGTCCTCGTTAGTTCTTAGAGCTTTGGATCTGTTTACAATTTTTAACTGAAATTTCTTATTATTATCCTTAACCTTTGCAAGTCTTATTTCTTTTTTAAAACTAGCTTTTTTCTCTCTGCTCTGAAACTGAATTTAGCTGTGCAACCTACCATTCTATGGTCACTAACGTAACATCGCTAACGCTTTTGGTCTCATCTCCTAATATGAAGTCTATTTCGTTCTTTGTTGTTCCATTTGGACCTCTCCAGGTCCATTTACGACCTATACCCATTTGAAAAAAAAGTGTTCATTATCCTCGTATTATAGTTCTCTGCAAAATTGACTATTATCTCGCCTCTGTCATTTCTTTCGCCTACTCCAAACTTACCAATACCCGCCTCATCTTCTATATTATTCTCCACTTGAGCCTTAAAGCCCCCTATTACCAACGTGTACTTACTTTTTTCTTGATCCATTACCTGCCTTAAATCATCATAGAACGACTCAATTTCATCGTCTGAACTCTGTGAAGCTGGTGCATAAACCTGAACTGTTTTTAGTGTACCTTTTACAAAACCTAATCACAATCCAAGCTCCTCTCTGACAAACTACTGAATTTGACTACGTTATCAGCAACCTCTCGGTTTATCAAGAATCCTACTCCACTAGATCTTTCTTTGTCCTTACCTCTATAGTAGAACAGGTGGTGACCATCTTGTAATTGTATCAGCTTTTCTTCCGTTCTTCGGACTTCGCTCAGTCCTCCGATGTCCCACTTGATGTTGTGTAGTTCTTCTACTAAATTTTACAGCCTGTGATCTTCTGAGAGACTTCTCACATTGTAAATATAGATCTTTATTTTCTTCATGTTTTTTAATGTCCAAGACTTGAATCTGCTTGGACAGTGCTTACTCACATTTGGTGGCACACTGCCCGTAAGCACACGAGGCAATGCGTTTAGACCTTTAGGAGACGATGATCCAACAGGAACGCCCGGTTTTGTTTTGGTTGTGCTGTTCATATTGGCTATGAAGGGGGGTTGGCAGTAATCTCACCTCCGTGCCAACTGGTTTCTGGTGAGATATTTCTCTGGTGTCACCTTATTCATTATGGTGAAGCCCTATATTCATAGGGTGCCCAATGGTCCACGCCATCATTACGACGGTACCCCATATATCTATGAGGAATTGCCCTGTTCACCATCAGAGACGTTCCAGTTTGCAATGGGTCCTGCGTCTGTGCGTGTGAGATGCTCTTTGTCTGATCTTTCTTACAAAACCTGTTCGATATGGGTGACCCTGCAAAAATTGTCTCTCTATCAACAAAGCTTTTGTAGTCATTAAAGTTCTCAAGCCTATCCACCACGTCAAGGTGTCACCTCTCGGATATATATATATATATATATATATATATATATATATATATATATATATATATATATACACATATATATATACACATATGTATGTATATATATGTAATGTATATATATATATATATATATATACATTTACACACACACACACACACACACACACACACACACATATATATATATATATATATATATATATACATACATATATACAGACATGGCAGAATTAAATAGATACAAAGAAAAATGCATTTCTGCTCCTATTTGAAGCTGAATGTTGTTCAAAATTACCTAATATGTTTACCTAGATTTATGTTTCAGATTACATACAAGATTAATCAAGTCATGTCATGAAACAAAGGAGCAGTAGACCTATCTGAATTTCAGCGAGGTCGTATTGTGGGTCAACATGAAGGTGGACTTAGTCAACGGAAAATATCTGAAAATCTGTCAATACCTCTTTCTACTGTTAATAGAGTAATCATAAAATTCAGCAGAGAGGGAAAGAAAGGGACAAAACCTCATCCAGGTGGTCCTGGGCCCTCAGAAAGAAGTTTGTGTCTTGTCAAAATAAATTCCAAATAGGATCCACGTTGGAAGGTCTCTGACATAGCAGCATAAGTTAATGTTAGTCCCAGAACAGCTGTCAGGTGTCTCCACAAGCTTAGTTACTAAGACAGAGATGCAAGAAGGAAACCACTCCTTCGTCCAGCCAATATTGAGCGCAGAAACGATTGGGCTGTTGAGATGGTGGAGAGATCTGTGGCCTTTTTGAGCACTGTCATTTTCTCTGATGAGTCACGATTCGCATTATTTTCTGACGGTGGAAGAGTGTGGGTCTGGAGACTCTGTAGTCAAGATTTTGACCCCAAAAGACTGCAGGCAATAGTGAAACATGAAGGCATTTCAATAATAGTGTGGGTTACAATTTGGAGTGATGGTTGATCAGAGCTTGTGGAGTGTCAAGGAAACATCAATTCAGGCAAATATGTTTCTATATTAAAGGAAGAACTCATTCCAATATTCTCCAGTGTTAGAATGAGTAAAAAAGTCTTCCTATTTATGAAAGATGGAGCTCTTTGACACACTGCTCAAGCAACATAAAAATGGTTGAGCCAAAATGGGATCAGGAAAATTCCATGGGCAATCTGTCCCCAGATATGAACCCTATTGAACACCTCTGAAGCATATTAGACCGACAACTTCGCAAAAAGAACAGGAACCTATCTTCAAAGTCCGAACTCTTAGGATTACTACGGGAAGCATTGCAAGAAATCCGTCAAGATGATATTCGCAAACTAATCACTAACATGCCTATAAGGATCCTTGCATTGAAAAAAGCAAAGGGGATGTCAACTAAGTATTAGTTATTCACATAGTGACCATTTATAAGCACTTTAATTGTATCAATTGCTTGTTTGACAAATTAAACGAATTCTCTTGGTGACTATTCAATTCTGTTATATGTATATATATATATATATATATATATATATATATATGTATATATATATACATATATATATATATATATATATATATATATATATATATACATATGAGGGTCGTTCCAAGAGTAATGCCTCCTACTTTTTTATTACACCCGAAGAGATCCGAGGGGATTGCAAATTGCATTATTATGATGACTGAAGTTATGCACTCATGACCTGAAAGTTTCATCTCTCTGTTAAAGATATTGATGGTGTGACACTCTAAGAAAGCAATCCCTATCAAGGATGTGCGTCAGAAGCAGAGATGTGCCATTGAATTCCTCAATGCAGAAACAATTGAACCAATCAACATTCACCGGCGCCTGATGAACGTTTACGAAGCCGATGCAGTTGATGTCAGCACAGTTAAGAGATGGGTTCGTCCATTTCAGAGTGGCGACAGATATGTGAGTGACAAAGTGCGCTCCAGACACCACTGCACAGCCACCACTCCGGAAAACAAAGTGTCACTCGATCAACTCATCCGCGCTGATCGGCGAATAACGGTGAATGAAATGCGTGTAGTGTTGGATGTGGGTGTCAGTGCACTGGAAACGATGTTTTCATCCCTAAGATACAGCAAAGTGTGTGCTAGGTGGGTTCCACGAATGCTCACGCAGGACCAAAAGGACCACCGACGAGATGTCTGTCAGGACTTGTTGGATCGGTACGAAGCCGAAGGTGACGGATTCTTGGACCGCATCATCCCTGGTGACGAGACGTGGTGTCACCACTACGATACGGAGTCCAAACGGCAGTCGATGGAATGGCACTACTCACACTCCCCAGGAAAGAAGAAGTTCAAGACGCAGACATCTGAAGGCAAAGTGATGTACACCGTCTTCTGGGACAGGAAGGGCGTCATCCTCCTGGATTTCTTGGAACCAGGGGCGACTGTCAAATCTGACCGTTACCTTGAAACGTTGACCAAGCTGAAGGCCTGGATTACCAGCGTAAGGCCAGAGAAAAAGGAAACATTCCGTTTGCAACACGACAACGCCAGGCCCCACACAAGTTTGAAGACCACGGAATGTGTGGCAAAGTTCGGCTGGACGATACTGTCTCACCCACCGTATAGTCCTGACCTGGCACCGTCAGACTTCCACTTGTTCGGACCTCTGAAGGACGCATTACGTGGGCAGCGTTTCCCCGACAACAACGCCGTAATCGATGCCGTGAAAAAATGGACCGCCTCAGCAGGCGCTGACTTTTACGACCGAGGCATCAAGGCTCTCGTTCATTGCTGGCAAAAGGGCATTGAGAATGGTGGTGACTACGTAAAAAAATAAATTCCGGAGCACAAAAGGTCGCTCGCTTTAATGGGGCTACTCCCGTCTTTGTAGCTCTTCAACTTTTTGAGTTAAAAAAAATAGGAGGCATTACTTTTGGAACGACCCTCGTGTATATATATATGTATATATATATATATATATATATATATATATATATATATATATATATACATACATACATTGCAAAGGCTATTTTCCCCTTACTAGTGAGGTAACCACAAAAATCAAATGCTTAAAATCCAATAGAATCCATTACATTCCCACATAAGCCAACCCCATTCATCCCCGTCTATCCCCCTCATATTGTCTCTTCCTGGCTAACGGGTCATCCCTGCATCTCGCAAACTGTCCTGGGTAAGAAGCAATGCTTTAAAAGAGAAGACGCCGAGAAATCCTTTCGGGCTTCATTTATAGATCATTCACATATACTCCCATCCTCCACCCACTGCATCCATGCATCATAGTGTTATCCATACACAACTATTCTCACCCCTATCTTCTGTCTTCTCACTTCCTCATCAGACATTGCCCTCTTTATAAATGCCTCTTTTACCCCATCCATCCAACACCTTCATTGGTCCTTTCACCTCTGCCTTCAATATCCCCTTTACTAATCTTTCTTCATTCATTCTTTCCATGTGTCCAAACCATCCCGACACTTTCGTGAACCATATCTCCAACTCCTTTTCCAACCCGACTCTCCTACTCACCTCCTCGTTTCTCACTCTACATAGCCTAGTGACCCTATCATATATCTCAGGCACCTCATCTCAAACACATTAAAAATCTTCCTCTCTCGCTATCTTCCTTTCTTATGTTCCATGTGCTGTTGGCACAATCACTCCTTCATACAAACTCCCCTTGGCATCTATTCCCAAATGTGTGTGTGTGTGTGTGTGTGTGTGTGTGTGTGTGTGTGTGTGTGTGTGTGTGTGTGTGTGTGTGTGTGTGTGTGTGTGTGTGTGTGTGTGTGTGTGTGTGCGTGTATGTGTGATGTGTGTGTGCGTGTGTAATCAATTTTTTTTTTACTCCTTATCAGGGAGGTAGTCAGTCAGGGCAGGCACCCATCTCCACGTATCCCGCATATTAATTTGTCTCCAATTAATCTTACTACCTCATGGATGAAGTGTCCTACATGTCTCACTGCCAACGTCCGGGTATAAAGCAATGCATCAAGATAAAGCCCACACAGAACAAGCCAGCACCACTTCATTTACATAGCGATACTCCTTATCCCCTCGTACATAATTTAGAGAGAATACAAAGAAATAAGTCTTAGGGCCACGTCAGTATGTAGTCCATTCACAACTATTCCTCACTTAAACCTATGAGCTACCTCCTCCCTTCTCTGCTCGACAGACATTCCCCAGCTACAGAAGGCTCTCTTCATCCCATCCATTTATCTCGTTCTCAGTCTTCTCCTTATTTATTTCTTCTCTCCACATCTTTTTTCTATTTATTCTTAGTGATTCCTCTTATATGCCCAAACCACCAGAGTAATTTTTCATTCGCTTTATCTGCCAGATTCGTTTACTACCCTGCTTTCCTCCTCACCCCCTTGTTTTTAACGCTATCCATCCTCGTAACCAACTAAAATGTTCATATAATTCACTTCAAATACCCCTAGATCCTCTTTTTTCGCTTTTTTTAAATTCCGAGTTTCCTCCCTACAACGTACCTTTAATGTAATATTATATTTGCATCTATCCCCAGATACATAATTTTAAAGACATCTTTCATCCTCCCTTATTTCGGCCTACTTCCTTCATACAACTTACCATCTTTCATCCTCCCAAGATTTCGGCCTACTTCCCTCATACAACTTACCTTCGCCCTAATTCATCCATTCGTTATAACATGTGACATTAAATATTTAAGATTATCCACTTCCTCTAACCTCTCTTCTTCAAGAATTACCTGCAAGTTAATTCCATTCTTTTCCCCTGGGTATCTTATCACCTTGTTTTTAGCCACATTTACTTTCAACATCTTATCACATGTCTTCCAAAACTATGTCACTATCTTAGACCCTACTCTGATCCAGGTACAAATACAGTGTCGTCCGTAAATTGCAACTGGCTCTCCTCTCACTTTCCTTCACTCTCTCTGATATTTTCCAATCCCCTGTCATTACCCTTGCTTTAACTCCCATGGCATCTGATCCATGTACACAATGAACAGCCATGGTGACATGACACCACTCTGATGTAGCCCCACCTTTGCCTCAAACCTCATTCTCTCCATTTCCAGTTCTTACATAAGCTCTACTACATACATACATACATACATATACCAAGGCTTTTTCCCCCTTACAAGGGGGGTAGCCAAAAAGAAAAAGGCATAAAATCATTCCCACCCATTCCATCCCTGAATACACTCCACACCCCTCCACATCCCTCCACACCCCTCCACACCCCTCCACACCCTCTACTACTCTAGTAAAACCTCCTGCCCGTCCTTAACAGCTTTCTCCTAATCCCATATACCTGCAATGCATCCCACAATTTAATCCTGTCTACCCTTTCATAAACTTTCTATAAATCAATTAAGCCCCCCTAACGAAAAAAAATATCCTTACCTTCTAACAAATCTGGCTTACCACTAAATTTTAATTTACGTACCTCTGCCTTTTCTAAACCCACACCATTTCTCACTATTTATTTCCTCTGTTACTCTCCTAATCCTTTCAGTAAACACAATTCTATATGACTTTCGAACTGCAATCAACAAATTGATACCTCTAAAAGTATTACATTCACATTTGTCCCCTTTTCTTTTGCAAAACGGAACTATATGAGCTTTCCTCCAGTACTCTAGCACACTCCCCTTTCTTAGGCACACATTAAAAGGCCTCACTATCCAACCCGCTATAACGTTCCTTCCTTTGTCAGACATTCTGTACCCATGCAAACCAGGTGCTATGCCAACTTTCATCATTTACAAAAATTTTCTTCCTCAGCTTTTCCTACAGTCCTGTTACTTTCTTTTCTCACCATAGTCATTTTCCTAGCTCCTTCCTATCCATCTCCTCATTCAACAATTCTCTGAAATACTCTATCCATCTTTCCCTGTTCAGTTTCACTTACATTAATATTTGTCTTTCTGCATCCTTTATTTTTTTCTATCTACCTGACTCGCCCCCTCACGCGCTTCACTTCCCTCAAAAACAAATTTTATTTCATCTCCAAAAATTTCTGTCAGACTCCTTCCTCTTTTTAAATATTTCTCTTTGCCTCCCTCAACTTACAATTTGTTTCTCCTTTTCTCTTCTTGTACCTTTCATATGCTTCCCTAGATCTACCTTGCAAACAATCCACATACACTCACTTTTCTCTTTCACTGTTGCCTTCACCTCTTCATCTCACCATTCACTACATTTTCTACTATTCCCTCACTTCTTCCTCT
>NC_134780.1:63778449-63783449 GCF_046742065.1 Oratosquilla oratoria | reverse complement strand
TTCTCCGCTCATGTATAGCTAGGGGTTAATGTCCTTCACATAACACTAATAGAAAAGAAGCAATTAGTTTGTCTGAGAAGGACGTCCAGGAAGGGGGTGGACCCACTTTCATTACTTTTGACAGTAAAATCAACCCCCGACTCCTTCATGAGCTTTCTCCTCAAGGTTCCAAGGTCTCAGTGGGAATCAGCTTGGACAAAAATATTACCATTTTATCTGCAGTAAATGGTAGATTGGCTAATTTGACTAAAGACTGTTTCCTCTATTGAACCCATGAAAAATATTAGCAAAGAGAACCCCAAAAGGGTAATTCATACCAACTCCATTTGTTTGTTGGTAAAACTTCCCACGTGCGCAGCGAAAAGGGGCCGTTTTAGTACACGTCTCTAGTAGATAGTGGAGATGTTTTTCAGGTATGTCTAGTCCTGCGGTAGGTCCATTTCTGCATACTTTATTACAGATAAAGTCTATGTTTTATCAACAGAAACATTAGTAAACATCGAGTGACACCCAGCGATGCTATTTTTCCTCGACTGGGACGAAGATAGGCTAATTCTGTTTGGGAATAAATGGGGATAAGATATACTTTTTTCCAATTTGTACGTAGGTGTAACTAATTATGGGCCGAAGTGGATTATTGGTTTTGTGGATTCTTACATTGCCATAACAATATCCTGGCTTGTATTCACCAGACAGTTTACACGTTAATAGAGTCAACATTTCTAATTTGGTAACTATTTCAGTGATAGGATTTTTCTAGATGTGTTGGAATTTGATTCCATCCTCTAGGATTTATCAATCTTTTCAAGATATTCGAAGGTGGAGATAAGGATTTGAATATATAAAATAGATAATTGATAATGATAACAGGCTGCACTAAAACACAGAGATAAGTTATCTACACATTAAAAAAAAATATCATAGAACATCACATAAAAAGTAGGTGCACAGTTCTATGCAAGAACCCTCAATCCCACATAACTATCCCATTTCATAGCACAGCTCAATCAATGATTACGGCAAGATACTGTTCAGACATATTCAATGAACTTCAACCTACTGATAAAAACACATACACAATCAGATTACAAAATATACACTCCAAGACCAACCACCAATCTCTCTACCAAAATTTCTGCCAGACAGCCCTGGAGAAAGAGCAATGAAATACCACAGTAGCACAGGGTTTTCTCAAGCGTCTATGGTGTTCACACTTTATTGGAGGGATTCCTAGGTGGGAACGTGTTACCAAAAACTTTCACGCATTCCTTGATTGATGCATGTATATTAAGGCGTGCCATAGGACGGTGAAAAAAATAAATGAAAAGTCGACCTATAAAATAAATTATGTAGTTTTATATGCAGAATCATTTGATATCTTCAAATTTGAAAACTTAAGTTTTTGCTAGGTAAAAATGAACTTGACATTTTACGAGAATTCAGTATTCCCAGCCTATTACCAACAACCTTAAATAGCTAATTTAGAGTATAGTAAATGCATAGATTAATCTTATAGGATGAAAATGGATTATAGTGAAACAAAGGATTGTGATACAACTGATACATTTAGTATTCCTTTAGAGACAAAAAAAATCATCATATACAATAATCGGTGTTACTACTACGATCTTATGTTGCTGCACACCAAAGTGAACATGTCTTTCTTGCTTCTTTTCCTAATCATCACCTACCTGCTCTCCAGGTGATTGCTGACCTCATTCACTTGCTGCACACAACGCTCTATACTCTGGGTGTGTGGAGGCCAGGCAGGGATATACAGGGGGTTGTCCAGGAAAGCTCTGATTTGAACATTAGTGAGGCTGCAGTTGAGAGGAGCACTGCCAGCCTTGATGATATCCAGATCTATGAGATCAGTGAGGGTCTTGGCATCTAGATTGATTGCAGGAATCTTTCTGACTCTGAAGGAATCGTCACCAACTGAATCATCATGTCCAGATTCTCTCATATGTCTCATATTCAAGATCTTCTTGACTGCTACTCTTCTATCCTCCTTATCCTTATTGCAGAGCATTGTCTGCAGAACTGCCTAAGGGTGAGCATACCAGGGAGATCTCCACAGTCTGCTCCACAATCTGAACAACCTTTCATAGCTGACTCCTCAGTAGCCCAAGCTGTTCTTGGACATTCAGAGAACGATGACTTGACCTTGTTGTTGAACCAGTTTGGCAACTAGACACCCACAATGAACTGGACAATTAGCCTCAGGATGAGCGACCCAAATTCTGCAGAACCTGAGAGCCATTGTGAGCCATATAGAATGTGATTTGGATGAAATGCACAGTAACCTAACAGCTTTAATTCTAAATGCACAAAATAACTTTAATCCCCACAAGTCAATGCGGAAGAATAGTAATACTCCCAAATGGGTGACGTATACCCTGAAATATGAGATCGGAATGAATAGGGGACTTTATATAAAAATAAAAAAACGGAAGATACACCTTAGATACAAATATAACGGTATGGCAAGACTGGTTAAAAAAGAACACGCGAACAGCGAAACGTAACCATAAAATTAAGGTTGCCAGACAAGCGAGATCCAACCCAGGCTTCTTTCATATCTCCAGAACTAAAAGTAATGAAACGATAGGCCCAATTAAAAACGACGAAAATGTCATGATACAATGAGAGGAAAAAATAAGTGAGGCCTTTGATGAATATTTTCCCTCGGTGTTTACTAAGGAGAAGTTAGATAAGGTATCTGACTGTGATCCAATTTTTCAGTGAGGGTCAAGAAGGTAGATTATCTAATATCAGCATTAGTAAGGTAGAAGTAGTTAAAAAGAATAAAATCTAAAGCTACAAAATCTACTTGTCTAGATGAAATTTTTCCAAGAGTGCTTAAAAAAGTATAAATTTGAAATCTGCGACAAGTTAACAGAAACATTTAATAAGTCTGTAGACACTAGTTTTGTGCCTATTGCTTGGGGGCAGGCAAACGTTGTTCCTGTTTTCTATATGCAACTGCAAGCCAATCAGTTTGGCATCAGTTATAGGTAAAATGCTTGAATCAATAATAATTAAGACTCAGAGATCACATCGAGAGACATAATTTGATTCGTGACTCACAGCATGGTCTCTCCAAGCTAAGTCATGTGTGACTAATTTTCTATCTTTTTACACTAAAGTATATAAGGCGTCAGATAACAATTATATATACGATGTTGTTTACCTTGACTTTAGCAAAGCGTTCGACAAGGTGCCCCACCATTGACTACAAAATAAAATCAAAGCTGATGACATAGGAGGAAATTTTTTAGAATCAATTAGAGAAAACAGATGTAATGTCGGTAGAGCACGAAGTATTACATTAGTCATTTTATAGAATATATGTATGTGTACTTCACCATGAGGTAGTATTTTGATCACATCATATTTAATATCTCTCCTGACATTTTCTCATTACCTATTGAATGGATGAGTGCTCTATTGATCACTTGTCGTAAAAGCATAATGATTGATGTAGAAGTTCGTGAAACTATTGCAAGTAGTGATCACAACTTAGATTCAAATTGCTAAAAGAAAAAAAAATAGATACATATGTTTCTAAAATATCCAATTTCAGTAAAGCCCAGTTCATAGGACTAGGTCAGAAGCTTCAGCTTACATATTAGGAGGCAGAATTAATCAAAAGACCTGTAGATCAGATATGGAAAATGTTTCAAAATACACTTACTAAGATGATTCATATTAACATCCCGTTTAAGCACAGGCGCCCCCCCCCCCAGTCAGGCTTGTTCAAAAAAGCTTGACAAAGAAATTGAAAAAAGTATTGCTAAAAAGAGACAGGCTTATAAGAAATACAAGTGCTCGGGTGCACCTAATGACTTTCAAAGTTATTTAATAATACAGAGATTTAAAAAAGACAATAAGAAAAAACGAAAACAACAATATGAAATGAATATCACTGATAAATCCAAAAAGAATCCCAAAGATTTCTATAGTTACATTACAGATGAAAGGGTTATTAGGAATCACATTGGCCCACTATTATCTGCTAACGGTTAACTTGAATATTCAAATGAAGGAATGTATGATATTTTGAACAACTATTTTAGCTCAGTATTCATAAATGAAACACCTTAAAGTGAACTCCAAACTAAAACCAGTGAAAAATCTTAGATGAACTTACTACGGTAATTATAACAAAAGAAAGAATTAAAAGGTGTATAGAAAAACTCAAAGTTAAGGAAACACCAGGGCCTGACGGTTGGCGTCCAAGAATCTTAAAGGAAATAAAAAATGAGATTGTTGTTCCATTAGAATTTTTTTTCAAGAAATCCATCATATCCGGAGATGTCCCAAAAGAATGGAAGCTAGGTAACGTTACTCCCGTTATTAAAAAAAAAGGTGACTATAAGCTTGACTTCAGTCGTAGGAAAAATGATGGAAACTATCATCAGAGATGCTATCGTACATCGTTTAGAGAGTAACTGTTTGATAAATAATAGCCGGCATGGATTCAAACGTAAACGTTCTTGCGTGACTAACTTACTCGAATTATGACATAAGAAACAATATAGATTTAATATATCTAGATTTTGCAAAAGATTTTGATATCATCCCCCACGAAAGGCTACTTACTAAATTAGCTTTACGTGGAGTAAGTGGTAACCTATTAAGTTGAACTAATGATTAGTTGAATGATCGAAAACAGAGAGTTGTTTTAAATGACAAAAGTTCTAGATGGAAAAATATTACGAGTGGAATTCCTCAGGTTTCCGTTTTTGGGCCACCTCTATTCATAGTATATAAAACGATATAGACTGCGGACTAAAATCTATTGTCTCCAAATCTGCGGAATGGCAAATGATCATTTAAATCAATTAGATATTTAAGAAGATTTAGATAAATTACAGCAATGGTCTGAAAAGTAGCTTATAAAATTTAACACAAGCAAATTCAAGGTTATGCACATAGGTAAAAATAACAGCAAGTACGATTAAAAGCTATTTTGGAAAATCATTAACAAAAGTGGA
>NC_134780.1:63748449-63758449 GCF_046742065.1 Oratosquilla oratoria | reverse complement strand
TATTCCATGTGTAGTTAATTTAGTAAGTATTCTTCCGTGGAGGACGGTATCAAAAGCTTTTGCAAAGTCTAGATATATTAAATCTATTTTTTTTCTTTTGTCGTAACTAGAGATGATTGTGTTGTAGAACTCGATTAAGTTAGTCACGTAAGAACGTTTCCATCTGAATCCATGTATGGCATAATCATTTATCAGTTACTTTCTAAATTATGTTCGATAGCATCTCTGATGATAGTTTCATGATTTTTCCCACAATTGAAGTCCAGCTTATATGCCTGTGATGCTTTTTTTGTCACCTTTTTGAATATGGAAGTAACGTTAGCTATCTTCTATTCTCTTGGGACAGATCTGGATATGATGGACTTTTTGAAAACAACTTCAAATGAATCAACAATCTCATTTATCATTTCCTTTAAGATTCTTGAATGCCAGCCGTCAGGCACTGGTGTTTTATTTTTTCTTTCGTTATATTTACCGTAGTAAGTTAACCCTAAACTTTTCACAGGTTTCAATTTGCAGTTCACTTTGAGGTGTTTCGTTTACAAATACTAAGCAAAAATAGTTGTTTAAAATATCACAGATTCATTTATTTGAATATTCAAGTAGACCGTTAGCAGATAATACAAGGCCAATGTGATTCCTAATAACCTTTTTTTATCTCTAATGTAACTATAGAATTCTTTAGGATTCTCTTTGGATATATCAGCGATATTAATTTCTTATTGTCGTTTTTATTTTTTTTTATTTTTTTATTATGTTCTTATAGGGTAGAGACCTTTCCCAATGTTCCCCCATTTTTTGTGAATTATGCTACTTAAATAGCACTTTCTTTTCTCTGCTCTGTATCTACTGAAGAAGATTGCGGTTTTTAATCAAAATATATAGATTACCTGTCTCCAGACTCTTTTGCTCCAACTGTAGTTTTCACGCGACCGACAAATGTAATACTACATTTTCCATCAGTAATATATATATACACACACACACACACACACATATATATATATATATATATATATATATATATGTACATGTATATATACATATCTATCTCTATATATATGTATTCACACACACACACACACACACACACACACACACACACACACACACACACACACACACACACACACACACACACACACACACACACACACACACACACACATACACACACACACACACACACACACACACACACACACACACACACACACACACACACACACACACACACACACACACACACACACACACACTCACACACACACACACACACACACCCACACACACACACACACACACACACACACACACTCACACACACACACACACACACACACACACACACACACACACACACACACACACATATATATATATATATATATATATATATATATATATATATATATATACATATATATATATATATATATATATGTATATATATACATATATATATATATATATATATATATATATAGTTGTTCCCTATTCAGAATCATTTAATCCTTCGAACAAATTTCTTCCCAAGGACAAATTCAATTTGATTAATCATTAACCCAATACCATTAATAAAAAAAATTGTAAATGTCCACCAAAGGTTGAAAGGAGAACATGGTCAAGGTGTATATTCGATACTATGTAAAGGCTGTGACCTAGTTTATATTGGACAGACGAGGAGGGATTTGGATACTTGGATGATTGAACATGAACGGTCCATCAGGTATAGCCAAGAAAGCTCAGCGGTGTTCCAACATGTTAAACAATTCAACCATTGTTTAGATTGGGACAAAGCTGAGCTCATATGTAAGTCTATATGTGGTTTCAGGAGAAAAATTATTGAATCAATAATGCTGAATTTTCTTGGGCGTATTTGATAGCATTTTGCATGCTTCTTGATCAGCGTTATTATACTGTACATATGGGTGTGTGATTTTATATACATATACATATATATATATATATGTATATATATATATGTATATATATATATATATATATATATATATATATATATATATATATATATACACTCTGGAATGATACATACTCGTAGATGGGATGTTGAGATTCAGACATGCTAATGTGTGATACATTTGAGCCTAGGTCACGATGATCCTAGGCCATAATGATCTGGGTAAAAAATGCGATGTTCAATTTATTTAGCGGCCAAGGTAGTGATGGCTGGAAATATCTATCAGAGAGTCTAAAGACATTAGCATTGCAGGCGTCTATAAAATACCATGCAAAGGATTCTTTAAAGTTTACTGGCGCCTAACCGTAAGTTACCTTCCAACCAGAATCAGGAAGCACGCAAAATGCTATCAAATACACCCAGGAAAATTCAGCATTATTCCTCCATACCCCAAGGATGATATAAATTTCAAATCACACTGCAATTACAAATAAAGAAATATATTGAGTCTTTCCTGATAAAACAAATTCTTAATTTCAATACATCAAAAGGACAATGGTACTCGACGCCATTAAGAAAATTGGTACGTTATTTTTGTACGCCCACACAGCTTCCACCTGTCACGGAAATATTTGATCTAAGGTCAGTTTGACCTGAGTCAATGTAGTCTGGTCTCAAACGGACAACCAACTAGCATGCCTACCTCCATACTCATACGTCCCTTGTAGGTGTCCTCTTGCAGAACTAATACAGTAAATCCACTCACACATTACAATAACTACGGTAAAAAGGATCAAAGACAATGGTAGCAATACAGGTATCTTCGAACAACTTTCTTTTCTCCGTTAGTGTTATATTCATTTTATCTTACCAATATGGTAAGAAAATTGAACTCACTTCCATATACCCCTTTTATATGTATATGTATATGTATATGTATATGTATATGTATATGTATATGTATATGTATATGTATATGTATATGTATATGTATATGTATATGTATATGTGTATGTGTATGTGTATGTGTATGTATATGTATATGTATATGTATATGTATATGTATATGTATATGTATATGTATATGTATATGTATATGTATATGTATATGTATATGTATATGTATATGTAATGTATATGTATATGTATATGTATATGTATATGTATATGTATATGTATATGTATATGCATATGTATATGTATATGTATATGTATATATGTATATGTATATGTATATGTATATGTATATGTATATGTATATGTATATGTATATGTATATGTATATGTATATGTATATGTATATGTATATGTATATGTATATGTATATGTATATGTATATGTATATGTATATGTATATGTATATGTATATGTATATGTATATAAAACTTAAACCCACTCTCGGAGAAAGATAAGCTGAGATACAGAGTAAACCGTATATTTCGACCACTAACTGTGGTCCTCTTCAGCAGTTACAATTATAGGGTACATAGACAAGGGGTTATATACAGAGGAGGAAGTAACATTGGGGAACTCGGTAAGCCTCAGGTCACTTGCCCCGAGTGAGGTCGGACGTTACGTCCTGTAGAGATGAACTTGTCAACTGCCATACTAGTTATGGCATCAGGTGACCATTGACCTTTGGAAGTATTATAATTTGGAAACTTTTTTATTAGTGAGGACTCAATAATTTTTCTTTTGAAACTACAATGTGCATTGTATACTGTAACTTCATTCTTCCAATCTATTCTGTGATCTAAAAGGCTAGAATGGAGGAATACAGCTGAGTTTTCTTGGCCGTATTTTAAAGAATTTTTATGTTCTTTGATCCTAGTGGGTAGATCACGTCCCGTTTGTCCCCAGTACACTTTATCACAATCGAGACATGGTATCTTATATACTCCAGATTTGTCCTTATTGGATGTTCTGTGATGGACATTTACTACTTTAAAAAAAAAAATGATTTGGGTAACTAAAAGTGATCCTAATTTGGTTCCTAGGTAATAATTTAGATGCGGCATGCATGGATTCGTTATAAGGGAGTTTAATATTTGATTTTCCCAGACAAATTTTGTGTTGGAATTGGTTTTTCTAAAATAACTGGTTTTGGCTTTGCTGAGGGCTTTTGTCAGAAACCAGTCTGGGTAGCCTATTTTTAATAATTGAGTGCGTACTGATTAAATTTCTGAGTTGAGAAATTCCGGGCTGCAAATCCGAAGAGCTCTTAAAGAATGCAGATACAGTATACAATTCACATTGTAGTTTCAAAAGAAAAATTATTGAGTCCTAACTAATAAAAAAGTTTCCAAATTATAATACTTTCAAAGGTCAATGGTCAACTGATGCCATAACTAGTATGGTAGTTGACAAGTTCATCTCTACAGGACGTAACGTCCGACCTCACTCGGGGCAAGTGACCTGAGGCTTACTGAGTTCCCCAATGTTACTTCCTCCTCTGTATATAACCCCTTGTCTATGTACCCTATAATTGTAACTGCTGAAGAGGACCACAGTCAGTGGTCGAAATATACGGTTTACTCTGTATCTCAGCTTATCTTTCTCCGAGAGTGGGTTTAAGTTTTATTTTATTCGTGTGTTACGACACCTACGTTACTTGAATTGAGTATATGTATATGTATATGTATATGTATATGTATATGTATATGTATATGTATATGTATATGTATATGTATATGTATATGTATATGTATATGTATATGTATATGTATATGTATATGTATATGTATATGTATATGTATATGTATATGTATATGTATATGTATATGTATATATATATATATATATATATATATATATATATATGTATTACAAAGATTACAAAGGCGTAGCATGCCGACAGGAGACCTTTTGGTCCATATTTAGGTCTGATGCGAAAATAATAATAATAATAATGAAATAATAAATAAAAACTACAATAATGTAAATAACAAATAAAATATATGAATATATATGTATATGTATATGTCTATGTATATGTATATATGTATATATATATATATATATATATATATATATATATATATATATATATATATATATATATATATATATATATATATGGGAAGTAACGATGTGGGTGGGGTGAGATGAGAGGAATCTGTTCGGAATTACAAGGTCCTTCTTTAGGAGATGAAGGAACGTGGGAACCGTCGCGTATTCTGTGGGATCCTTCCGAGGATCTACGCAGGCTCGTGTTGGAACAGTAAAGTCATAAGGATCAATTGAAAGGATGTCACGATTATACACGCAACTGGGATACCAATTTCTTGATCCTTGGTATCTCTTTTCCAGGAGTCATAACCTTTACGCTTCACATGGGATCCACCTTACTCGCAGAGACAAAGGTGTTCCTACAACCCTCATTGTGGGCATTTGTAATGCACTAATTCCTTTTTTTGGGGAAGAGACTCAAAGGGAAGGGGAAAGAGCGCACTGGGGAAAACAGAGTAGGGTATAGCAATAATGTACAGTATTATGTCAGTGTAGGGCAAAATATCATTTTAGAATATAATGTTGGAAGAGAACGAAATATTAGATTAGGATGTAATGTCAAAGAACAAAATGTAACGATAGGATGTAATGATATTGGAGGACAAAATGTCACGACGGGAATTAATGATAGCAGAGGACAAAATATCACAGTAGGATATAATGTAAGTGGAGGACAGAATATCAGTTTAGGTAGAGATGCTGGAAGGAACGATTAGAAGTCGGGGTGTGGAACGCTATGACATAGGGGGGCAATGGGTATATAAGAGATCGGAAGACTGTGAGGGACCAGATGTCGGTGATAGGGCAAATGTCCATGAGGTATTGAATGTTAATGAATGACCAAATTCAATATAGAACAGGGTATCAATAAAGAACAAAATTATAAGGTAAGGCATAATGTTGAAACTCAAAACGTGTCAAAAAGAAATAATCACGAGTTTCTTAAAACCATGTACTTTAATGTTCGTAGTATTAGGAACAAATTCCAAGAAATGCAGGCGTATGTCAACACCGAAAACCTCGATATGATATGAGTAACCGAAACATGGTTAAATGGTGGAGAGTTTGAAGCTGAATATAATATTGCGGGATTAAAACACTTTCATCAGGATAGAAACCTCAAGAAAGATGGGGGTGTTCTGTTGTACGTTAGAAGCAACGGCCATGCATGTGTTTTAGAGAAAGTGAAACAGGATGTATATGATAGTATGTGGGTAGAATTAACCCAAACAAATGGACAAAAAATTAATGTAGGTGTAATATATAGGCCAAAAACATTACCATTAGCAGATGACAGACTGTTGTTTCAGGAACTGTCTAGTTTCTGAAACCGGGAGTTATTGATAATGAATTATTTCAATTGTACTGACATTGATTGGATGACCATAAACCACCTAACTTTAACCCTTAACCCTAACCAAAATATTCTAGGTAGTCGCAAAAGCATGATAACCGATGTCAAAATCGGTGAAACTATTTCACATAAAGGATTACAAAGGCGGAGCATGTCGACAGGAGACCTTTTGGTCCATATCTAGGTCGGATGCGAAAAAAATCATAATAATAATAAAATGATAAATAAAAACTATAATAATGTAAATAACAAATAAAATACATAAATAAATGTATAGGTATAGTTAAATGATAAACAAACAGGTAAATAGTAAATAATAATAAATTGACATATAACTAATAATAAATGAAAATCAGACAGACAAATGATAAAAAAATATATATATATAACATAAAATAAATTATAATCATTACAGCATCTTGCTTAGGTGTTTATCTAAATGATTCTTAAAGCTTCTAACTGAACTACAGTGCACTACCTGTACAGGAAGTTTATTCCATTAATTAACTACACGGTTGGCAAAGTTGTTTCTACATACTTCCAAAATGAATCTATCTCCGGACAGTTTGAGACCATTGTTTCTTGTCTGATTATCATTCAATGTGAAAATTTTGTCACTTTTGATGTTGTCAATTCCCTTTAGAATCTTAAAAACCTGTATCAAGTCACCTCTGAGTCTACGCTTTTTTAGGGAAAACAGATTCATATGTTTTAGTCGATTTTCGTATGATTTAATTTTGATATTTGGAATCAGTTTTGTGGCTCGCCGTTGTACTTTTTCCAGTCTGTCAATGTCTTTAATGAGATTCGGTGACCATACCGAAACAGCATATTCCAAATGTGGACGAACTAACGATTTATATAGCTTGTTAATGAGTGATGGACTTTTGAAATCAAAAGATCGCGCAATCAGTCCTAGAATCTTATTTGCTTTCTCAGAGGCTGAAATACACTGCTTGGATGATTTGAGGTCGTTACTGATAATTACGCCAAGATCTTTTTCACTATCCACTTTTGTTAACGAATCCCCAAATAATTTGTAATCGTACTTACTATTATTTTTACCAATGTGCATTACCTTGCATTTACTTGTGTTAAATTTCATAAGCCACATTTCAGACCATTGCTGTAATTCATCTAAATCCTCTTGAATATCTAATTGGTTTGAGTGATCATTTGCCATTCCGCACAGTTTTGTATCATCAGAAAATTTGGAAACAGTAGATTTTAGTCCATGGTCTATTTCATTTATATATACTATGAATAGAAGTGGCCCAAGAACGGAACCCTGAGGAACTCCACTTGTAACATTTTTCCATCTAGAAGTATTTCCATTTAAAACAACTCTCTGTTTTCGCCCATTCAACCAATTACTAGTCCAACCTAATAGGCTACCACTTATTCCGTGTAAAGCTAATTTAGTAAGTAGTCTTTTGTGTGGGACGGTATCAAAATCTTTTGAAAAGTCTAGATATATTAAATCTATATTGTTTCTTTTGTCATAATTCGAGATAACTGTGTTGTAGAATTCGAGTAAGTTAGTGACGCAAGAGCGTTTCCCTCTGAAACCATGCTGGCTATCATTTATCAAACAGTTACTTTCTAAATGATGTTCGATAGCATCTCTGATGATAGTTTCCATTATTTTTCCTACGATTGAAGTCAAACTTATAGGCCTATAGTTATTTGGCTTCTTTTTGTAATTTTTTTTTTGATATGGGAGTAACGTTAGCTATCTTCCATTCTCTTGGGACATCTCCGGATATGATGGATTTCTTGAAAATAATTTCTAATGGAACAACAATCTCATTTTTCATTTCCTTTAAGATTCTTGGATGCCAACTGTCAGGCCCTGGTGTTTAATTGACTTTGAGTTTATCTATACACCTTTTAATTTTTTCTTTTGTTATATTTACCGTAGTGAATAAGTTTACCCTAGACTTTTCACAGGTTTCAGAATAGATAATAATGTTTCTAAAATACCTGATTTCAGTAAGGCTCAGTTCATAGGGCTACGTCAAGAGCTTCAGCTTCCAGATTGGGTGACAAAATTAAGCGAAAGACCTGTATAACTTTGCGGAAAATGTTTCAAAATACACTTACTAAATGATTCATACTTCATCCCATTTATTGGCAGACGCCACACAAGTGAGGCTCTTCCAAAAGGCTTGACAAAGAAACTGAACAAGTATTGCTAAAAAGAGACAGGCTTAGAAGAAATACATGTCCTTGGGTCCACATAATGACTCTTAATATTATGTATTAATACAGAGAGATAAAAAAAAACAATAAAAAAATAACAATACGAATGAATATCGCTGAAAAATACAAAGAGAACCCCAAAGAATTTTATAGTTACACTAGCCAATTACTCGCGCGTTGCTGCGAATTCGTGAATAATCCCTAACCTAACCATACCATACTTAACTTTAACCTTTAACCCTGACCAAAATATTATTAAATGAAATATAGCTTTAAACACTCCCCCTCCCAGATGTGCGCCCACCTACTCGAAGGCTGGGGAAGCCTAGTTTGAAAATGCATGCATACACAAACACAAATATTATGTGTATATTCTTTTGCGTGCGTGTGTGAGTGTGTGTTTGGATTGACAATAAATGCCTACAGCTAGAAGGTGAAGAAATGTATCAACTTTATTTATCTTCAGAATATATATGGTTATAGGGGTTTATTTGGAAAAACCTAGGAAGAGTTCGTAAGTAATAAACACCGCACAAAAAATTAACAATATTTCATTTGTAAAATTTTTTCACAAATAAATAAATCACATACACATCAACTAATTATTATACCAAAAATTACAACCTAAAGGGGGGACTACATTAGTGGTATGTTCCCTCACCATAAGCCACCTAGCTTTACCCCTTAACCCTAACCAAAATATTTTTTTTAATTAAATATAGCTTTAAATACTCCCCCTCCTAGGTGTGCGAAACCCCAGTTTGAAAATACATGCATACACAAACACAAATATTATGTGTACACATTCTTTTGTATGCGTGTGTATGTGCATGTTTTTGTGTGTGGATTGACAATAAATGTCTACAGCTGAAAGGTAAAGAAATGTATCTAGTTTATTTATCTTCAAAATATATATGGTTATAGGGGTTTATCTGCAAAAACGTAGGAGTTTGTGAATGAACTTTTTCCCCCCGCACAAAAATTAAATATATATAACCAAGATTTCAACATTTGGAAAATTATAAAATCATTTTCCATAGACATGTTTTCTTCTTACAAAAGCTATCATGGTTAGTGGTAACATTAATTTCACAAATGTAGATAATACTTATAGATACATACATGGTTTGTTTAATCATATCAATTCTTACGCCACAAAAAATACTACGTGACTTCAGAGGATACTACATAAACCGAACAACTTTAACCCTTAACCCTATTCAAAATATTATTTTTTTCGAAATGAAATATAGTTATCCAAGTACCTTGAGTGATAGGGTATCAGAATATATATGGCAATGGGGGTCTACCTCTAAAACCCTAGGAGGAGTTCGTGTAAAAACAAACAACCAAACAAATAAATAATCAGACAGACAGACACAGGCTACTACTTTATTATAATAGATTATAGATAAAGATTTTATAAGGAATCACATTGGCCCAGTATTATCTGATAACGGTCAATTTGAATATTCAAATGAATGAATCTGATGTTTAAAACAACTATTTTTGCT
>NC_134780.1:63663449-63670949 GCF_046742065.1 Oratosquilla oratoria | reverse complement strand
TTTCATAGCATTATGTTTCCATACATTCTTTTTTGTTATATGTTATCATGTTATGTTACATAATTTAATTATATTATATTTCCTTATATTAAGAGTAAGTTTTACTATATGATTTTATACTATGATGTATTATGTTATACTGTATCATATATTATTATATTACATTATATTGTAACAAAATATATCATGCTATATTATAGTATATGACATTATGTTGCATTATATTATAATATATTATATTACATTATACTATATTATATTATATTTTATTATAGTATATTATATTATATTATATTATGTTTATACTATATTATATATTATATTTATATAATGTTATATTACATTATACTACATTATATTATATTATCTTATTATATTATATTATATTATATTATATTAATATTATATTATATTATATTATATATATTATTATATTATATTAAATGAATATTATAATATATTATATCATATTATATTATGTTATGTTATATCATATTATATTATATTATATTATATGATATTATATGATATGATATGATATGATGATATGATATGATATGATATGATATTATATTATATTATATTATATTATATTATAGTATATTATATTATATTATATTATATTATATTATAATTATATTATATTGTATTATATTATACTATATTATATTTCGTTTTTTGTTTGATATTTTTTAATTCTACCTCGATCAGACCAACGAAATAAAAATATATTATGTTATATTATATTATATCATATTAAATATTATATTATATTATATTATATTATATTATATTATATTATATTATATTATATTATATTATATTATATTATATTATATTATATTATACTATATTACATTATAATATAATATATTATATTATATTATTCTATCATATAATATTATATCATATTATAATATAATATATTATATCATATTATATTATATTATATTACATTATAATATATTATATTATGATATATTATATTATATTATATTATATTATATTATATTACTTTACATTATATTATATTATATTATATTATATTATATTATATTATATTATATTATATTATATTATATCATATTATATTATATTATATTATATTATATTATATTATATTATATCATAATGTATTATATTCTATTCTATTGTATTATACTGTATTATTCTATTTATATTGTATTGTATTACATATTATATTATATTATATTATATTATATTATATTATATTATATTATATTATATTATATTATATTATATTATATTATATTATATTAGATTATATTATATTATATTATGTTATATTATATTATATTAAATTATATTGTAATATATTATATTATATTATAGTATATAATATAATATAAAGTAATGTAATATTATATTATATCATATTATATTACATTATGTTATATCATATTATATTATATTATATTACATTATATTATATATTATTATATTATACTATATTATATTATATTATATTATATTATACTCGTATTATGTTATACTATATTGTATTATATTATATTATATTATATTATATTATATTATATTATATTATATTATACTATATTATACTAATATTATATTATATCATATTATGTTATATCATATTATATTATATTATATTCTATTGTATTTTATTATATTATATTATATTATATTATATTGTATTATATTGTATTATATCATATTGTATTACATTATATAATATTATATCATATTATATTATATTATATTATATTATATTATATTATATTATATTATATTATTATATTATATTATATTATATTATATTATATTATATTATATATCATATTGTATTGTATTATATTACATTGTATTATATTATTATGTTATATTAAATTATATTATAATATATTATATTATATTATATCATCGTATAGTATATAATATTATATCATATTATATTGTATTATATATATTTATTTTACATTGTATTATATTATATTATATTATATTATATTATATTATATTATATTATATTATATTATATTATATCATATCATATCATATATACTATATTATATTATATTATATTATAATATATTATATTATTTTATATTATATTACATTATATTATAATATATTATATTACATTATATTATATTATATTATATTATATATATTATATTTTATTATATTATTATTATATAGTATTATTTTATATTATATTATATTATATTACATTATATTATATTATATTTTATCATATTACATTATATAATATTATATTATACTAATAATATATTATACTCTATTATGTTATAATATATTATATTATATCGTATCATAATATATTATATTATATTATATTATATTATATGTATTATATTATATTATTTATATTATATTTTATTATATTATATTATATTACATTATATTATATTATATTATATTATATTATATTATATTATATTATATTATATTGTATTATATTATTATGTTATATTAAATTATATTATATTTTATTATATTATATTATATTATACTATATTATATTATCGTATAGTATATAATATTGTATTATATTATATTGTATAATATTTGATTATATTACATTATATTATATTGTATTATATTATATTATATTATATTATATTATATTATATCATATTATATTATATCATATCATATTATATTATATTATATTATATTATATTATGTTATATTATATTATTTTATATTATTTTATATTATATTATATTATATTATATTATGTTATATTATATTATATTATATATTTATATTATATTATATTATATTATATTATATTATATTATATTATATTATATTGTATTATATTATGTTATATTATATTATATTATGTTATATTATATCATATTATATCATATCATGAAATATTATATTATACTAAAAATATATTATACTCTATTATGTTATAATATATTGTATTGTGTATCGTAATAATATATTATATTATATTATATTATATCATATTATACTATATTATATCATATTATATTATATCATGTTATATTTATTATATTATATTATATTATATTATATTATATTATATTATATTATATTATATTATATTATATTATATTATATTATACTATATTATATTATTTTATATTATATTATATTATATTTTATTATATTATATTATATAATATTATACTATATTGTATTATATTATATTATAATATATTATATTATATTATATTATTTTATCCTATATTATATTATATCATATTATATTATATTATATTATAATATATTATATTATATTATATCATATTATATCATATTGTATTATATCATATTATATTATATCATATTATATTATATTATATTATATTATATCTATTATATAATATAATATTATATTATATAATATTATATTATAGTATATTATATTATATTATATTACGATATATTATATTATATTATATCATATTATATTATATTGTACTATATTATATTTTACTATATTATATTGTATTTATATTATATAATATTATACTATATTGTATTATATTATATCATATTTTATTATATTATGTTATACTATATTATATTATACTATATAATATTATTTCATATTATATTATATTATATTATATTATATTATATTATATTTTATTACATTATATTATATAATATTTTATTGTATTATATTATATTATATTGTATTATATTATGTTATATATATTATATTATATTATATTATATTATATTATATTATATTATATTATATTATATTATATTATATTATATTATATTATGTTATGTTTTATTATATTACATTATATTATAATGTATTGTATTATATTATATTATGTTATATCATATATTATATTGTATCACATTATATTATATTATATTATATTATATCATATTATATCATATTATATTATATTATATTATATTATATTATATTATATTATATTATATTATATTATATTATATTATATTATATTATATTATATTATATTATATTATATTACATTATACTATATTATATCATATTATATTATATTGATCAATGACTGTGTCTTATGTTTATTTCCTTTGTTGCAGATTATCAGAAGGATGGCGTAGACTTGCAAGGACAGTCCTGACTTATTCTGGTACATATGCTGAAAGTACACACCCTCATAACAGAAACGCACTATCACATCTTCAGTAAAATGTCTGCATCGTGCCTACTTTGCCATTGAAATAAGGAATCAAGACAAGCCATGGGCTACTCGCATTGCCTGTTTGAAATGTATTTCTGGGTTAAGCCACTGTAGTAAAGGAAAACGTAAGTCAATGCAAATTAGCATACCGATGGTTGGTCGGGAACCGAAATATTCCCATGATGAAGCCGCTAGGGAGGATTGCTAAAAGAAACACATCAAATATCCAAACATTACATCTGATATTCGACCTGTACCACACAGTGATGACGTCCCAGTACCAATTTGTCCTGAGAATGTGCGCCGCAGCAGTTTAAATAACTCTTCTAGTAGTGACCGTGAAGATGCAGATGTGCATGAAGAGTTTCACCCTACCGGGATCCCTGGGAAAAGCCCTCAGTTGTTTGAACAAAGTGAGCTAAATGACCTTGTTCAAGATCTTGAGCTGTCAAAAGAATCTACACAATTACTAGGCTCAAGGTTAGCAGATAAGAACCCTTTGGGAAGCAGCACATGATTTGCATGGTATAGGCATCGAGCGCAAAAACTTGTGCGGTCCTTTACTAAGAGAGGTGACATGGTATATTGCCATGATGATGCAGGTCTTGTGGGAAACATATAATATTACATTATACCATATATTATATTAAATTGTATTATATTATATTATACCCCTGCGGGGTGCAGGGATGACCCGTCATCCAGGAGGTGCTCAGATGAGAGGAAGGGTGGGAGGGGTGTGGAGTGTATTTGGGGATGAAATGGGTGGGAGTGTTTTTATGCCTTTCCCTTTTTGGCTACCTCCCTTGGAAGGGGGAAAAAGCCTTGGTATATGTATGTATGTATTATATTATATTATATTATACTATACTATATTGTATTATATTATATTATATTATATTATATTATATTATATTATATTATATTATATTATATTATATTATATTATATTATATTATATTATATTATAATATATTATATTATATTATATTATATTATATTATATTATATTATATCATATCATATTATGCTATATTATATCATATTGCATTACTTTATATCCTATTATATCATATCTAACATACTTTATTATTTTATATTACATTATGTTATGTTTTATTATATTTTAGTACGTTGTATTATGGTTTATTAAGTTATGTTATATTATATCATGTTGTATATATGTTATATTATATCATATTATGCTATATCACGTATATAATGTGATATGTATTATTATTAATATCTCTATATTATATCATCATATGAAATTATATCATTATATTATTACTTCATGGTATTCCAATATTGCATAATTTGTGATGTTGTGAGGGTAACGGACAGTGCAAGTCACAATTAATATTTTCTTGTTATAAGTCTAGGGATATTTATTTCAAATATAATGACGTTATGTAAAAATAATTATGAAATAAAGTAATTTTATATACATACTCAAGACAAACTATGTAAGCAAAATAAGTTAACAGATATCACTGCTTAATGCAGATGTGGTTATCGAAGTGAATAAAATATTCGAATTATTCTACACTGAATGGCTTCTGCGGAAAGTTTATTGCAATCATCGGCAAAGAAGAAGGCTATTTTGTTTTTCTGTATTTCTATGTTAAATTAATGCCATGGCATCCCTTTCGTAACGGCATAGTAAAGCTTTTCTCGATTAACCACTTCTGTACCGGAAGACATTTTTCTTTTGTTACTGGAATGCTGCAGGTGATTTTATACTTAACTATTTATGGTTAATGTAATGCAATTTCATTCACTCTCCATAGTCGTGTCGGTTGAGGTGGGAGAGGGTTATGTCGGCATGGAGCCCCTAGACAGTATCGACTTGTGTTCACCAAAAGTCAGATTCTGTTGTTGTTATGCCTCGTACAGCTGCAAGGTTATTTTATTCAGCAGAGGAGAAATCTCAACCCTATACATAGTTTGACTGCTGCTGACTACTTGTATTTTTGTTCTGGCTATAACCAGGCAATTCGATTATAAGTATCAAGATTAAATTTAGGAATATATTTGAGTCGTAAAATGCATCTTCCTGTTCAAAGTTCATTTGCTAATGTAAAATGTAAAGCACGTAATGTATGAATTACAATAAGACGAAAATTAATATGTTTTGTGTCAACATCAGATGAACCTATTGTAAAAATGATAGTAGAATGTAATAGTGGCTGTACGAATAATCATTCAATTAAAGCATTCTTTCACTTTAATATCAACACTGTATCCTCTGCTCACATTTTTACTGCCTTGCGTGTGAATGTTAAAGACAGTCTTTAGCAATGCTTACTAAAAGAGATTGTTATTAATGTTTTTGTGTTGTCGAGGCACAGGGTATTTTCTATTATTCTTCGACATAGCATAACTTAGAGCTTAGCATTGAAATTGATACGACGTAATGATAAAGGCCTCATTTTATTTATTTTTCATGATATCTATGTTCATAAGATTCTTTGAGTCTGGGAACGTTAGAGGTGAGAGTGTATATTGGGATGGGATGGACTGTTCTGATAGCCTGCCTTTCCATCATTGCAATCGCTTTATCCACATTACTATATTTATAGTAGCTTTAATGTTCCCAGTTTCTTATATAAATGTTGAAACTCAATATATATTACAGACGACAAAGTTGTATATGTAAACAATCATCTAATTATTTCTATAATGCCTAGATTTTCTTATCTTGGTAAATTTCAACATTTGATATGCGTGTCAATCGATGTTTTTGAGTGTATCGGTTCAAAATTATGATATATTCAACATCTCGTTGAAGATTAAAGGCTCAGAAGACAGTCCAATATATTCTAATGTATTCGATCCCTTAATATTTTTTTCAGACAAGCGTATATTCCCAATTCAAAACACAGCCAAGGGTGTCAATGGGGCCAAACAGTATTAAACCTCATAAGCACTCTCAGTATAAAACGAATAGTTGCCAGATAGTAATGTGAAAACAAATGTATATATGCACATTAGTGTCAACGTTTTCGGCGGAAGGGTAGTTCCCAGAACATCATTGGATTATGAAATTGTGCCCAAGTGGGCGTGCTGATCATATTGCACTTGTGGATGGATCAGAGAAGGGTTTAAGACAGTTGCGGAATTTGGGAGGAATTCTGATAGGAGGAACTTTAAAGTAAATGAATGTAAAAGCAAGGTGATGAGATGTGTATGGGTTGAGGGTGGCAGTAAGTTTGAAGTAAATCTTAAAGGTAAATGGTAAGAGGAAGTGGATAATATTAAGTATTTAGTGTTACCTGTATCAAGTAATGGAGGGGAGAGAAAGAAGGTAAATTGTAGAGTAAGG
>NC_134780.1:63640949-63648449 GCF_046742065.1 Oratosquilla oratoria | reverse complement strand
AGCGTTATTTTATAACCCTCACTAATAAATTCTATAAACATTATTTGGTTTAAAGTAGGTGACCAGCATAGAGGTTTGGCACCCATACTGCCTATGTCACATATGTTAGGTTTCGTACAGGATGGACAAAACATTTACGCTATCTGTATTTTGCTATTCCTGTGGTTTGGAGGGAATCAAAACGCTTCAGAGTGCTAGTTCTGTTAGGCAACTATGAATGATATAAAACCAACAAGGTCCTTGCGATAGCCCAGTGGTTACAGTGCCGAACTCATGAGCAGGTGGTCGTGAGTTTGATTCCCGGGACCCAGTGGGGTTACCCTACCAGAGGTTTCTCACTTCCTACTTCGTGTGACTGGGATAGTAAGTTGCATCAAAATCCAAAATGACAACAAAATATTCAAATTCGCCACCTGTTTTGCGAACAGTATCTCAAGCAATATTTTGCAGTGTCAAAGACTTTAAAAAACGTGACACTGAGTGACAATGAGTCTGGTGATGACATAGTGCACTAAGTAAGAGAAAATATACATTCAACATATGTAACAAATTGTTGGATTACTGTACATCTAATGAGTCGAGGAGATCGTAATGATTTCATCCGCGAATAAAAAAAGAAAAGAAAAAAAGAAAAAAAAGAAGAAGAAGCCAGCTGAATTTCTGGGTTCCAGGTTAAAGAGCTGTTGTTGTTGTTTTTTCGAGAAAAAAATTAAGTTTGTATTAATTTTATTGTAATCGCCATGACGCTTTCAAAGACATCATCGCCTTTGAAAGTGATGTTGCTTTTTATAATCATATTCATTCTCTTATGGAAGGAGTTAAATACAAATATTACGCAGGTGAGTTGCGCTTATTCATTAATTCATCAAAATTATGCTTAATTAAAATTGGTTAAATTCCATAACAGAAATAAACTCCCTTTTCTTTAGTTCACGCAGTTATTGTGACAGAATCATAAAATAACATGAAGCTTCAATTAGCCATGAGGACTTCAAGTAGAATGTGTGTGGGTACCTAAAGACGCATGATAACTCAAATTACGATAAAAAAAATTGGTGTCGACTCTGTGATTTAGATGGTCGGAACGGGAAAAATCATTAGGTAAAGAAAATGTGGCCAAAATGAATAACACTGAAAAAGAATGTCATCATTACTCTTGTTATTGATCGGTTTCTTTTGCACATCAAGCACAGGTTTATGGAAAATTTTGCTAATAGTATGAAGTCCCATATTTGAAGAATAAACTCGTCGGATTCATTGATGTGAAAATCAAGGAGGGTGCTTTTGTAGAATAATAGATTAGGGAATTGTTTCGAGAGGAAAAAGAGCAAAATGATATTGTAAACGATGTCATATAATCTTGGAGTACAACACAATTATAAAAAATCGTCTTTTTGGACGCGTACTTTTTTTTTCTATATAGCATTCTTGGAAATCAGTTGTGAGGACGGAGAAAAATCACCAGTGTACTTTGAATATAATCAATGTTGCAAATGTAATATTGTCTTTATGAGTGAATTATAAAAATGTATTGTAGAATGTAATTGCTCTGCCATTTAGAAACCATGTGCAATGAAGACATCTTAAAAGATATCAAAGTTCAAAGTGAAGATTACTATAAAAAGGACCAGTGTATTCATTCTGAAAATCTTCGCACACTCATTGAAACAATTTCAAAACTCTTAATTCATCGCCTCATTTCTTTTACTAACTCTACTATTGCTCACAGCCTGTTCTAATTTTTACGTACAATTTTTGCTAATAATTCCATTCAGTTACACACAAATTTTGTTTCTCTCCAAATGCTGTCCCTCCTACACCCATAAGCCAAAACAACTACACTCTCAAACTCAGTCTAGGTTTTTCCTTTCATATCAGATACAACCATCAACCCAAACAACCACACTCTCAAACTCAGTCTCGGTTTTTCCTTTCATATCAGATACAACCATCAACCCAAACAACCACACTCTCAAACTCAGTCTTGGTTTTTACTTTCACATCAGATACAACCATAAACCCAAACAACCACACTCTCAAACTCAGTCTCGGTTTTTCCTTTCACAACAAATACAACCATAAACCCAAACAACCACACTCTCAAACTCAGTCTTGGTTTTTCCTTTCACATCAGATACAACCATAAACCCAAACAACCACACTCTCAAACTCAGTCTCGGTTTTTCCTTTCATATCAGATACAACCATAAACCCAAACAACCACACTCTCAAACTCAGTCTCGGGTTTTCCTTTCATATCAGATACAACCATCAACCCAAACAACCACACTCTCAAACTCAGTCTCGGTTTTTCCTTTCACATCAGATACAACCATAAACCCAAACAACCACACTCTCAAACTCAGTCTCGGTTTTTCCTTTCATATCAGATACAACCATCAACCCAAACAACCACACTCTCAAACTCAGTCTTGGTTTTTCCTTTCATATCAAATACAACCATATACACAAACAACCACACTCTCTAACTCAGTCTCGGTTTTTCCTTTCATATCCGACTTGCTCAAGGCTACCACACCTTTCTTCTCTAAAACATAATAGTAATCCCCACCATTTGATGAATGAAAAATAAATAAATAAAAGAATAAATAAATAAATAAATATCTAAATGAACAACCACACTCTCAAACTCTCGGTTTTTCCTTTCATATCCGACTTGCTCAAGGCTACCACATAATACTAATCCCCACCATTTGATGAATGAAAAATAAATAAATAAATGAATAAATTAATAAATAGATAAATAAATAAATAGATAAAAGAATGAATGTATTGATAAGTAAATACATAAATAAATTATCGAATGAATGAATTAATAAACAAATAAGTAAATAGATGTATAATCAAATAATTAGATAAACAAATGAATAAATAAATAAATAAATAAATAAATAAGTAAATAAATGAATGAGTAAATAAATAAATTGATAAACTAATAAATAAATAAACAAATGAATTAATTATAACTTATAATTAATTAATTTGTTTATTTATAAGTGATTATACGAATAGATAAGTAAGCAAATAGACAACAGTGGTCAACAAAAAGAAACTTTTTCCTCCCAAGAGCTAACCTATGTGAATTTAATGTTTATTAAATGAAATTAAAATACCTTTTCAGAATTTGTCTCTAAGACATGTTTTTTTCGTGATATTATAGTTTAATCTTGTAACAAATATATGTCTTTAACTAATATATCAGGGTAATATCACTAATGTATTGACCTTTTTAATGTAGTGATATTAGCTTTCCGGCTAGCAAAGTAGGGCTTCACTTTCCTTAGTACCGAGTTTCCATATTCAAAATGTTGTGGTGAAACCTCTAACCATGCTCGTCCAAGTAAGAGTCCAAGAAGTGGATTTATAGGCTCATATTCTATTCCAGGTTTTTTGTATGAAGTCTATGCAAAATTTCTTAAATGATAACTATGCAGTATTTCAATATCAGTTAGCACTCCATGAAACTTATGATCTTACATCAGTTTCCTAATCTGTAGTTCTACAAAAGTACCTTCTTTGATTTGTCATCACTTACTGTGTGAAATATATTTCTCAAATATTTAAATCCCTCACCAGTTTTATTCATACCTTTAACAAAATTCTTCACTAACCTTAGCTTGATATATAAAGGCAAATAATTTTTCTCAGGTGATACAACATTTTTTTTTATAATATTTTTGGATTTAGAATGTGAAAACACCTGGAAAAGAAGTGACCTCTCTCTTAGGATGAATTCTTTATTGACCAGTGTAACTGAATAAGTAGATACCCAAACAAATGAATAGATGAATACATAAATGAATAAACAAATAGCTAAATGAATAAGAAAAAACAAAGTAAATTAACAAACAGACAAGTAAATAAATAAGTAAATACAATTTTAATGTTTTTGGATTTAGATTGTGAAAACACCTGGAAAAGAAGTGACCTCTCTCTTGGGATGAATTCTTTATTGACCAGTGTAACTGAATAAGTAGATACCCAAACAAATGAATAGATGAATAGATAAATGAATAAACAAATAGCTAAATGAATAAGAAAAAACAAAGTAAATTAACAAACAGACAAGTAAATAAATAAGTAAATACAAATAAAGAAATAGATGAATATGTAATTAAATAAATAAATAAATGAACAAATATCTAAATAAGCAAACATGAAAAAAATAAAGAATACATACTTAGATAAATAGATGATTAAGTAAATAAACAAATAGATAAAGAATAAATAATAAATAAGTAAATGAACAAATAATGAATAAATAAATAAATGAATAAATAATGAATAAATAAATAATTAGATTAATGATTTAATAAAAAAAATACAAAATAAGTATAATGAATAGATGAATAGATACATAAATAAATTTGTAAATACGTAAATGAATACATGAATAGATTAACAAACAAATTAATTAATATATAAGAAAATGAATGAATAAATGAGTAAATGTATAAATAGACGAATAGATATATAGGTAAATATATTACTTAATATCTCATCTAATGTATAAATAAACGAGAAAGTAAATAAATCACTGGATACTTAGATAAATAGACAGATAAATAAGTAAACAAAGAAAATATGATAAAAACTGCTTTCCTGAAGATTAGCAGGTGTAAATTTTAGCAACGAGAATTATCTTTGCACCCATACCAATCTGTACAGAAAACTATAGCATACTATGAATAACAAAATACAGTGTTGGATATGGTATCAGGATTGAAATAGTTAAATCTGATTGAAATACAGTAGTTAGTCTTTTCCAGTGAATCATTCGAAATACGTTGAAGCATGATTTTTTTTTGTGACGCCGTTAAAATATGACACTATCATTAGATTAATCAGGAGAATAGTTAACTTGTTGGAAGTTGGTAACATGGTAACACCCTATTAATTGATCCAACACTGTAATGAACGAAGCATGTGATTGTGTCTAAGATATGTTACAATGAATTTTTGATATCTAGGCTAACCAAAAATGAAATCGATTCCTCAGCTTATTGAAATTATATATAGGGATAGGTTTTAAGAAACTCAAGTTTATTTACTGGTCATCGATGTTTGAATCATAATTCATTACATTCAAACCTGTTAAAATAGTCAGGGATTTTTTTTTTATTAAGTCATGCACGAACTTTAACAGTAGATGTGTTCAGTGCCAGATCGATGAGGAATTTTACTTTTAATGTCTGTCCTTATACAAACACTGGGTTCATTCACGTAGTCCTTGGCATATTTGAGATTTTTTACTCAAATAGCTTTTTAATATTTAGTAGGTAAATGGTACTGAATCATACACCACGATGTTCAAATACTAAAGAGAGAGCAGATAGGGTCAATAAGAATATTCTTGTATTCCTTGTGTGTTGGGAGAGAAGACTAAAACGAAAAGAAAGGTGGCTACAAACCACAGTCACATTGGTCATTATTCTGTGAAAGAAAAATATAGCAGCGAGGGGTGCTCAAGGTTATGTTGCCGCTGTCTACTGCACCATATCACTAAATGTCTCCCTTTGTATAATACCTTTGTATAATATACATATACATATATATATATATATATATATATATATATATATACATATACATACATATATATATATATGCATATGTATATATGTATATATATATATTTATATATATGTATATATAAATATATATATATATATATATATATATATATATATATATATATATATATATATACATATATTAGGCATGTAGTCACCTATACCGGAAAGGATTTAATTTTTTCTAAGGTTAAGATCGATTCAATAGTAGCGACAAGGAACTATGTTAGCATTTTTCTCTCTTTTTCTCTATGTACACACACATACGCACACATGCAAACGCACACAAATACACACAAACACACACACACACACACACACACACACACACACACACACACACACACACACACACACACACACACACACACACACACACACACACACACACACACACACACACACACACACACACACACACACACACAATTCATCATTTGTGACATTTAATAATAATAAAATTATTATCAAGCAAATGTTTGACTGTACTGACATTCGTAAAAATACATTTACATTAAAACTTTTTAATAAATCTGTGATATTTAACAAATTTTCTTGAAATGGTAAAATGATAAAATTATGCTTACTGAAACTTAGTTTTGACTGGAGGTTATGTAATGTTTTCCTTGCAAAAGTGCAGCCAATATCCAGGAATTGTTTAGGGTATTTTAGATTATACCCAATGTTAAAAATATTTCTGATTTCTTCGTGAATGTATTCTTCACTGCATATACGGAAGGCTCTAAGAAACAAAGTTGAGAAGACTGATCGTTTAACGCTAATGGAAAGAACATTTCAAAATATTTCATAAACCCCAGCCAAAATGAACTGGGTAATTTGGCGCAGAAGACTATGAGTCAACAAATCATTGTTTCTTTGATTTTCCGTAGAATTATTACCGCTTCTATAACCGAGATCTCATGGAGATAAATCACATCTGATATAGAGGCTTACATTCCGTACAAATTTCCTAGTTCTAATTCTATATAACACTGGTTAATCCACACTATTTCTTATGTTATCCGAAAGAAAATCAAAGCTACGAGCAATACTGCTTTCTTCAATCTCCAAGAAAAAACATAAAATAATATATTTTTTATGAAAGGTAAATAATCTGTCTCCCACCGGGCCAAGCTTTCTTGATTAACGTTAAGTACAGGAATATTCCCTCTTGTATTTCTTCACACGACTTCTGGCACCTAGCCAACACAAGAAAAATAACATCTTAGACTATACCTTTCCTCTGCAGTGGTAGAAAATTTGCAATGTGGTGAAAATTTCTTAAAAGAAAAAAACAAAAAACAAAACAAAAACTCAAAGGTCCTGAGGCGACAACTGTTCCTTGTCTCTCTAATTCATAAATACTGTCGCTGTGGATATCAAGTTTTAATATTCTTTGCATAGATTAGGATCGGTGGTGGAGAGAACCACATGTTCAAGAAATCAAATTGGTGCAGTGTAAGCCTAATCTTGCTTAGGTTCCCATGTCCTTCTTTGAGCTGCGGCATTAAAAAGTTTCCGTATTTTAGAGAAACGAGTTTTTCGAGTTTTCGTAGTTTTTGTCTGCCTACAGCAAAAGAGCACTGCTATTCAGAATTGGCGAGATCGTACATTGATGGGTTGACGAAGTCTTTCCTCCACATCATGAGAAGCTCATAGGTTATCCAGATAACCACTTTCATAACAAAAACGTTGAAGTTCCTCTTTTCTGTTCTTCAGCTGTAGATCCACAGATTTCCGGCGACAATCACGAATAAATAGGACTTCAGTGTTAACACATTATTAAGACGAATATGAGATGGGTAGTGTTGCGTGATGTGAGAGAAAGAAGGAAAGCAAAGATAGACACACTGTAAATTCAACATGCATGTGAGACTCAATGTTCTAATAGTTTTAGATATAAAAT
>NC_134780.1:63613449-63623449 GCF_046742065.1 Oratosquilla oratoria | reverse complement strand
GAAACATGGGGAGGTAGTGAGGTCCACCCCATGTATAAAATGCCCACAGCCTGTTTGTACACCATTCCTTTAAAAAAAAAAAAAAAAAAAAAACACCTGCGAAACTAGTCAGAAATAAACTTAAGACTAAGACTAAGACTGTATATATATATATACAGATATATATATATATATATATATACAGATATATATTTATATATATATATATATATATATATATATATATATATAAACATATACAAAAGAAATACATTAGGGGGAATTAAGACAGGTCCATTACGACCTAACTTGCTCAGCACTCCCGGACATTTGATTCGGCTACTGTCAAGAATTTTGTTTGTTACAAAGTTATATAATTTATACATTACCATACTCATATTCATGTTGTTCTCAAATGAAGCTTTAATATAATATGATTCTATGAGATTTTTCTCCTTAATGTCCTTGCTTAAGACAATTTTCTTTGTGTTATCCCAATCAATACAATGATTAAAGTCCCTTAAACATAAAAACAACCCACATGAAAATTTACCTGTTTTGACGTTATATTTATGTTGGTTAATTCTCGACTTTAAATGTTTGCCTGTTTGTCCAATATGCCTAAAGTTACAATTTTTGTAAGGAATACTATAAACACGGCCTTCACTACAAGCAGGTGAGTTTTTAATCAATCGGCTTTTAACAGTGTTTTAGATTTGTTAATATATTTAGAAGATGAATTGAAAAAATATGATATGCCTCTGCCGGTCCACACAAAAATCAGTCTCATTACGTTATGTGTTTTTGATTCAAATTTAAATTCAATGTTAAAATTTATATGCAAAAGTTTGGAGTGGGAATAGGGAATCTTTTATCTCCTGTTTTAGGCAACTTGTATATATATATCTTTTTTTTTTGCCTAAATTTTTTCCTAGGAAAGCCATTTGGCATAGATGTGTTGATGATACATTGTGCATTTGGCATATTGACGGGTCCCCATTCCTGTCACGACTCACCTCCACCTATAATTTGTAGATTAATAAGAGACTTGGGAGGACAACACTTACCATTAGTAACACTGCCTCCAAACTTAACGGTGAATGGACAAAAGTTATAATCTATTAAGTACATCATCACACATTAACTACTGAGGGTAGACAAAAAGAAATATATATATACATATATATATATATATATACATGCATACATATATATATATATATATATATATATATATTTATATATATTATCAACCACAAAGCACTTTGATTCTAAACCAACAACATCGGAAGAACCGTAGAGGCACATGCAGAAATTGAAACGTGGTACGCCCGAGGACTTTAACCAACGGCTATATATATATATATATATATATATATATATATATATACATACATATATGTATATATATATACATATATACATATACTTACATATATATGTATATGTATATATATATATATATATAAAACACACGAATAGCCACACACACAATAGCACAAAGTAGTATGCAGCTGATACTTTAGGGTCTACATGGGGCCCCCCTACGTATCAGAGCCACACATCATTTTGTCTGTGATAGAGGAAATCTCCGTTCATAGTAAAATCATGACTCGTTTATTATACTGCGGCTGTCCCTCCATTATGCTGTCCCCCCACCCATTGTTACTGTCCTGTACTATTTCTCTGAATATTTATTTCCTTTTTTCCCCACCAAGTCTTCCCACTTGAGTCTTGTGAGGCAAAAAAAAAAAAAAAAAAAAAAAACGGGACGGGGAGAGGACTAGGAATCCTGCTACCTGTAGCCCCACAAGAGACATTCCTAAAAAAAAGTAAAGGCATAAGAGGGTCTAGGAGTTCTCCAAAGAGTAACCTAAGGTTTGGGCCTTTTAATGTTCGTGGATGTTGTACAGATGAGAGTAAAAGGGAAGAGATAGGCAGTATATTTGTGAGAAGAAAGATGGATGTGTTGGCATTGTGTGAAGCTAAGTTGAAAGGGAGGTGTGAGTGTGAGTTTGGGAGTGTAGTTGGGAGGTTCTCAGAAGTGAATAGAAGACGAGGATGAGAAGGGGTGACTTTACTGGTAAGTAAAGAAATAGGTAAGCGTGTAGTGGAAGGAGGTTTCTTCAAGGTTAATGGAGTTGTGGGTTTTTGTAAGTGCATATGGGCCTGGTAGTGAGAAGAATGTAGAGGAAAGGGAGGTATTTTGGAATGATTTAAGTAAGTGTATAGGTGGATAAGGGAGAAATGTCAGTGTAGTTATATTGGGTGACCTTAGTGCTAGGTTAGAAAATGAACCAATAGACGGAGTAATTGGGAAGTGTGAAGTTCCAGGAAAAAATTATAGTAGAGAGCTGATGGTGGAGATGTGTCTCGAAAGATAATTGATGATAGCAAAGACAGTGTTTCGGAAGAAAGTAAAGCAAAAGTTCATATGGGAGAGAGTGGCGGATGAAAGGGTGGTAGATAGAGCGTTAATGGATTATATAGTGGTAACCAGGAGTATAGTAGAAAGAGTTAGGGATATACATGTTCTAAGTGGGGGAATATCAGATCATTTTTTGGTGGAAGGTAAGTTTAGAATGGAGGATAGGTGGAGAAAGAGGAAAAGGGCAGAAGGTAGGGAGTTACTTAGAGTGAACTACTTAAATGAGAAAGAAAAGGAGAAGCAGTATAAGAAGAAGCTTAGAGAGAAGTGGGAGGGAGTGAAGGATAGAGTAGAAGTAGGAGTGGAGGAAGAATGGGGGATGATTCAAGGAGGAAGTCATAAGGTGTGCAAAGATGATGTGTGGAACAAGGAGGACAGGAGCAAATAGAAGGAAGGGTAGTGAGTGGTGGGATGAGGAATCAAAGAAGAGTGTTGAAGAGAAGAAGTAGGCCTTCATAGATTGGTTTCGAATTAGGACGAGGGGATCATATGAGAGGTACAAAGTAATGAGAAGAGGAGTAAAACATAAGATAAAGAAAGCAAAGAGGAGAGCAGATGTGAAATAGGGTAAGAGTATGACAAAAAAATGAAAGTAAGAAAAAGATGTTTTTGAAAGAAATTAAGAGAGGAAGAGGAGGTGAATCAAGTAGAGAAGAAAAGGTAAAAGATGCAGATGAAGAGATGATAACGGAAGAGGAGACAGTGAGAGGTAGATGGGCATAATATTTTTAGGGAGTTGCTTGATGTTAAGGAGGATAAGGAAAGGTAGTTGCAGTGGGAAGCGCAAAGACAATTACGTGATGGGTGAGAAAAATGGAGGAGATATAAGGAAGGACGAAGTGAAGGCAGTTGTTAAGATGATGATACCAGGTAAGGCACCTGGGTTGGAAAGATGTCATGCAGAATGTCTGATAAAAGGAGGTACAGTGAATATGGACTGGCTGTTGAGGTTATTTAATGTTTGTTTAAGAAAGGGTAGAGTGCCTGGGGACAGGAGGAGTGCCTGTATGGTTCCACTTTACAAGAGAAAAGGGGATAAATGTGAGTGTAGTAGTTTCAGGGGGATCAGTTTGTTAAGTGTAGTTGGGAAGGCTTATGGGAGGATCTTGATTGAGAGGATTAGGAGAGGATCAGAGGGAGTCATTTTGAGGAACAGTGTGGGTTTAGTACAGGTAGGGGTTGTGTAGACCTTTTTTTTTGTGGTAAGACAGATATGTGAAAAAGCTATAGGAAAAGGTAAGGATGTTTTTTGGGCTTTTATGCACCTGGAAAAGGCTTATGACAGCGTAGACAGGAATGCACTGTGGGAGGTATCGCAGATACATGGGATAGGAGGAAAGCTGTTCAGAGCAGTCAAGAGTTTTTAGGAGAGTAGTAGAGCTTGTGTTAGGATTAGAAATGGAGAGAGTGACTGGTTTAAAGTAAAGGTGGGACTTCGTCAGGAATGTGTTTTGTTGCCTTGGCTGTTCAATTCAAACATGGATGGGGTGGTAAATGCAAGGGTAGTGGGTCAGGGATTCCTCCAGTCTCTCTCCCTTAATACTCACTTTCAATCTGCTGCCACTTTCTTCCTTTGTTCATCTCATCACCTTACTTTTACCCACGTTTATCTTAAACTTCTTTCGTACATCTTCCCAAAATCTGTCACCAACTTCTTCAATCCCTCCTCTGATCCTACTACAAGCACAGTGTCGTAAGTAAACAACAACTGACTTATCTTCCACTTTTCTTCATTTCCTTTAACGTGGGTAAAAGTAAGGTGATGAGATGAACAAAAGAAGAAAGTGGCAGCAGATTGAAAGTGAGTATTAAGGGAGAGAGACTGGAGGAAGTGGATAGTTTTATATACTTGGGTGCGAATGTGGCAGGAAAGGGAGGAGTGGTGGTGGAGGTAGAATGTAGATTGAGAGAAGCAAGTAAATGCCTTGGGGGATTGAAAAATGTAATGAGAAATAGATATTTGGGAATGGATACTGAAAGAAGATTATATGAAGAAGTGATTGTGCCAAAAGCTCTATACGGAGCAGAAACATGGATTATAATGGAGGAAGAGAGGAGGATTTTGAATGCGTTTGAGATGAGGTGCCTGAGAAGTACGAGTATGATAGGGGTTACTAGGCTAGATAGAGTGAGAAATGAGGAGATGAGGAGGAGAACAGGGGATGGAAAGGGAGTTGGGAGATAGGGGTGATGAGAGAATATTAAGATGGTTTGGACACATGGAAAGAGTGAGTGAAGAAAGACTGGTAAAAGAGGTGCGGAAGGCAGAAGTGGAAGGAGTCAACACAAGTGGTCGACCTAGGATGAGATGGATTGATGGGTAAAAGAGGCATTGGGGAGTGCCTGTTGATGAAGGACGGGAGAGGACAGAAGATAGGGGTAAATGGAAATTGGTTGTGTATGGATGATGCTGTGATGCATGAGGGGGAGTAGGTGGGGGATGGGGTGTGTGGGGGTATGTATGAGAAATAAATTGACGCAGCCGGAAGTGATTTCTTCTCGTCTTCTTTTCTGTATAAGGGGACGGAGAGGGGATGTCGTCGATTAATGAAGCGGCCTTACTGTGGATGTGCTGTGTCTTGCGACACTGCTTCTGACCCATGGCAGTGAACAAGATGCAGGAACGACCCGTCACCTGGGAGGTGCCAAGATAAGAGTGAGGGAAGAGGGTAGATGGAATTGAAGTATGTAGGGGATGGAATGGGTGGGAGTGGATTTTATGCCTTTTGTTTTTGGCTACCTCCCTTATAAGGGAAAAAATGCCTTTAGTGTATGTATATGTATGTATACTGTATTCTGTCGTTTTTTTTTATTAGTTGGTTCATCACCTGCAAATGGTCTAGAGTTGAATATCCGCTTCTAAATCCTGCCTGTTCTCTCAGTTGGGTTCCATCTAAAACTTGACTTAGTCTATTTGTAAGGATCTTTGAGAATACTTTATATACATTTGATAGTAAGCTAATTGGTCGATAGTGTCTAAGGTACTTCTGATCTCCTTTTTTATGAAGCAAAATTACTATAGCATGGTACCATGATTCAGGGATGCTTTCTTGACGTAAGCACTGTGTGTACAACTGAGCTACCCCTAATATGAACTTCTTTCCCAACGTCTTTCAAGAGATCTATGGATATACCATCTTCCCCAGGTGCTTTACCTCGTTTCATATATTTTAGAGCAAATTCTACTTCTTTTGTAATCTCTGGTACACTACTAAAGTCTACAGATCAATTTACTGACTCAACCTACGGTCTTCGACGAGTAAAGCTCTTGGTAAATTCTTCTACTCTGCAGGTCACCCATATCAAGCAGGTTTTGTAAGAAAGATCAGACAAAGAGCAGCTCACACACAGTCATAGGGCCCACTGCTAACTGGCATGTCCCTGATGGCGAACAGGGAATTTCCTCATAGATATATGGGGTACCGTCATAATGACGGCGTGGACCCTATATGTATAGGGGTTCACCGAATATGATGAATAAGGTGTCACCAGAGAAATATCTCACAAAAAAAAAAAAAAACAATTGGCAAGGGGGTGAGATTACTGCCAAAAACCCCTTCATAGTATCCATGAATAGTAGAACCAAAACAAAACCGGGCGATCCTGTTGGATAATCGTCTAAAAGTCGAACCGCATTGCCTCGTGTGCTTACGGGTAGTGTGCCACCGAATGTGAGTAAGTACTATCTAAGTAGATTCAAGTCTTAGACATAAAATATCATGAAGAAAATGAAGATCTATACTTACAACGTAAGAACTCTCTCAGAAGACCACAGGCTGACGAGTTTAATAGAAGAACTAAACAACAGCAAGTGAGACATCGTATGACTGAGCGAAGTCCGAAGAGCGGGAGAAAAGCTGATACAATTACAAGATAGTCACCACTTGTTCTATTATAAAAGTAGGGAAAAAAACATTCTAGTGCAATAAGATTCTTGATAAACCGAGAGGTTGCTGGTAACGTAATTAAGTTCAGTAGTTTAGCAAAAAGGGTAGCTTGGATTGTGATTAGGCTGTAAAAAAACCTAAGAACCTTTTAGTATTACCTTACAGTAACAATCTTTCTCAAGTTCCTCTTCTACTTAAAACATGGAATATTGAATTAGCTTTTAATAACCCATGTACTTTTAAGAAATTAATAATTAATAATTCTACCGCTGATTCTGATGGCTGCATATACAAAATCCCTTACAGAGATTGTGAAAAGTATTACATTGGACAAATGGGCAAAGAACTATCAACTAGAATTAAACAACATAAATATAGTGTTAAAACAGCACAAGAATCCAATGCTCTATTTGTTCACATGAAAAATTTCAATCATTGTATTAATTGGATTAATGCTTCCGTTATTATTTCTTGTAATTCATTTGTCAATAGAAACATAATAGAAAGTAGTACTATAGAAAATTCTGAAGGTTCTAATCCTAATATCAGTAATTGCATTTATAAATTAGATAAGTTTATCATTAACAAAATTTGTAATTAGGTTGTATGTGACCAAAATTAATTTGGTGAATTTTGATGTTATCTAGATTTCTTTTTCATTAATGACCTTATGTACTAAGACTTATTCTTTTTCATTTGTGACATTTGTACTTTGCCAGTTCCTTTCCTAGTGTATAATCCTGTGTCATCTTGTACTATGCCAGTTTCTTTCCTAGTGTTTAATCTTGAGACATCTCGTACTATGCCAGTTCCTTTCCTAGTGTATAATCTTGTTATTCATAAACCTCTTTGTAACACAATTTTTTCTGTATTCCCCTGAAGATGTGAATTACACCAAAACGCTTGGGAGTTACTGTTTACTTCCGATTTCCTTAGTGGCTACCAGCAATATATCTATATATCTATATATATATATATATATATATATATATATATATATATATATATATATATATATATATATATATATATATAAATAGAATCGCCAATGACGACGATATCAATCAAATCAAATAATTCCGACAGTTGTCGGTTAGAGTCCGGGGACGACTTTTGTAATTATTTTATATATACATATATATACACACACACACATATATATATATATATATATGTATATATATATATATTTATATATACATATACATATATATGTATATATACAGTATGTACATATATATACATATATATATATATATATATATATATGTATATATATATATATATACATATACATATATATATGTATATATATATATATTTATATATATATGCATATATAGATAAACATATATACATATATATATATATATGCATATATAGATAAACATATATATATATATATATACATATAAGTATATATATATGTATATATATATATATATATATATATATGTATATATGTATATATATACATATACATATATATATGTATATATACAGTATGTACATATATATATATATACATATATATATATATATATATATGTCTGTATATAAACATATGTATATGTACATATATATATACATATATATATATTTATATATATATGCATATATAGATAAACATATATATATATATATATATATGCATATATAGATAAACATATATATATATATACATATATGTATATATATGTATATATATATATATATATATATATATATATATATATATATATATATATATATACATCTTTGAATCTAAGTGGTTTCTCAGAATCATGGAGTTTCTGTGAACTCTTTTCATATTCATAGAGAGAATATATGATGTAAATCAGCCTAGCTTAATCACCAATATGATAAATGAAAGTCAATTTCGTGTACCATTTCCTGGAGTTGATCCTACTCACAGGGTTATTTACAGAAGAAATTACCCACGATGGTTTAAGTTGAATGGGAGCCTCATTGGAGAGGCCGTGAGGATTACCAACGGCATGTGACTGAAACAACGATCGACCGGGAGCATAACCCAAATTGATAATGTTGATATACATACTTGGAAATACACAAACACACACACACACACACTTAATCATACACACACAAATGCACACACACACACACACACACACACACACACACACACACACACACACACACACACACACACACACACACACACACACACACACACACACACACACACACACACACACACACACACACACACACACACACACACACACACACACACACACACACACACACACACACACACACACACACACACACACACACACACACACAAATTTGGGAGGAAAGACAGCGAGAAAGATCCGCGAAATAAAAGAAATAACGGTAACACAGAAAAAAATGGGGCCAAATAAAAAAAACCTTGACGTCAGAAAGTCACACAGGCCAGATGAACTTGCAAATTGGGTATGGAAAGAGTGTATAGATAAACTAACGGACAAAATACACAAGATAATTGACTTCTCACTCAAAGAAGGAAAAGTACGACAAGATTGGAAAAATGCAAATATTGTACCAATATAAAAAGGAGGAGGCAAAGTAAATCTTACAAACAATAGACCGGTATCGCTTACAAGCACAGTAGCAAAAATATGCGAATTTTTTTTTAGGAATAAATGGATTAAACTCTTGGAAGAGAACAAAATACTGAGCCCTAAACAATTTGGTTTTAGAAGTGGAAGATCATGTACAACAAACCTAATATGCTTTTACTTAAGATTAATAGAAATAATACAAGAAAGATACGGATGGGCAGATTGTGCTCTCTTGGACTTGCAAACGGCTTTTGACAAAGGACCACATAAAAAGCTACTGAAAAAAATACTAGGTGGAATACAAGGAAAGCTATTGGAATGGATGAAATATTTCTTGAACGGGAAAAGATGAGGGTGGTACTTTGAGACAAGAACTCAAATTGGGAAGATATGATAAGTGGAGTCCCACAAAGCTTTGTACTGGTTCCGTTAATGTTTACCATTTATATAAATAACATGGATGAAGGTGTGGAATGTTATATGAACTTCTTTGCAGATGATGCGAAACTACTAAAGAGATTAAGTACATAGGAAGACTGCAAATCACTTGAAATAGACCTGGACAAAGTCTGGGAATAGAGTCAGAAGTATTTAGTGAACTTTGACTTCATGGAGGAAGAAATGGTAAAGAAATTATTAGTTATACTGATAAGACCAAAATTTGAATACGCTGCGACACTATGGACACCTGGTTCTTAAAAAAAAAAAAAAAAAAATCAAAGAGCAACGGCAAAGATGGCACCAACATTCTCTAATTTGACATATGAACAAAGATTGGCTAAACTAAATCTACCAACCCTGGAAAAAAAGAAGAGAAAGAGATGATTTGTTAACCATCAACAGAATTATGAAAGGGATGTAAATTCCTGATACAGACGGCTTACTAAAGTGGGACAGAAGAAAAACAAATGGGCACGAGAAGAAACTTAACCCTTCTTAGGTAAAGTGGAGTCAGACAGACCCCATGCTTTTTTGTTTTTTACTTCTGATATACTAATATATTGCATATAGATATGTTCTCCCCTATACCTTCTTGACGAGTAAAGTAGTTTAAGGGGGTGAGAGGGTCATTCCTGAATCTTGCTCTATATAAGCTTTATAGAGCTTTTGGGCCCGTCAGACCCCACTTTACCTTA
>NC_134780.1:63593449-63595949 GCF_046742065.1 Oratosquilla oratoria | reverse complement strand
TATCAGTGGTCGAGCGGTGTAAGGCGGTAGTCATGGCGGGCCTCTTGTCGTCATGTACAGCGCAGGTTCGAATCCTTGCGCGATGGTCATAAAAAATAAAAATTATCTGATTAATGTCGCTGTCCACTAGCGAATTCCTCGTATACATATATATGTATACACACACACACACACACACACACACACACACACACACACACATATATATATATGTATATATATATATATATATATATATATATATATATATATGTATATATAACATATATATGTATATGTATATATATGTATATATATGCATATATATATGTATATATATTTATATATACATATATACATATATATGTATATATATATGTATATATATAAATAAAAGATCAAATTATGCTGTGAAAATGTATAAAATTACATTGTCTTTTCACCTTTAAATCTCTACAAATCTTCCAATTATGGTGACTGTACTTCAGAACACTGAGTAAGATTTTCATATTCTCATAACTTTTAGTTAACTGAACTTATTGCAGTCTTATTGCCAATGCTTAAAGGAACAGCTTTTAAACTTTGATTGGCCGACTCAATAAAAAGTCTCTATTCCACAGGACTATAGATTAAACCCAAGGCTTCAGCTAGTCCTAATAGAGAGTTGTCATGAATTGAAAAACTTGCGAAACTCTTCATTTCTTTTGTGATACCAAAAATATGTAGTTCCTGATGCAAGTATATTGCTTTCGTCAATGCGTGATTCAAGTATCTGGGCAGACTCTTTTGATAACCCTAAATCCCTTGTGAAGTCATTCGGTTGTGCTTGACTTTAAGTCTTTTGTTGGTTCTCATCAGGGATTGGAAGTAGATACGATGCATAAGTGTCTATATCTTCAAGCTGGGTATCATTCTCTTCAGCAATATCTATGTTCTTGGGTACACTTGGTACTGGAATTTCCGGGCCATGAGGCACTGGCTTTCTGGCAGAAGGGATATCAGGTGCTTGTTCTTCTTATTTACACCTGTAAATTTCATATAGGTAAAATGTCAAAGTAACTCCCGCTGGTTTTGGTAAATATAAGATATGTCAAAATACATATTTTCAAAATGATTTAATTAGAATATCGACTCTAAGTTATCGTTATTATTTTCAAATATGAGTTGCCTTGTAGGTAAGTCACGTAGAAACATATATGTCACATGATTCGTCCCTTCTCTTCACACCATGGGAAGACCAAAAAGGAAGGGACTTCCACTTGACCTTGCTCCAACATTTTAAACTTTGAAGACATGTTCTACAACATGTATGAGGAGCAAATATTGATCTTGATGTCTAATTCAGGAGCATGAATCTACAAACTAAGTAATTTTCGAATGCTGATCAGTCATTCTTATTTTGACATAATGTAGCAGAACCTGTTTGGATCATTTTTGTATCTCCTGTTTATTGTCAAATCCCTGCAATAGAATAAAAAAAAAATACAAAACACATACACACACGTACACACATATATATAAACGTGTATGTGTACATTTGCGTGTGTATAGACTTACAAAGCTGCACACCTTCCATTCCTACATTGAACGAGCACTGATCATCTGCTGATATAACGTAAATATGACAACACAGCCATACAAATCGTTGCCTAGGGTCCTTCATTGTATATCTAAACCTTTATATAGTGACGAATAACGTTTATCTATGTTATTATGTAATTAAATAATAAGATTTGCGTAACTTTCAGAAAATGACTTCATACCATTTGTGAAAGTGACTAATAATAAAAAAACATAAAAACTGGAAAAATAGATAGCGTGAAATCTAGAGCTTATCAGAGAAAACGAATTTCAAATTTGAATTCAACACGTTAACTTACCTGGAATCAGTAGAAAAAAAAAAATTGAAAAAAAATGACGTCGACCAATCTTATTGTACATTGGACTTTGATAAACCCTTTGTGCTATCCTAACATATGGTCCACATTGCTCCTGTTTAGCATGTGTTTTGCTTTTTCTAAGGTAATTGATCATTATTTGTTTTTCAGTATAATCTACTGACCGCTAATTTTTTTTTCCATAAAGAATCATCACCAGGAGATAAGAATGTAATTCTTAGTGTCATTGTTGTGCTTAAGTGGCTGCAGATTAAAATTCTAAGGATTTAAGTAGTCTGCTTTCATGAATCCAGATATCAAATGAAGATTTAGACTGAAAGATAGCTATGACCTTGTATACCAAAACGTCTATCGAAATAGACACCATGTGAGGACAGAGCCTTACATGGTGTTTGTTTCGATAGGCTTGTCGACAACTGACGCTTTTATACATACTAAAACGTATAAAACCATTTCAATAAATACTTTGAATAACGCTGACCTTTCTTCCGGTAATGGTTATATACTTTTGCCTGAATATTAATTTGTTTATAGATCTCTCGACTAAAATGAAAATCATTGGTATTACCTGTTACCTTTTAGAAAACCTAGGCCTAGGTTTGACATTTTTGCCTATATATTAA
>NC_134780.1:63568449-63570949 GCF_046742065.1 Oratosquilla oratoria | reverse complement strand
GATTATTATTTATTTTATATTATTTGTTTTTGTTTTGTTATCTTTTGTCTGTCTGATTTTCATTTATTATTAGCTATATGTCAATTTATTATTATTTAATATTTAACTGTTTGTTTATTATTTAACTATACCTATGCATATATTTATGTATTTCATTTGTTATTTACATTATTATAGTTTTTATTTATTACTTTATTATTAATATGATTTTTTTTCGCATCCGACCTAGATATGGATCAAAAGGTCTCCTGTCAAAATGCTCCGCCTTTGTAATCCTTTGTAATACATAAATACATACATACGTATATACATACATATATATATATATATATATGTATATATATATACATATATATATATATATATATACATATATATATATATATAAACGTATATATTCATGTATGTATACACACACACACATATATATATGTATGTGTATATATGTATATATATATATATACAGTATATATATGCATATGTATGAGTATTTCTGTGCTTGCGTATAAGTGCGTGTGATTGTCATATATGCATAAATATATATTAATATACTTATATGCTGGTTACCATTTAGGAAAAGGAAACACGAAATTACACATATTTCCTGGAAAACACAGGTAATTGAACCATATAAATTAATGGTAAACAAAGGAAAACATTTCATATTTAGAAAAGGTCACAAAACTAATATAAATAAGTTGGGTCATATAGCATGAAATTGGATCACGTACTATATATGGGATTTGTTTCTATATATATATGTGTATATGTAAACGTATATATATATGTTTATATAATTTTGCATATATGTTAGGTGCGTCGTTTTTGTTGGTAGAGTTCTATTAAGTACAAAGTTTCATCAAATGAAATGTTTCTTGTTATTGAAATAACGGCAAATGGCAAGTGAATATATGAATATATGTACGTATATACATATATATAAATATAAATAAATATATATATATGTATATATTATACATATATATATATATATATATTTATATACAGTATATATATATATCACTAAGACAAAATGTTGTTGCATATTTGTAAATAATAATCACAAAGAACCCACGGTCGGATTAAAAGGAAACTTTAGATGAATGTATAACTTCTATATTTCGGCTAATAGTACAGATTACAAGAATTTGTAGAGACATAAGTACAATGAGATGTGTGTAGAAGGGGAACAGGCAGAGCTAAAACAAGACGACTTGTCACGCAGGGCGGATTCAGAGGTGAGGGGATGTGTGGGTGGAGGTGTGAGGTCATGAGTGAAACGGGCGGGAAACAGGGTCAGGAGGGTGATAATTCTTAACCAAGCGGCTCACAGCTAGCCGTGAGATTAGGTCCGGGGACCATTGACCTTTGGAGATATTCAAATTCGGACATTCTTCGATTAAGACTGATTCAACCATTCTTTTTCTAAAACTACAGTTGGACTTGGAAAAAAAATGGCATTGTCCCAGTCAAGACTATGATTTTTGGTACTGACGTGTTTGAACACAGCGGAATTTTCTTGGGCATACCTAGAGGATCTTTTGTGATCCATTAACCTGGTGTTAAGATCCCTTCCGGTCTGACCAAGGTACATTAAATCACAATCTTTACAAGGAAGGTTATACACTCCTGTGGACTCATTTCCCTTCAACCTTTGATGAACATTAACAAACATCAAATTCAAGACAGAATGGGAAGAATATCACCAGATCCCTTTTCTAGACATTCTAATTAGATGGATTGATGGAGATTATTACTGCAGAATGCATTGATTTTAACCCTTATGTTACAGACATAGAGGTAGAGAGCCTTTCATGATTCTATTATACTTACCAAACACTTTGCCACCAATTGTAATACTTTTTTTTATTTCACTATCATAATTTTTCTTTCTTTTCACTATCTAACATAAGTAATTATACTGTTCAATTTCTTCAAGACTCTCACCATCAATTATAACCTTTTTACTTTGAATTTTTGTGTAGAACATTACTTGATTTTACTCTTATTCATTTTTAAGCCTACTTTGAGACTTCCTTGGTCATATCAATCAGCATATCTTGCAAGTCTTCTGCTCTTTCTAAAGTAAGAATATTGTTATCCGCAAATCTTAGATTGTTCAAATATTCACCATTAATCTTCAACCTTTTCTCTTCCCAATTCAACCTTCTGAAAATGTGTTTCAAGTAAGCAGTAAATAATTTGGATGAAATTGTAATAACTTGCCGTACTCCTTTTTGGATCTTGATCTTTTCTCTGCTTTTATGTAGTGGAATTACAGCAGTGCCTTTCACATAATTTTTTTCTAAAACCCTTACGATCTGTTCGTTTGTACCCTGCTTGCGTAGCGAGTTAAGCATTGCTATTTGTTCTAATGAGTCAAAGGCCTTCTTTTAATCTACAAAGGTAAACAAAGAGGTATATTGTATTCTGTCGTTTTCTCGATGAGCTGACTCATCGCCTGCAAGTAATCCAAAGTCAAATATCTGCATCTAAAGTC
>NC_134780.1:63553449-63555949 GCF_046742065.1 Oratosquilla oratoria | reverse complement strand
TCCGGTCCTTAGTAATCTCTACATGGATTTTTTTTTTATTTTTTTTTTTGTGTAAACTAATAAGTGAAATTTTGCCACCAAATGCGATCTGCTATAAATATATTGACGATGTTTTTTGCCTGTGGCCCATCTCTGAGGAGTTAGATACATTTTTACAATCTCTGAATGATTTAGTTTCTTCTATTAATTTTACTATTGAAGAAGAAAGTAATGGTAAGTTGCTCTTTTTGGATTACCTTATTCATAGAAATGATAATAATTTTAAGTTTAGTGTTTATAGCAAGCCGACAAATGTTTTTTCATATATTCATTACTACTCTGCTCACCATGATAAAGTAAAATATTCGGTGTTTTCTTCGATGTTTTTATGTGCTCTTGGTATTTGCACCCCCGAAATTATTGATGAGGAATTTGAGCATGTTGTTAAAGTTGGTCTTTGATTAAAGTACCCTAAAAGATTTTTAGATCAAGCTCTTGCTGCAGCTAAAAGAAAAATTATAGTGATTAACCATCCCCCTCTTTTGATACTAAGAACCTTCTAATTTTACTATTCAGTAACAATCTGGCTTAAGTCCCTCACATCCTAAAAACATGGAAAATTAAAGTTGTATTTAATGAAAATTCACCTAGTGTCTCAAGTGGCTGCATATACAGGATTCCTTGCAGAGATTATAAAAAGTATTACCTTGGGCAAACGGGCAAGGAACTATCAACAAGGATTAAACAATACAAGTACACTGTAAAAACAGCACAAGAGTCTAGTGCGCGGTTTGTCCATATGAGAAATTTTCATCATCGTATTGATTGGTCTAATGCTTCATCTATTATGTTTTATGTTTCATTTGCCAATAGGAACATAATTGAAAGTTGTGTGATAAAACCTCTGAAGAATCCAACATTGATATTAGGAATGTTATTTTTTAATTAGATTATTTTAACATTGGCAAAATTTGTAATCACATTACATCTTTTCAAAAATAATTTGATTTTATGTATTTTAATGTTTTTTGTTACACTTTCTCAATGTCTATTGTCTATACCTTCCCAGTTTATTTTCATACCTCTTATATATCTATGTGTAATTTTTCTTTTATATTTCCCTGAAAATGTGAAATATCACGAAAGCGCTTGGGAAAATTCTAGTTTCTTTTCCATTTTCCTTTGTGGTTATCACCAATTTATTGGATCACATGATTCAGTGATATTTTTTTACATATATATATATATATATATATATATATATATATATATATAGATATATATACAAATACATATAATGATATGAATATATATATATATATATATATAATATATATATATATATATATTACAAAGGACTACAAAAGCGGAGTATGCCGACAGGAGACATTTTAGTTCATATCTAGGTCGGATGTGAAACAAATCATAATAATGATGATAAATGAATAAATAAATGAATAGATAAAAAATATAATAATGTAAATAATAAACAAAATACATAGATAAATTCTAAAGCATTTCTAACTAATAAACAAGCAGGTAAATATGTAATAGTAATAAATTGACATATAGCTAATAATAAATGAGAATCAAACAAATAATAATAAACATACAAATGGTGACAAAACAAATAAACAAATAATATAAAATAAATGATAATCATTACAGCATCTTGCTTAGATGTTTATCTAAAAGATTCTTAAAGCTTCCAACTGAACTACATTCCACTGACTCTACAGGAAGTTTATTCCATTCATTAACCACACGGTTGGTGAAGTTGTTTCTACCTACTTCTAAATTAAATCTATTTCCGGATAGTTTGAGACCATTATTTCTTGTCTGATTCTCATTAAGTGTGAAAATTTTGTCACATTTGATGATGTTAATTCCCTTTACAAACTTAAAGACCTGAATCAAGTCATTTCTCAGTCTACGCTTATCTAGGGAAAACAGATTCATATGTTTTAGTCGATTTTCGTATAATTTATTTTTGATATTTAGAATTAGTTTAGAATCTGTCAATGTCTTTAATGAAATTCGGTGACCATACGGAAACAGCATATTCCAAATGTGGACGAACTAACTATTTATATAGTTTGTTAATGAGTAATGGACTTCTGAAGTCAAAAGATTGCAAAATCAGTCCTAGAATCTTATTTGCTTTCTCAGAGGCTGAAATACACTGCTTGGATGATTTGAGATCGTTACTGATATTACCCCGAGATCTTTTTCATTATCCACTTTTGTCAACAAATTTCCAAATAACTTGTAATCGTACATACTGTTATTTTTACCTATGTGCATTACCTTGCATTTACTTGTGTTAAATTTCATTATCCCCTTTTCAGACCATTGCTGTAATATATCTAAATCTTCTTGAATATCTAATTGGTTTAAGTGATCATTTGCCATTCCACACAGTTTTGTATCATCAGCAAATTTGGAAACAGTAGTATGAATAGAAGTGGTCCAAGAACGGAACTCTGAGGATCTCCACTTGTAACATTTTTCCATTCAGAAG
>NC_134780.1:63543449-63545949 GCF_046742065.1 Oratosquilla oratoria | reverse complement strand
CCAAGACAAAAACAAGAAAAAGGATATGTGAAATGTTGGTACAACAAAAGATGTAGAGAGTTAAAAGACAAAAGGGATAAAGCTTGGATAAAATGGAGGAAAGACAAAAACCCGAAAAATGGAAAATATATACTGGTTATAGAAATGAATATGTACAAGTGCGCAGAGAAGAAAAGAGAAAATACGAAAAGGATGTCATAGAAAAATGTAAAGATCAACCAAAACTATTTTATAGATTTGTAAATAACAAACTGAAAAGCAAACAAGAATTAGTGAAACTATGGCAAGGAGGAATAAAATACATAGAGGAAATAGAAATGGCTGAAATTATAAACAAGCATTTTAAATCAGTGTTTATAAGGGAGAACATACAACTTAGAGATGTCGAGTGAGAGGGGAAAGTCCTCCCCTATGAAAGAGATAGAAGTAACAAAGAGTGAAATAATGAATCACTTGAGTAGCCTCGATGTCAGAAAAACGTATGGTCTAGATGAAATGCCAAACTGGATTTTGAGAGAATGCAGGGACAAACTAAGACAAAATACATAGACTAATAAGCAGTTCATTGAAGGAAAGAAAAGTTCCAGAAGATTGGAAAAGAGGAAAAATAGTACCAATATATAAGGAGGGAAGCAAAGAAGATCCTACAAACTATAGACTGGTCTCTTATACAAGTACGGTATCAAAAATTTGTGAAAGAATGATCAAAATTAGATGGGTAAAGCATTTGGAAAAACAGTTACTAAATACGAGGCAGTTTGGATTTAGACATCACAAGCTTGATGTTTTTCTATTCAAGACTAATATATATAATACAGGAAAGAGAGGGATGGGCTGATTGTGCCTTTCTAGACCTGAAAATTTTTTTGATAAGGTGCCACATAAGAAATTGCTAAAGAAATAAGAAACTGCAGCAGGAATACAGGGCAAACTACTTAATTGATGGAAGACTTCTTGTATGAAAGGAAAATGAGAGTGATGATAGGAGACAAACATTCCAATTAGGATGAGGTGATTAGTGGAGTTCCACAAGGAACAGTACTAGCCTCAATAATGTTTGATATATATATATATATAGATATATTAATGATATGGATGAAGCAATTGAAAGTTATATGAGCTTCTTCGCAGACGATGCAAAATTAAAAAAAAAAGTGAACACCGAAGAAGATTGTGAGTTGCTGCAGAGTGATCTCATTAAAGTATTGTAATGGAGTAGGAAGTGGAATATGGAAGTGAACATTAAGAAGTGTAGTATAATGGAATTTGGAAGAAGCAAAAAAAAAAAAAAATAGTGGGATCATATGCATTGGATGAGGAAGAAATTAAAAAGTGGAAAAAGAGAAAGACATAGAAATCATTATTATATATAATATGTCCCCTCAGAAACATATAAACAAGTTTTTTGGAAAAACTTGTAATCTAATAAGATCAACGAAAGTGGCATTTACATACCTGGACGAAGAAATGACGAAGAAAATACTAGTCACTTTCATAAGACCAAGATCGGAGTATGCAGCGACGACGTGGTCACCAAATACAAAAAAATGTACAACAAAACTTGAAAGAATACAAAAAGCAATTACGAAATTGGCACCAACTCTCTCAAAACTATCATATGAGGAGAGGGTAGCAAAACTTGAGCTACAGACTTGATAACTATTCATAGAATCCTGAAAGGCATGGAAATTATTGACACAGACGATCTAATAAAATGGAATCATGGAGCTACGAGAAGACATGGGAGGAATATAAGACAACTATAGAATATACTTGGAGGATGATAGACGTTTGGAACAGATTAGATAAGAATATGGTGTGCCCAAAAATGATACACAAATTTAAAAACAGTCTAGATAAACCGATATATGGAGACGCGCCACCACAACCGCAGCTCCCCTTATCGTAAAAAATACAACTAGGTAAGGACACACACACACACACACACACACACACACACACACACACACACACACACACACACACACACACACACACACACACACACACACACACACACACACACACACACACACACACACACACACACACATATATATTATATATATATATATATATATGTATATATATATATACATATACATATATATATATATATACATATATATATATATAGATGTGTGTGTATATTATATATATATATAGGTGTGAGTGTGTGTGTGTGTGTGTGTGTGTGTGTGTGTGTGTGTGTGTGTGTGTGTGTGTGTGTGTGTGTGTGTGTGCGCGCGCATACATTTAAATATATGTATTTGTATATATATATATACATTTATATATATATATATACATTTATATATATATATATACATGTATATATATACATATATATATATGTATATATATACATATATATGAATATATATGTATATATGCATATTCATATGTATATATATATATAAATATACATGTATATATATATGCATATATATGAATATATATATGAATATATATATATATATATATATATGCATATATATGA
>NC_134780.1:63530949-63533449 GCF_046742065.1 Oratosquilla oratoria | reverse complement strand
GCTCTAAGGTACATTGATGATAACACAGATGCCTTTGTCCTGCAATGATGAGAAGTGTAAAAATGAACATGTGTCAGAACATTATGGGTTTTCTATAAACATCAAATTTGAAAACCTTTCATTTCTGTATATCAACACGTCAAGGAAAGGTAATTGGTTATTTTGCTTTATTTCCATAGTAAAATTGAAAGAAGGGACTAGGGTGTTAAGCTGTGACAGAATAGACGGATCTTCATTAACAGGCCAAAAACACAAAATATCATCAATGTACCTGAACCAAGTAACATTATTTGGAGGAATATTGGGTAATAATTACATATAAAGATTGTTTAGAACCGAAAACATCGGATTCCCCATTGACATACCAAGATTCTGAAAATAATATTTACCGTTAAACACAAAATAGGATTCTGCAACACATAATTTAATCAAATCAACAATGGTGGCGGTAGGCAGTAGAAAATAAAGTTTCTCCAATTCCTCTTCTAAGTACACCAACAAATCATTAACAGAAACACGAGTAAATAAAGAAGTAACAGCATAGCTAATAGTAATAAAAACATGATCAATTTTAAAGTAATTAAGTTTGTTAACTAAATCTATATCATTGTGTATGTGGCCATTGGAAACTGTCACCACCAGAAGGCTCAAAATGTACACAACCCACTTGGAAAAATTAAAAGCAGCAGACCCCCGGGAACATGCTATGGGTCTCACAGGGTTTTTAGGTTTATGAGTTTTGATTAACCCATACATGTATGGTAGTGATGGTAGATTCGAGGAGATTTCCTTAATGAAAAAATCGTGTCTTTTTAAAATATGTTTTAACTTACATTTTACATATATACAAATATATGTATAAATATATATACACATATATATATATATATATATGTATATATATACCTATATATACACATATGTATATATGTATATGTATACATATATATATATATAATATATATATAAATATATATATAAATATATAAATAAATGTATATATACACACATATATATATATTTATATATACATACATATATATATATTTATATATGTATACATATATATCTCTATATATGTATATATATACATATATATATATATATATATATATATATATATATATATATATATATATATATTTACAACAGCAACTCACTTTAAATCTAAGCCATCAACATGGGGAAACCCAATGGGGCCACATGCACAAATTGAAATATGGTTCTGCCGAGGACTCGAACTCAGCGACCATATGACAAGTGCCGTAATAACTAACGGCACTTCTGCATGTGGCCCCATTGGGTTTCCCGATGCTGATGGCTTAGAATTAAAGTGCGTTGCGGTTCTTGCAATGTATCTCTAATCACTGGGACCAATTTAGTGTGGTACATATATATATGTATGTATATATATATATATATATATATATATATATATATATAAATATATATATAAGTAAACCCATTTTTGTATGCATATATACATATATATACATGTATATATATATATATATATATACATATATATTTAAATATGTATATGTATAAATATATATATATATATTTACAATAACGTATATATATCTATATATATATAAATATATATAGATGAATATACATATATGTATATATATATATATATATATATATGTATATATATATACACATACATATATATATATATAGATGTATATACATATATATATGTATATACATATATATATATGTATGCATATAGATATTGTATATATATATTTATATATGTATGTATACATAAATACATATATACATATATACATGAATATAGATACATATATATATATATATATATATATATTTGTGTGTGTGTGTGTTTGTGTGTGTGTGTGTATGTGTATATGTATATGTGTGTATGTGTGTATATATAGATATATGTATATACATATATATCCATATATATATATTATATATATATATACATATATATGTGTATATATATAAATGTATATATATATATATATTATATATATGTATATATATATATATATATATGAATGCATTTAAAAACATTATTTCAAATATATATGTATATATATGTATACATACATATGTATATATATTATATGTATATATATATATATGTAAACATACAAATATATATATATATATATATATATATATATATATATATATATATATATATACATATAAATATGAAGAGGGTGGAAAAAGAAGTCACGGGTCTAGTTCCGAGTTCCTGAGTTTATTCCTGACCGGTTTCGCTCTAAGCTTCTTCAGATCCTTCAAATTCTTCTAAAGAAATATAGAGCGAAACCGGTCAGGAAATAAACACAGCAACTCGGAACTAGACCCGTGACTTCTTTTTCCAACTTCTTCAACTTGTCACATTGTATATATATATATATATATATATATATATATATATATATATATATATATATATATATATATATGCACATTTATGTATATGTATATATGTAAATTTATATATAGATATATT
>NC_134780.1:63515949-63518449 GCF_046742065.1 Oratosquilla oratoria | reverse complement strand
ATTTTTCTTTCATGCAAGAAGTCTTCCATCCACCTCAGCAGTTTGCCCTGTATTCCTCCTGCAGTTTCTATTTTTTTTTTTATCAACTTCTTATGTGGCACCTTATCGAAAGCTTTTTCAGGTCTAGAAATGCACAATCAGCCCATCCATCCCTTTTTTGTATTACATCTATTAGCCTTGAATAGAAACACATTAAGTTTGTGACGCATGATCGTCCTTGTCTAAATCCAAATTGCCTTGGATTTAGTACTTTTTTTTCCCAAATGCCCTACCCATCTAATTTTGGTTATTCTTTCACAAATTTTAGCTATCATACTTTCAAGAAAGACCGGTCTATAGTTAGTAGGGTCTTCTTTGTATATTGGTACTATATTTGCTCTTTTTCAATCTTCTGGAATTTTTCCTTTTTTCAATGAATTGATTATTAGACTATTTATTTTGTTTGTTAGTTCATTCCTGCATTCTCCAGTTTGCCATTTCATCTGGTCCATGCAATTTTCTGACATCGAAATTATTCAAGTGATTCATTATTTCATTCCTTGATACTTCTACCTCTTTCATTGGGGGGACTTTCTCCTCCCACTCGATATCTCTTAGTTGCATGTTCTCCCTAGTAAACACCGATTTAAAATGCTTGTTTATAATTTCTGCCATTTTTATTTCCTCTATGTATTCAACTCCTCCTTGTCGTAGTTTCTCTAACTCTTGTTTGTTTTTTAGTTTGTTATTTACAAATCTGTAAAATAGTTTGGTTGATTTTTTACATTTTTCTATGACATCTTTTTCGTATTTTCTCTTTTCTTCTCTACACATTTGCACATATTCATTTCTATAACTAATATATATTTTCAATTTTTAAGGTCTTTTGTCTTTTTTCCATTTCATCCAAGCTTTATTCCCTTTGTCTTTTAACTCCCTACATCTTTTGCTGTACCAACACTTTATATATTCTTTTTCTTGTTTTTGTCTTAGGACACACTTTTCCACTCCTTGATAATTCTTTGTCAAAACATACCATTTCTCTTCAACTGTCGTTTCCTTCTTGTGTATTGTTTTCCAGTCTGTTTTTTGAAAGAATTGTCTTATTTTATCAAAACTTGTTTTTTCATACATTAATCTTCCCTTTCTATATTGTTAATTTTTCCATGTATTTTCCTCATTTAGTTCCAGTTCAACCAATATGTGGTCACTTTTATTTATTAGTGTCTTATATTCAATATTTTCCATTAATTTGGGTTCTGATGTAATTATTAGGTCCAGTCTCGATGGTTCTTCCTCATTTCTATACCTAGTATTCTCTTCTATCAATTGCGTCATTGTATGTTCTATAATCATATCAAGTAGATCATTTACCTATAAGTCGTCTCCACCCTTCATTGTCATCTCTTCCCAGCAGATTTCTTTACAATTGAATTCACCCATTATAACTATTCTTTCTCCACCTTCCATTATCTTATTTAGTGTTATCATTGTGTCTTCTAACATATTTTTGTGTTCTTTCTCTTCCCACGCAGCCGTTTTAGGAGGCACATAATTTACTACAAACTTCCTGCTCTTCCCATCCTTATCCTCCACTTCCATCATAATCATCTCTACTTTATTCTTTCCATATGTGACATTCCTCACATTTATATCCTTCTTAGTCAGGAACATAACTCCACCCCCTTGTTTTACCTTTCTGTTTCTAATCCAATGATTATATGCACCATGTCTTACACTGTTGGTTGGTAGTGGACCTTTAAATTTTGTCTCTACAATTCCGATTATGTCCATTGTGTTTTCTGTTTCCCTTCTGTTTTTCTCTACTATGAACCATTTCCTCACTTTCATAATCAGTCTCCAATAGAATTTCTCTTTTTCTGACTGTTCTTTTCTGTTTTTTCCCTTAGCTTCTAGTCTTTATGTTTTTTCATCCTCTCTTTCCTCTTTATTCATTTCTCTTTTTATCCATACCTGTTTATATTGATCACTGTCTGCTAGTGTCCCTGTTTTTGCTAAGATATTCTCTGCTGTCGTTTGTGACCTGAATTTAACCTTAATTGGTCTGGTTTTATCTGTTTTGTATTTCTCTAATCTTTATATTTCTTATATTTCTTTCCCTGTATCTGGTTTATCTTCCTGAGTGCGAGAGGGACTTGGGAGTTCTGGTGAGTCCGGACATTAAAACCAGGAAGCAGTGCATTAGCGCCAGAAATAAAGCTAACAGTGCATTAAGTTTCATTGCTAGGACGGTAACGAATAGAAGTGCAGAGGTAATTATCAAACTCTAGCGATAGTTAGACCCATCCTTGACTATGCGGTATAGTTTTGGTCTCCGTCCTACAGAATGGACATAAATTCACTAGAATCAGTACAGAGAAGAAAGACCAAAATGATACATGGTTCGGAAATTTGCCTTACGAAGAGAGGCTTAGGCACCTTAACTTACACTCTCTAGAAAGACGCAGAGTGCGGGATGATCTAATTGAAGTGTTCAAGTGGATCAAAGGCTATAATAAGG
>NC_134780.1:63508449-63510949 GCF_046742065.1 Oratosquilla oratoria | reverse complement strand
CATCATACTTCTCAGACACCTCCTTTCTTTAGACATCCTACATGGCATCCATCCAGACCAGGTGCCTTACCTGCTCTCATCATCTTAACAACTGCCTTCACTTTATCCCTCCTTCTTATTTCTCCTTCATTCTCCTCACTCATCACTTTAATTTTCTTTGCACTTCCTACTGCAACAATCTTTCCCTCCCTATCCTCCTTCACATTTAGCAACTCCCTAAAATACTCTGCCCATCATCCCCTTACTGCCTTCTCTTCCATTATCATCTCTCCATCTGCACCTTTTACCTTTTCTTCTCTACTTGATTCGCCTCCTCTTCCTCTCTTTATTTTTTCCAAAACATCTTTTATTACTTTCAAAAATTTCTGTCATACTCTTACCCCATTTCACATCCGCTCTCCTATTTGCTTCCTTTACCTTGTGCTTTACTTCTCTAATCTTTTCTTTGTACCTCTCATATAACTCTCCCGTCCTATTTTGTAACCAATCTGTGAAAGCTCGCTTCTTTTCTACAACCTTCTTTGTTTCCTCATCACACCACTCACTACCCTTTCTTCTATTTCCTCCCGTCCTTCTTGTTTCACACACCAACTTTACACACTTTGTGATTCCCTCCTTGAACCATCCTCATTCCTCCTCCACTCCTAGCTCTACTCTATCCTTCACTCCCTCCCACTCCTTTCTCAGCGTCTTCTTGTACTCCTTCTCCTTTTCCTTTTCATTTAAAGAGTTCACTATAAGCACCTATCTACCTTTTGTCCCTTTCCTCTTTCTCCATCTATTCTCCACTCTCAACTTACCTTCCACCAGAAAATGATCTAATATTCCCCAATTCTCTCCCCTTAGCATATGTACATCCTTAACTCTTCCTATTATACGCCTATCTACCACTACATAGTCCATTAACGCTCTATCTACCACCCTTCCATCCACCACCCTCTCTTATATGTACTTATGGTTGACTTTCTTCCAAAACACTGTATTTGCTATCATCAACTCTCTTTCTAGACACATCTCCACCATCAACTCTCCACTACGATTTTTTCCTGGAACTCCACATTTTCCAAACAGTCCGTCAATTGGTTCATTTCCTACCCTAGCATTAAGGTCTCCCAATGCTACTACACTGACGTTCCTCCCTAATCCCTTTATGCACTCATTTTAATTTGTCCAAAAAGGCTCCCTTTCTTCTACACTCTTCTTACTACCAGGCCCACATGCACTTACAAAAACCCACATCTCCTTTCCCAGTTTCACCTTCATCCACATTATCCTTGAGGAAACCACCTTCCACTCCGCTAGTGTGGTATTTACAGAGGGATCACCGTGTTAAGTGTAGTTGGGAAGGCTTATGGGAGGGTTTTGATTGAGAGGATTAGAAGAGGAAGAAAGGGAGTAATTGATAATGAATAGTGTTGGTTTAGGACATGTAGGAGTTACGTGGGTCAGATATGTGATAATGCTATAGGAGAAGGTAAGGATATTTTTGGGGCTTTAATGGATTTGGAAATGGCATATCACAGGGTAGACAGGAAGACACTACAAGAGGTATTGCACTGAAGTTTTTACGAGAGTAGTAGAGCTTGTGTTAGAATTAGAAATGGAGAGATTGAGTGGTTTGAGGTAAAGGTAGGACTTCGCCAGGGATGTGTTATGTCGTCTTAGCTGTTCAATGCATACATGAATAGGGTGATGCGAGAGGGAAATGCAAAGGTAATGGGCCGGGGATTGGAAATGATTAAAGAAAATGGAGAAAAGTGGAAGATAAACCAATTGCGCTAGTGGCAGGCTAGGATGGGGATTCAGGTAGTAAGTGTGAGTTATATGACAAAGAGGGGGGTTCGCCAATTGAATGAATCGGCCTTGCTATGAAAGTGCTGTGTTTTGCTACACTGCTTCTAATCCAGGGTAGTTGGCGATAAGAAAAGATGACCCGTAATCGAGAAGGAGCCAAGATAAGAAGAAGGGAGGGATGGTGAATGGGAGTGGAATATGTGCGGATGGAAGGTGTGGGAGTGGAATATATAACTTTCTTTTTTGATTACCTCCATTGTCAGGCAGAAAAAGCCGTTGTGACGAAAATCGTATGCTTGGGATTGTGGCGTTTTGTCTCGTACTTGGATATTAGATGTTATGTCTCATGCTTGGATTGTGGCGGTTTATCTCATGTAGCGATTTATGTTCCTTTGAAAGGAGGTTTATGACTTCACTATAGGTGGTCATTTTTGCGATATCGCGATTTTGGGTTATCGTCTTCATTATCCTTGGGGATATTTTACTTGGTCAGGTTAGCATTTCTTCCGGTGTATTATGTAATGATATTACTTTTTATACTTAAGTTTTCATACTTGCTCTTCACTACGAAAGGTTATTGGTCACCTGGGAGATGTTACCTAGTAATTCAGGAAGTGATGAAACATCACGTGCTAGGAGGAGTCATCGGCTTTGTGTTGTGACGAAAAGTCGTTTGCTTGAGCTTGTGGCATTTTGTCTGGTGTTG
>NC_134780.1:63500949-63503449 GCF_046742065.1 Oratosquilla oratoria | reverse complement strand
ACATGTGCATGCAACTTGCGTGGTTGGATTAGGAAGGCGAAGAAGAACAACCATATGGCATTCGGAGTTCCCATGATTTGGCGTGAGTCAAGAAACCATACAACAGACTGTTATTTTTGTTTGGCAAATGTCACAGGCTTTTCTTACAAAACTCGTGCATCTGTAAAGTGTCCAGACGTTCTCTCAGTTTCTAAACCAATTCCACATGATCCCGTAAGTTGTCCAATACCAATAGCACCTGCAGAATATACAGTTGATGAAGAAACGAAGGCAGAAAGTTCTCCTTCATCTTCCTGCAACGTATTCGACCCTGACTACCAATCCGGAGAAGGTATTCATTTAGTTAACAATGCTGATTTGTCTGACCTTGTACGGGACCTGGCCCTAACAAAAGGTCAAGCGGAATTGCTCGGTTCACGCCTTAAAGAATTTAATTTGCTTGCACCGGGTACAACTACTTCACATTTTCACCACAGACAGAAGGAACTTGAGAAATTCTTTGCAATGAGTGACACCATTTGCTACTGTTCTGATGTCGAAGGCCTCATGTCAAGTCTCGGGGTGGAACACAACATTGAAGAATGGCAATTGTTCATCGACTCATCTAAAACAAGTTTGAAAGCAGTATTATTACACAATGGAAACAAATATGCATCAGTCCCTGTTGGATATTCTATCCACCTCAAAGAAACATATGAAACTATGTCGCTACTTCTTGAAAAAAATCGCTATCAAGAGTATAAATGGTGTATCTGCGGTGATTTAAAAGTCATCACCAATCTCTTGAGAATGCAGACAGGGTACACCAAGTACTGCTGTTTTATCTGCGAGTGGGACAGTAGAGATAGAAAGCAACACTACATAAGAGTTGGCCAATTAGAAACATAATGCAGCCAGGAAATAAAAATGTACTTCGTGTGCCGTTGATTGACCGTGATAAGGTTCTCATGCCACCGCTTCACATCAAGCTGGGGCTCATGAAGTATTTTGTGAAGGCACTAGACAACGACTCAGATGCTTTTCGGTACCTTTGCAACAAGTTTCCAGAGTTGAGTTATGCGAAAGTGAAGGAAGTTGTGTTCATAGGTCCACAAATAAGGAAGGTAATTGCTGACACACACTTCCAAAACTTACTGAATGATACTGAAAGAAATGCATGCGTAGCATTCAAATCAGTTATAGCCAATTTCCTTGGAAATTATAAATCTGCAGACCATGTTAATGTTGTGAAGAAATGCATCAGTGCGTACAAACACTTGGGAGCCAACATGTCCCTTAAAATTCATCTGCTCGACTCACATCTTGACTTCTTCCCCGAACACCAAGGTTCAGTTAGTGACGAACACGGTGAACGTTTTCACCAGGACATCTCGGTGATGGAGTCACGGTATCAAGGTCGATGGAGTGTAGCAATGTTGGCCGACTACTGCTGGTCACTTCAGCGTGACATACCAAATGCTCAGCACAAACGCAAGTCTACGACCAAGAAATTCAAACCAAACGCATCTTAGATTAAGAAAGTATTTCAGTGTGTATGGATTGCATGTGTATATTATATGTTGAACTAGATATTACTGTATAATACAAGTGCCATGCACCTCAATTTCACTATTTACTTAGCTGATGCCCTGTTCATTATTACTCATGTAAAAAGAAATTGGTCTAGTGAAATATAAATGGTTGAAGGCGTATATCAAATAAACGGTGGGTGACAGAGACAAATGGTTTTCATATCCTGAATCAGCATGTTTCACATGTCATAGAACAAGTGTTGTATACCAAGATATTCGCAACTTTTTAAAATTTGTATATCAGTGTAATTAGAATAAAGAGAAAATTAACATCTATTATAAATCCATTTTTTCGTCAGCTTATAAAGAAGATGGACGTATAATGAAACAAATTATAAAAAGAAACATTAAACCAGTCAATCCAGAGATAATACTCAACCTGGTGATTTATTATAAAACTAAGAAAACTAGCCACCTCCTTATTAGAAACAGCCCCCAACAAGAGAGAAAGGATCTTCAGAAATCCCATATCATCTATAGGTTCACATGTACACGAGGGGACTGTGAAGCCCTCCCATCCACCTATATTGGCATGGCGACAATGAGGTTATTCCGTCGCCTCTCATACCACCTGACATCTGGAGCCCCTAGAAATCACTTAAGAAAAGCCCATGGCATAACACTATCAAGAGAGAACCTAGAGGAAAACACTGAGATTTTGGATTAATGTACTGACGATAGACGCCTCCCAATTTTAGAAGCATTGTGTATTAAAGATTTAAGCCCAAATCTAAATATACAAGCAGACGACCATAGAGCCCTCCCAAGCATGAGACAAACCGTTGCAAATCCAAACATAAGACATAACACCACAAACGCCAATATGAGACAACACGCCATTAGTGCAAATACGAGACAAAGCGCCATAACCGCAAGCATGCCACATTTCGCCACAACACGAACCCGGAGGCTCTCCTAGTGCACGTGAC
>NC_134780.1:63480949-63495949 GCF_046742065.1 Oratosquilla oratoria | reverse complement strand
TAAATTTTCAATATCATCATCATTATTATTTAATTATTGTTATTATCATTAAATATTCATATATTCATTTTTATTATCATCGTTGTTATTATCATTGGTATTATCATTAAATATTTAAATTTTCATTTTCATTGTTGGTATTATCATTATTATTGTTACAATTACTATTAATATTTTCTTTGTTATTATTAGTGTTGTCATCATATTAATTGTTAAACTTTATCCTTATTATTACATTAGCCACAATGAATATGTAATGTTCACACTTGTCACCAACTATGGAGACACGGGGAGGTAGTGAGGTCCACCCCATGTATAAAATGACCACAGCCTGTTTGTACACCATTCCTTTGAAAAAGCACACCTGCGAAACTAGTCAGGAATAAACTCAAGACTAAGGCTTCTGTGCATCCTACTCCGCTTACGTCATATATATAAATATTATATATATATATATATATATATATATATATATATATATATATGTGTGTGTGTGTGTGTGTGTGTGTGTGTGTGTGTGTGTGTGTGTATACATATATATATTATATATATATACATATTTATATATATATATATATATATATATATATATATATATATGGTCCACTATAAAGCCACTATCGGAGAACAAATGACGGAAGTACAGAGAAACTGTATATTTCGACTACTATCTGTAGTCCTCTTCAGGAGAATGCTTACATGAAGTTAAGGTACAAGTATATATGAGAAAGTGAGGGGTACATAAAAGGGGATGGGGAAAGTGGGGGGACTCAGGTTACATGCCCTTGAAATGGTTGGGTCAAGGAAGGACAGTTGGTGGTATTTTGTCCGACCGCTCTTGACATGATTTTGTTGACCGCTAACTTCGTAATACAATCTGGGGGCCACTGATCTTTTGAGGTATTAAATTTAGGATAAAGTTTTATTAGAGAATATTCTACAATTTTCCTTCGATAGCTACAGTGTGATTTAAAAATAATTGATGCATTATCCCAATCTAATCTATGGTATTTTCATACTTTTACTAATCATACTTTTCAATGTCACAACAAATTGAAGTTTTACATGCTTACAACATTGTATTATTTTGCAGTATTACATGCTTACCACATTGTATTATTTTGCAGCTGCAGCAGAACAAGAGGCAGTTACTCACGTGGATGGCATTACTTGTGGTGATTCCAGTGAAAGTGATGCTAACACAGGGGATATGAATTATCAGCATCCTCGTCTTGAATGTTCTTACTATGAAGACACCGTGACTTTGACATTCCTAAGGAGAATCATGGAATGTGATGTCATCTGCAATACAACTGATCGTCTTGGCTTGTCTGACAATCAAGTTACTCTCCTAGTTTCTGCCACATGAAAGCTGGTGGGACTGATCTGGACAAGTAAATCATTTCTAGGTCAACAACAAGTCGTAACAGAATGTTGTCCAGTTACAACATCAGCCAGAGCTAAATGACGGAATTCAGTGAGGACCCTCCCAGCTTGCTGCTTTACACTGGGATGAGAAGATGCTCAGAGATGTCCCTGGTAGTGAACCTGGGACCACTTCAGACACTTTAACTGTGATCGTCTCTGGACCACCTGCCTATCCTGAATGGAAGTTACTGGAAGTACCTGTCATTGACAGCTCAACAGGTACAGCTCAAGCTGAGGTATCAATGGACTTGGTGGAGACATGGGGGCTTACAGGTGTCAAAAATACCGTTGTTTTTGACATTACATCCATTGACAGTGAAATAAACAGGGAAGCTAGCAAACTGCTTGAAGAAAAACTGAGAACTAAGATGTTTTACTTGGTGTGCAGACACCCCATCCTAGAAGTTCTAGTTGGGACAGTCTGTGAAAAACTGTTTGGCAATGTGAACAGTCTATAGAATCCCTGATTCAGACACTTCAAAGATGTGTGGTGGAAACTGACATCAGACACCCATAAAACCCTGATGATCAGAAGCAGATGGCTCAGGGAAGAGAAGAGGGATTGTCAGGGAATACTTCATGACATCTTCACATCTGAGAAGCCATCAACAGCTGACTACAAGGAAATGGCTGAGCTTATAGTGATTGTTCTTGGAGGCACACCTCCCCTTAGGATTCACTGGTGTCGACCAGGGGCCATTCACCAGGCTAGTTGGATGGCTAGGAAATTGTATTATATGAAGACACTGATGTTTTGTGACCAGCTTGAGTATGATGAAGGGACCGTTGCAAAGCTGGAACGACTCAACATCGTCCTGGCGCTTTTCTGCACACTAATGTAGATGACGTCAACATCTACTGCAGATAATCTTATGAATAATCTTCAGCTCATCCAAGACATGTTGAGCTACAAGAGATCAGACCTAGAGGTTGCTGAAGCAGTTCTTCAGAAGATGGAAAATCACAAATGGTACTTGGTACAGGAGCCCATGCCATTCGCGCTCTTCAGCAGCAGGCTGAGTGACAAGTAGAAACAGGACATAGCTGCTCAGCTCAATACCACTCAAAAGCCAGACAGCTTCAGAAGGGGAAAAATCCGTGTTTCAAAAGGTGACAACCATGATCACATTAGTAGATCTCATTGCTCCGGAATCCCACTTTCTGTTAGACATCATCAGCATTGGACCTGACTGACGTCTGGGTTTGGTTGAAACATGGCAAGAGAATGAGGATTAAAAGAAAAATTTGGAATATGTGAGAAACTTCAGAATAGGGAATGAAATCGCTGAGCGTGGAGTTAAGATGATAAGTGATTTGGAAGTGTCATCACCACACATCGCAAGCAGAGGGAATGTACACTCCATGGTGTGGAATAAAACAGAAGGCGTTTTGAAAGCCTCAAGAAGCAAACACTTAGGAAATGACTGTGTAACATCATTTTGATACATATAATCATGATTGTTTAGGTAGTTTCAGCTGATGGTTTGACTTGTTGCAAAATTACACTTTCCACTTATATGTTATGTGTATGGAGTTTTGTTATTTTCTATAAAAAATATAAATAACATGCCATTTTTGTACAATGATAATCAGATTGTATACGATCAACAAAGCATTTAAAATGGTTTAATTTGATAACTATTTTGTTGCTCTATCTTACTCCATAAAAAAAAAAAAAAAAAAAAATGTCTCCAGGTTAGTAAAAATGTCAAGATTTTCAACAATTTCGTATCTATTAAAAGTCATGAGAGAAAATTCATCTGCTATAACGATTTATATATGTAGAGTAGGTCTTATTCATTCATTTGGTACTTAACTTGTTGCTCTAACTTAGATAAAAAAAAATATTACAATATATATATATATATATATATATATATGTGTGTGTGTGTGTGTATATATATACATATACATACATGTATATATATATACATATATATATATATATATATATATATATTATAAAGTAATGTCGTAGCACATTGATAAAATAATTTTTTTGTCCCACAGTCGGAGAAAAGAAGACACTAATGTCGAATGTTCTGTATATTTTGATCACTAACTGTGACCCTCTTCAGCAGAATGAATACATAGTGGAAGGCATATGCTTATATACAAAAAAGTTTGAGGTGAGAAAAGGAACAAGCTCAGGTTACATGACCGATGCTCCGCAGGTCGCGTGGGGTTTTGTGACCTTGGAGTACATGAGGTAGCACATGGCTGACTGCTGAGGTAGTGATGCAGTCAGGTGACCACTGGCCATTTGATATATTAAAATTAGGTAAAACTTTTATTAGGGAGGACTCAATTATTTTCCTTTTGAAGCTACATGTTGATCTATAGATTATTTCAGCATCTTCCCAATTCATGCGGTGATCTTTATTGGCAATGTGCTGAAATACCGCGGAAAATAATTGACCATATCTAACAGAATTTTTATGTTCTTTAATTCTGGTTGCCAAATCTCTTCCAGTTTGTCCCCAATAGACAGAATCACAATCTAAGCATGGCAACTTATATACACCTGGGTTGATGTCACTTGATGGTCTACTATGTACATTAACGATTTTCCTAAACAGTGTATTAGGATAATTGAATATGACATTGATGTTTTCTTTAGGTAATGATTGGGACATTTCATTTATGGAATCATTATAGGGTAATTTTATACATTTATTATCCCATTTGTGTTTGTTAGTAGAGTGGGGAGTAGATTTGTGGAAAATTATTTTAGCCTTGCTAAGGGCTTTTTGTAAAAACCAATCCGGGTATCCTAATCTTGTAAGTTGTTTACTTATGGTTGATATTTCTGTATCTAAATATTTTGAGCTGCAAATTCTTAGTGCTCGTAAAAATAGGCCCGAAGCAACACTTTGTTTTGTTTTGTCCGAATAGTAGCTGAAAAAGTGCAAGTAACTCCCAGTGTGGGTAGGTTTTCCATAAACTGTAAATGACAAGCAATTCTGATTTCTTATTATTAAAATGTCTAGAAAAGGCAATTTATTATCTACTTCCCAATCTACTTTAAATTTTATGTTGTTGGCCAAATTATTAAGTTTGTCAAAGAATTCTTTAAAAGAACCCCATTCATCGTTCCATAACGTGAAAACATCATCAACGTATCTATACCAAAACATGTCTGGTGGTTTGATGTTAGGTAATAAAACTAATGCAAAATATTCCATATACAGATTTGCTAATACTGGAGAAAGATTTGATCCCATGGAACAACCATATTTTTGTTTATAGAAATGATCTTTGAAAGAGAAAACATTAGTTCTGATACATAGCTCTGTTAATTTTATGATTTTACTTACTGAGAGTGGGAGTTGATTTTGATATTGTTGTAAATTATTCTCTAAAAAATTTAAAACTTCTCCTGTATCGATTTTTGTGAATAAGGAAACTACGTCGAAACTTAAAAGTTTACTATTGGCTGGTAAGTTATGGCTTTTGATTTTTTACCAGCCAATAGTAAAATTTTAAGTCTCGACGTAGTTTCCTTATTCACAAAAATCGATACAGGAGAAGTTTTAATGTTTTTAGAGAATAATTTACAACAATATCAAAATCAACTCCCACTCTCAGTAAGTAAAATCATAAAATTAACAGAGCTATGTATCAGAACTAATGTTTTCTCTTTCAAAGATCATTTCTATAAACAAAAATATGGTTGTTCCATGGGATCAAATCTTTCTCCAGTATTAGCAAATCTGTATATGGAATATTTTGAATTAGTTTTATTACCTAACATCAAACCACCAGACAAGTTTTGGTATAGATACGTTGATGATGTTTTTACGTTATGGAACGATGAATGGGGTTCTTTTAAAGAATTCTTTGATGAACTTAATAATTTGGCCAATAACATAAAATTCAAAGTAGAATGGGAAGTAGACAATAAATTGCCTTTTCTAGACATTTTGATAATAAGAAATCAGAATTGCTTGTCATTCACAGTCTATAGAAAACCTACCCACACTGGGAGTTACTTGCACGTTTTTAGCTACCATTCGGACAAAACAAAACAAAGTGTTGCTTCGGGCCTATTTTTACGAGCACTAAGAATTTGCAGCTCAAAATATTTAGATACAGAAATATCAACCATAAGTAAACAACTTACAAGATTAGGATACCCGGATTGGTTTTTACAAAAAGCCCTTAGCAAGGCTAAAATAAGTTTCCACAAATCTACTCCCCACTCTACTAACAAACACAAATGGGATAATAAATGTATAAAATTACCCTATAATGATTCCATAAATGAAATGTCCCAATCATTACCTAAAGAAAACACCAATGTCATCTTCAATTATCCTAATACACTGTTTAGGAAAATAGTTAATGTACATCGTAGACCATCAAGTGACATCAACCCAGGTGTATATAAGTTGCCATGCTTAGATTGTGATTCTGTCTATTGGGGACAAACTGGAAGAGATTTGGCAACCAGAATTAAAGAACATAAAAATTCTGTTAGATATGGTCAATTAAATTCCGCGGTATTTCAGCACATTGCCAATAAAGATCACCGCATGAATTGGGAAGATGCTGAAATAATCTATAGATCAACATGTAGCTTCAAAAGGAAAATAATTGAGTCCTCCCTAATAAAAGTTTTACCTAATTTTAATATATCAAATGGCCAGTGGTCACCTGACTGCATCACTACCTCAGCAGTCAGCCATGTGCTACCTCATGTACTCCAAGGTCACAAAACCCCACGCGACCTGCGGAGCATCGGTCATGTAACCTGAGCTTGTTCCTTTTCTCACCTCACATTTTTGTATATAAGCATATGCCTTCCACTATGTATTCATTCTGCTGAAGAGGGTCACAGTTAGTGATCAAAATATACAGAACATTCGACATCAGTGTCTTCTTTTCTCCGACTGTGGGATAAAAAGTTTATATATATATATATATATATATAAATATATATATGTATATATATATATATATATATATGTGTGTGTGTGTGTGTGTGTATGTATATATACATATACATATACATATACATATATATATATGTATATATATATACTTTCATCAGGATAGAAACAAGAAAGGTGGGGGTGTTCTGTTGTACATTAAAAACAATGTCCATATCTGTGTTTTAGAGAAAGAGAAACAGCGTCCATATGATAGTTTGTGGGTAGAATTTACATATATATATATATATATATAATATATATATATATATATACATATATGTATATATATATATATATATATATATATATATATATATATATATTAGTGTATTTTGGGAGCAGGTTCTCTTTTAAACATGTTTGATTGAATACGACAGCATTCTGGAAGTTGTTAATTTTCTTTCTTGTGTTTTCTATTTTTCTAATTATATTCTTCCCTTGGATAGGGTGGGCATAAACCAATTCCTTATAATTCTCCATTTTATCACACGACGTTTCGTCTCTAAAAAGACATCTTCTAGTATTTCTGTTTTAAAGATACAATAAATATTTATGATACTACAAGTTTGAATTACATTAATGGTTGGACGTACACAAGATTATATTTAGAAATCAAACCTTAGAATTACAGTTAAGTTTAACATATTAAAATGACATTTTAAATATAACAAAAATAATGGTTAGACATATAAAAGATTATATTTAGAAATCAAATCTTAGAATTGCAGTTAAGTTTAACATATTAAAATTACATTTTATAACAAAAATGATAACTACTACATGCCTTATAGGTGAAATGTTTAAATGGCTGGTGGCTACATCTTGACCCTGAGTGACCTTCGCTTAGGAAGGTGTGAGGTGATTAGCAGATTACCCGTGGCCTCTGGCCTTTTAAACGGACCCGTGACCTGATGAGGAGAGGGGTTGTGTGGAGGGGGAGGAGGAGGAGGTGGAGGAGGGAGAATAGAGGGTGAAGGTGTGGGTGGGGTTGGGTTGTGCCTCCAAGAGATTTCTGGACTATCTTTTACTGTAGAATTGAACAACAATGGAACTCTCCCCTTTCTAGACATATTAGTAGACTCTAAACCCAATAAATTTACCTTGAAAGTATACCGAAAGCCTACTAACTTAAACAAATGCATGAATGGAAACGGGGAATGCAGAGACAATTATAAAAAAGGTGTCATCAGAGCTTACATAAAAAGAGCTTTGCTAGTTTGCTCATCTTGGAAAGCTCTACACATTGAACTTAAGCATATAAGACAAATGCTCATAAACAATGGTTATTCTAATACTGATTTTGACAACATGACAAAAGAAATGCTTCATAGATTTTATTCCCAGAACAACACCCAGGTTAAACCCAAAGAAAAAAAAAACACCAAATAAATATATTTTATCATAATACTTATACAGAGGCGTACAAAAAAGACGAGAAAGCAGTTAAAGACATAATAAAGAAGAATTGCCATCCCGTAAAAAAGGAAGATAAAATTAAGGTCATCATATACTATAAAAATCCCAGAACATCTTCACTAGTTATGAAAAATGACATGTTCAAACCGGAGGCATTGCAAAGGACCAATGTAATATATGAATTCACTTGTCCTGAGGAAGACATTGCACTTCCAGCTAGTTACATTGGTCATACACAATGCACGTTAGGCAGAAGATTAACGTACTATCAGCAATCAGTGGCGATAAAAGAACACCTAAAGAAATACCACAACATTGGAATCACAAGGGATTTAATATCTAAACACACTAAAATCATAGGCCACCATAGCAATTCCAGAAAGCTCCAACTTCTTGAGGCCATGTACATTAGAGATAAAGCCCCCTCCATCAATTTGCAATGCGATCTAACATCTAATATACCTTTGTACAGCCATGAGATGCACTCCTTCGCCTCTTCCTTCCCCTCCACCTCAGCACAACCCAACCCCACCCCCCTTCACCCTCTTCTCTCCCTCCTCCACCTCCTCCTCCTCCCCCTCCACACAACCCCTCTCCTCATCAGGTCACGGGTCCGTTTAAAAGGCCAGAGGCCACGGGTAATCTGCTAATCACCTCACACCTTCCTAAGCGAAGGTCACTCAGGGTCAAGATGTAGCCACCAGCCATTTAAACATTTCACCTATAAGGCATGTAGTAGTTATCATTTTTGTTATAAAATGTAATTTTAATATGTTAAACTTAACTGTAATTCTAAGGTTTTATTTCTAAATATAATCTTGTATATGTCTAACCATTATTTTTGTTATATTTAAAATGTCATTTTAATATGTTAAACTTAACTGTAATTCTAAGGTTTGATTTCTAAATATAATCTTGTATACGTCCAACCATTAATGTAATTCAAACTTGTAGTATCATAAATATTTATTGTATCTTTAAAACAGAAATACTAGAAGATGTCTTTTTAGAGACGAAACGTCGTGTAATAGAATGGAGAATTATAAGGAATTGGTTTATACCCACCCTACCCAAGGGATGAATATAATTAAAAAAATAGAAAACACAAGAAAGAAAATTAACAACTTCCAAATGCTGTCGTATCCAATCAAATATGTATATATATATATATATATATATATATATATATATATATATATACATATATATATGTATATATATGTGTACATATATATATACATATATATATACATATATATATATGTATATATATATATATATATATATATATACACACTTTCATCAGGATAGAAACAAGAAAAGTAGGGGTGTTCTGTTGTATGTTAAAAACAATGTCCATGTCTGTGTTTTAGAGAAAGAGAAACAGCGTCCATATGATAGTAGAATTAACCCTAATAAATGGACAAAATTTAATGTAGGTGTAATATATAGGCCAAAAACTTAATCATTAGCAGACGGCAAGCTGTTATTTCAAGAACTGTCTAGTTTCTGCAATCAAAACTTATTGATAAAGAATGGTTTCAATTTTACTGACATTGATTGGATCACCCTTGAACATGACCATATAGGTAGTCACTTGATAGATTTTCTCGGTAACAATTACTTAGTTCAGCATGTAAAAGAGCCCACAAGACATGAAAACTTACTCGATCTATTGATCACTAGCCGCAAAATTATGATAACCGATGTAGAATTTGGTAAAACTATTGCAAGTAGCGATTACAACTTAGTTAGATTCAAACTGCTATTTTTTTTTAGAATAGATACTTGTGTTTCCAAAATACCCGATTTTAGTAAAGCTCAGTTCATAGGACTACGTCAGGAGCTTCAGCTTACAGATTAGGAGACAATATTAAGCGAAAGACCTGTAGATTAGATGTGGGAAATGTTTCAAAATACACTTACTAAGATGATTCATACCTACATCCCGTTTAAGGACAGAGGCCCCCCAAATCAGGCTCACCCAATACGGCTTGACAAAGAAACTGAAAAAGAATATTACTAAAAAGAGACAGGCTTATGAGAAATACAAATACTCGGGTGCACCTAATGACATCATAGTTATGTAATAATACAAAGAGATAAAAATAAAACAATAAAACACAAAAAAAGACAATACGAAATGAATATCACTGATAAATTCAAAGAAAATCCTAAAGAATCCTATGGTTATATTAGAGATAAAAAGGTTATTAAGAATCACATTGGCCCACTATCATCTGCTGGCGGTCGTCAACTTGAATATTCAATTGAAGGAATGTGTGATATTTCAAACAACTATTTTAGCTCAGTATTCGAAAACGAAATACCTCAAAGTGAACTCCAAACTGAAACCTGTGAAAAATCTAGGGTGAACTTACTACGGTAAATATAACAAAAGTGAAGAATTAAAAATTGTATAGAGACACTCAAAGTTAATAAAAAAAATATCATAGCCTGACGGTTGGCATTTAAGAATCTTAAATGAAATAAAAAATGAGATTGTTGTCCCATTAGAAATTGTTTACGTCATATCCGGAGGTGAACCACGAGAATGGAAGCTAGCTAACGTTACTCCCATATTAAAAAAGGTGACAAAAAACAACTACAGGCCTATAAGCTTGACTTCAATTGTAGAAAAAATTATGGAAACTATCATCAGAGATGCCATCGAACATCATTTAGAAAGCAACTGTTTGATAAATGATAGCCAGCATGGATTCAGACGGTAAGGTTCTTGCGTGACCATCTTACTCGAATTCTACAACACAGTAATGTCGAATTATGACAAAAGAAATAATATAGGTTTAATATATCTAGACTTTGCAAAAGCTTTTGATACCGTCCCCCACGTAAGACTATTTACTAAATTACCTTCACACGGAGTAAGTGGTAGCCTATTAAGTTGGACTAGAAATTGGTTGAATGATCGAAAACAGAGTTGTTTTAAATGTCAAAACTTCTACATGGAAAAATGTTACGAGTGGAGTTCCTCAGGGTTCCGTTCTTGGGCCACTTCTATTCGTAGTATATATAAATGATATAGACTGCGGAATAAAATCTATTGTCTCCAAATTTGTGGAATCGCAATTGATCAATTAAATCAATTGGATATTTAAGAAGATTTAGATAAATTACAGCAATGGTCTGGAAAGTGGCCAATGAAATTTAATACAAGTAAATGCAAGGTTATGCACATCGGTAGAAATAACAGTAAGTATGAATAGAAGTTACTTAGAAATTCGTTAACAAAAAAGGATAGTGAAAAGGATCTCGGCGTAATTATTAGTAACGATCTCAAATCACCTAAAGAGTGTATTTCAGTCTCTGAGAAAGCAAATAAGATTCTAGGACTGGTTGCGCGATCTTTTGACTTCAAAAGTTCATCATTAACAAGCTATTTAAATCGTTAGTTCGTCCACATTTGGAATATGCTGTTTCCGTATGGTCACCGAATTTCATTAAAGACATTGACAGACTGGAAAAAGTACAACGGTGAGCCACAAAACTGATTCCAAATATAAAAAATAAATCATACGAAAATCGATTACAGCATATGAATCTGTTTTCCTTAAAAAAACGGAGACTTAGAGGTGACTTGATACAGGTATTTAAGATTCTAAAGGAAACTGACAACATCAAAATTGACAAAATTTTCACACTGAATGAGAATCTGACAAGAAACAATGATCTCAAACTGTCCGGAAATAAATTCAATGTAGTAGCATACTTGTAAAATGAGACTTATTAACTCACTGTCTGAGAATAAGATAAAAAAGAAAAAAAAAAGACAGATGATCTGTATATTTCGACCACTATCTTTGGCCCTCTTCAGCAGATTGATACATAGTGTGGAGTGCGCAAGTAAATATAGTTAAGAGGGGTATATTTGGGGGACAGGAAAAGGGGGGACATAAGTTATATGTCCTTGTTAAGGTCGGGGAGATGGTTGACCGATAGTGAGGTCAAGTCCGGCCGCTTTTGAGATTGATTTATTTGCAACCATCCAAATTATGCAGTCAGGGGACCATTGACCTTTCGAGTTATTGAAATTTGGAAGATGTTTTACCAAGGAGGTTTCAATAGTTTTTCTTCAAAAACTGCAGTGAGATTTGTAAACGATGCCGGCATTATCCCAATCCATGCGATGATGCTCTTTGCTAAAATGTTGGAACACTGCGGAATTCTCTTAATCATTTATGATGGATTTTTTGTGTGCCATGATTCTTGTTATCAGATCTCTTCCTGTTTGTCCCCAGTACACTTCTCCACAGTCTTTACAAGCGAGGCGATGGAAGTACAGAGATAGGGGAGGAACGGGGTAAGGAAAGTAAAGTATATAAGCTGTGGATATTTTTCTTAGTGTATAATTTGAGGAAGTCCCCTTAAGAACGAAAAGATGGTAATAAAACTCGTATATTTTTTTGGGCGTTTACATCACCATCGTTTCCACTCATTCTATCATACATATTTCAACATGTATATATAAATATATATATATATATATATATATATATATATATATACATATATATACATATATATATATATATATATGCGTGTGTGTGTGTGTGTGTGTGTGTGGTGTGTGTGTGTGTGTGTGTGTGTGTGTGTGTGTGTGTGGGTGTGGGTGTGTGTGTGTGTGTGTGTGTGTGTGTGTGTGTGTGTGTGTGTGTGTGTGTGTGTGTGTGTGTGTGTGTGTGTGTGTGTGTGTGTGTGTGTGTGTGTGTGTGTGTGTTTGCATGTGTGTGTGTGTGAGTGTGTATGTGTGTATGTGTGTGTGTGTGTGTGTCCATATGTAAATACATATACTTATACATAGTATATATATATGAAAATATATTTGTATGAATATATACATAAATTCATATATTTATTCCTATATATGCATATTATGTACATCCATGTATGTAAATATACATATATGTATATGTGCACACACACACACACACACACACACACACACACACACACACACACACACACACATATATATATATATATATATATATATATATATATATATATGTATGTATGTATGTATGTATGTATGTATGTATGTATGTATGTATGTATGTATGTATGTATGTATGTATGTATGTATGTATGTATGTATGTATGTATGTATTTATACATATTAATTTTTTTATTATATAGATCTTATAATCACTTAGAGCTTTTACATACATATAAAGACACTTTTATATGTAACATTCTGCTATAAGAATTTTAAAGAGATTATATGTATGAGAAATAAATCTTCTTTTTGAATTTGTTAGTCTTTTGTATATATCAAAAAGTTCCATGGTGTAAAATGAACTACTTATATATATATACATAAGTATATATATATATATATATATATATATATATATATATATATATATATATATATATATATATATATATATGTATACATATGGTTACAAGATAGGAAGAGGGAGTCATATGAGAGGTACAAAGAAAAGAAAAGAGAAGTAAAGCAAAAGGTAAAGGTTGCAAAGAGGAGAGCAGATGTGAAATGAGGTAAGAGTATGACAGAAAAATTTGAAAGTAATAGAAATATATTTTGGAAAAAAATTAAGAGAGGAAGAGGGGGCAAATCAAGTAGAGAAGAAAAGGTAAAAGGTGCAGATGGAGAGATGATAATGGAAGAGAAGGCAGTAAGGGGAAGGTGGGCAGAATATTTTAGGGAGTTGCTAAATGTGAAGGAGGATAGGGAAGGAAAGATTGCTGCAGTGGGAAGTGCGAAGAAAATGAGTGATGAATGAGGAGAATGGAGGAGAAATAAGGAAGGATGAGGTGAAGGCAGTTGTTAAGATGATGAAAGCAGGTAAGGCACCTGGTCTGGATGGATGCCATGCGGAATGTCTGAAAAAGGGAGGTACAGTGATGGTGGACTGGTTGGTGAGGTTATTTAATGTTTGTTGGAGAGAGGGTAGAGTGCCGGAGGACTGGAGGAGTGCCTGTATAGTTCCTCTTTACAAGGGAAAAGGGGACAAGTGTGAATGTAGTAGTTTCAGAGGGATTAGCTTGTTGAGTGTAGTTGGGAAGGCTTATGGGAGGATCTTGATTAAGAGGATTAGGAGAGGAACAGAAGGAGTAATTGGTGAGGAACAGTGTGAATTTAGGACAGGTAGAGGTTGTGTAGATCAGATCTTTGTGATAAGACAGATATGTGAGAAAGCTATAGGAAAGGGGAAGGATGTTTTTTGGACTTTTATGAATCTGGAAAAGGCTTATTATAGGGTAGACAGGAAGGCACTGTGGGAGGTTATGCAGATATACGGGATAGGAGGAAAGCTTCTCGAAGCTATCAAGAGTTTCTATGAGAATAGTAGAGCTTGTGTCAGGATTGGAAATGGAGAGAGTGAGTGGTTCGAGGTAAAGGTGGGACTTCGTCAAGGATGCGTTATGTCGCCCTGGCTGTTCAACTTATACATGGATGGGGTGGTGCGAGAGGTGAATGCAAGGGTAGTGGGTCAGGGATTGGAGATGGTTAAAGAAAATGGAGAAAAGTGGGAGGTGAGCCAGCTGTTGTTTGCGGACGACACTGCGCTTGTGGCAGGATCGGAGGAGGGATTGAGGAAGTTGGTGGCAGAGTTTGGGAGAGTATGTGATAGAAGAAAGCTAAAGATAAATGTGGGTAAAAGTAAGGTGATGAGATGTACAAGGGGTGAAAGTGGCAGTAATCTGGAAGTGAGCATTAAGGGAGAGCGACTGGAGGAAGTGGATAGTTTTAGATACTTGGGTGCAAATGTGGCAGGGAGAGGTGGAGTGAAAGTGGAGGTAGAATGTAGATTGAGAGAAGCGAGTAAATGCCTTGGTGGATTAAAGAATGTAATGAGGAATAGACATTTGGGAATGGATGCTAAGAGGAGACTGTATGAAGGAGTGATTGTGCCAACAGCACTGTATGGGGCAGAAACATGGAACATAAGAGAAGAAGAGAGAAGGAGTTTGAATGTGTTTGAGATGAGGTGTCTGAGAAGTATGATAGGGGTTACTAGGCTTGATGGAGTGAGAAATGAGGAGGTGAGGAGGAGAACAGGGGTGGAAAAGGAGCTGGGAGATAGGGTTGATGAAAGAATATTAGGATGGTTTGGACACATGGAAAGAATGAGTGAAGAAAGACTAGTAAAAGAGGTATGGAAGGCAGATGTGGAGGGAGTGAACATGAGGGGACATCCTAGGATGAGGTGGATGGATGGGGTGAAGGGGG
>NC_134780.1:63455949-63458449 GCF_046742065.1 Oratosquilla oratoria | reverse complement strand
GTTTAATTCTGGTTGATACTTCTTTGCCGGTTTGCCCAATGTAATACTTTTCACAATCTCTTTAGTTTTTTTTATATGCAGTCTGAATCAACAGGTTAATTCTTAATTATTAAATTATTAAATGTACATGAGTTATGAAAAGCTACTTTAGTATTCCATGTTTTAAGTATATGAGAAACTTAAGAAAGATTGTTAGTAAAAGGTAATACTAAAAGGTTTTTATTGTCAAAGGAGGTAAAGGGTTGAATCCTATAGATTTTTTTTCTAAAGCGAGATTTAGGGTACTTTAATCCCAAGCCTAGATCAACAATAGACTCAAATTCTTCATCACTGAATTCAGGGCTCTATATACGAAAGGCACGTAAAAACATGGAGGGAAGTACATATTTTTATATTCTATAATGGTGTACCGAGTAATAATGTATATAGAATTACATTAGTCGGCTTTCTATAACAACTAAATTTCAAATCATTACCTTCTCTACGAATACGGCAATCTAAAAAGGGCAATTTGTTATTGTTTTCTAGTCCTACAGTAAAATTAATGGAATGAACCAAATTATTAAGAGAATGTAAAACACATCAAGATATTTAGTACATACCCAAATGCAAAGAACATCATCGACATATCTATACCACATATTAGCTAGATCACGATTTCGGGTTCAAGACCCTTCTTCAGTAGCTATAGGGATGTTCTTTCTTATCAGGATAAGAATTTAAACTAGAGTTTCTTTACTTTCTAATCACTTTGTGGGAGGTCACCTGGTATTTCGGGCAGTGACGAAATCTCACGTGCGCTGGAGAGCCTCCGGGTTCAGGTGATATGAGAGGCGACGGGATAACCTCATTGTCGTCATGCCAATATAGGTGGATGGGAGGGCTTCCCAGTTCCCTCGTGTACAAGTGAACCTATAGATGACATGTGATTTCTGAAGTTCCTTTCTCTCTTGTTGGGGGCTGTTTCTAATAAGGAGGTTGCTAGTTTTCCTATTTTTCTAATAAATTACCAGGTTGAGTATTTTCTCTGGATTGACTGGTTTAATGTTTTTTTTTTATAATTTGTTTCATAATACGTTCATATTCTTTATAAGCTGACGAAAAAAATTATTCATAATATACGTTGATTTTCTCCTTATTTTGTTTATTATTGTTGTTGTTATGCCAGCCGTCCATTATTTTCTTTGTTTGGAGATTTATCTCTTTTTCACTGAAGCCGTTATTAATCAGAACTTGAGTGGAACGTCCGATTTTATCATGCACTTGTGTCCATGTGCTGCAGTGAGTTAGTGCTCTTCGGATATAGGCACTGATGGTAGAGTCCTTATGTCTTTGAGGGCACTCACTGGAACCATTAAGGGAGTGTCCAGGGTTTGTGGGTTTTGTGTACACCGTTGTATTAAAAGATTATTCAGTTTGTTTCACTAGGAGGTCGAGGAATGGTAAAGCTCCGTCAACTCTATCTTCCGTTGTGAAAGTGAGTTCAGATGTCTCTTGTAATAGGTGGCGAAGTTTTTCAGCTTTATTGCTGTTCTTGGTTTTAATAAAGATATCATAAATGTATCTACAATAAAAATCTGGCTTTTCTGTTTTACTGAATACTTCTTCTTCTACGCAGCCCATGAAGAAGTTTGCCATTAATACTCTAAGGGGGGATCCCATTGCAACTCCATTAATTTGGCAATATTTGTTCCCGCGAGGGCAAGTGAACGGGACCTTTTTAGTACAGCATTCAAGCAGTTTCCGTAGTATAAGTTCTGGAATGTCTAGTGTTGGTGTAGTGTTATCGTAGTACACTTTGTAATTAATTGTGTGATCTACGAAAATATTAGTGTATAGCCCCTCCACATCAAGAGAAGCGATTCTACCTTTAGAAGAGTTTGTCTTGATAATGTCTAGGAGATCAGATGTAGATTGTAGACTATAGGTGGTGGGAGTGTAGGGAGTTAGAATGGAGCACAGTTTCTTAGCGAGTTGATACATTGGTGCAGGGATTTGTGAGATTATGGGACGTAGTTTATTACCAGGCTTGTGTGCTTTGACTGTCCCATAGCAGTAACCCATACCATACTCGCCTAAGTATTATTCCGTTCTATTAGTCGATTTACCTTTTTCTTGAGTAATTCTGTAGGGTCTTTGTTGATCTTTTTAAACTTAATTGTATTATTGAGGATAGTATCTATCTTTTCTAAATACTCAGAGGTGTCCATGAGTACGTAAGTTGCCGCTTTGTCTGCTTTCCTGATGGTGATACTATGGTCTGATTTTGGCTCTTTTGCGGCCTCGATATGTTTCTTTTCACTCAAGTTACTGTGATATTTTCCTCTTGATTTATTAGCTTTGGCAATAACTTTTTGTTTGAAAGTGGGCTCAATAATGACTTCAACTTTTTTACATAATTTCTCTATATCGTCTATAAGTATTTCGCATTCTGTTCTTCTTTTAAACGTCTTAGGTCTAGACATAATGTGGCAGTTAAGCCCTAAATTAAGGACTTCCT
>NC_134780.1:63433449-63435949 GCF_046742065.1 Oratosquilla oratoria | reverse complement strand
GCCCCTACGGACCAGAGCCACACATCATTTTGTCTATGATAGAAGAAATTCTGTTCATAGAGAAATGATGACACTTTTATACTACGACTGTCCCTCCGTTATGCTGTCCCCCAACCCCTTGTTGCTGTCCTGTACCATTTCTCTGAGTATTCTCTTTCTGTAATGGGGGAATTCCCTGTGGTCGGGGAAAAGAATACTGCCACCAAGTTTCCCACTTGGATCGTAAGAGGCGAGAAGAAAGGGACGGGGAGAGGGACTAGGCATCCTTCTCCCTGTAGCCCCACGGGGCAAATTCCTAAAAAGGAAAGTGAAGGCATAAGGGGTGCTGGAGGGCCTCGGGCCAGCACCCTAAGGTTTGGGTCTTTTAATGTGCGTGGATGTGGTACAGATGAGAGTAAAAGGGAAGAGATAGGTAGTATGTTTGTGAGAAGAAAGATGGATGTGTTGGCTTTGAGTGAAACTAAGTTGAAAGGGAAGGGTGAGTGTAAGTTTGGGAATGTAAGTGGGAGGTTATCAGGAGTGAAGAGAGGGCGAGGGAGGGAAGGGGTGGCTATTCTATTGAGTGAAGAGATAGGTAAAGAGGTAGTGGAGTGGAAGGAGGTTTCCTCAAGGATAATGTGGATGAAGGTGAAACTGGGAAAGGAGATGTGGGTCTTTGTAAGTGCATATGGGCCTGGCAGTGAGAAGAGTGTGGAAGAAAGGGAGGCCTTTTGGATAGATTTAAATGAGTGCATAGAGGGTTTAGGAAGAAATGTCAATGTAATAGTACTGGGAGACCTTAATGCTAGGGTGGGAAATGGTCCAATCGATGGAGTGGTTGGGAAGTGTGGAGTTCCAGGAAAGAATCGTAGTGGAGAGTTGATGGTGGAAATGTGTCTAGAAAGAGAGTTGATGATAGCAAATACAGTGTTTCGGAAGAAAGTCAAGCATAAGTACACATGGGAGAGGGTGGTGGAGGGAAGGGTGGTAGATAGAGCGCTAATGGATTATGTAGTGGTAAATAGGATTATGATAGGAAGAGTTAAGGATGTACATGTGCTAAGGGGAGAGGGTGGGGGAATATCAGATCATTTTTTGGTGGAAGGTAAGCTGAGAGTGGAGGATAGATGGAGAAAGAGGAAAGGGACAAAAGGTAGGGAGGTTCTTAGAGTGAACTCCTTGAATGAAAAGGAAAAGGCGAAGGAGTACGAAAAGAAGCTGAAGGAGGAGTGAGAGGGAGTAAAGGATAGAGCAGAGATGGGTGTGGAGGAGGAATGGGGATGGTTCAAGGAGGGAGTCTTAAAGTGTGCAAGGATGGTGTGTGGAACAAGAAGGACAGGGGGAAATAGAAGAAAGGGTAGTGAATGGTGGGATGAGGAAACGAAGAAGGTTGTAGAAGAGAAGAAGCGAGCATTCACAGATTGGTTACAAAAGAGGACGGGGGAGTCGTATGAGACGTACAAAGAAAAGAAAAGAGAAGTAAAGCAAAAGGTAAAGGAGGCAAAGAGGAGAGCAGATGTGAAATGGGGTAGGAGTATGACAGAAAATTTTTGAAAGTAATAAAAAGATGTTTTGGAAAGAAATTAAGAGAGGAAGAGGAGGCGAATCAAGTAGGGAAGAAAAGGTAAAAGGTACAGATGGAGAGATGATAATGGAAGAGATGGCAGTAAGGGGAAGATGGGCAGAATATTTTAGGGAGTTGCTAAATGTGAAGGAGGATAGGGAAGGAAAGATAGTTGCAGTGGGAAATGCGAAGAAAATGAGAGTGATGAGTGAGGAGAATGGAGGAGAAATAGGGAAGGATGAGGTGAAGGCAGTTGTAAAGATGATGAAAGTAGGTAAGGCACCTGGTCTGGATGGATGCCATGCAGAATGTCTGAAAAAGGGAGGTTCAGTGATGGTGGACTGGTTGGTGAGGTTATTTAATGTTTGCTGGAGAGAGGGTAGAGTACCGGAGGACTGGAAAAGTGCCTGTATAGTTCCTCTTTACAAGGGAAAAGGGGACAAGTGTGAATGTAGTAGTTTCAGAGGGATTAGCCTGTTAAGTGTAGTAGGGAAGGCTTATGGGAGGATCTTAATTGAGAGGATTAGGAGAGGAACAGAAGGAGTAATTGGTGAGGAACAGTGTGGATTTAGGACAGGTAGAGGTTATGTAGATCAGATCTTTGTGGTAAGACAGATATGTGAGAAAGCTATAGGAAAGGGGAAGGATGTTTTTTGGGCTTTTATGGATCTGGAAAAGGCTTATGATAGGGTAGACAGAAAGGCACTGTGGGAGGTTATGCAGATTTATGGGATAGGAGGAAAGCTTTTGGGAGCTGTCAAGAGTTTTTATGAGAGTAGTAGAGCATGTGTCAGGATTAGAAATGGAGAGAGTGAGTGGTTTGAAGTAAAGGTGGGACTTCGTCAAGGATGCGTTATGTCGCCCTGGCTGTTCAACTTATACATGGATGGGGTGGTGCGAGAGGTGAATGCTAGGGTAGTGGGTCAGGGATTGGAGATGGTTAAAGAAAATGGAGAA
>NC_134780.1:63405949-63410949 GCF_046742065.1 Oratosquilla oratoria | reverse complement strand
AAATACAGGAAAAGAAATGAACAATATAGAAAAGGAAGAATGATGTATGAAAAAACAAACTTTGATAAAATAAGAGAATTCTTTCAAAAAGAAAACTGAGAAGGAATATACAAAGAATAAACAACAGTGGCAGAGAAATGAAATATTTTGACAAAAAATTCTATAAAAGGAGTGGAAAAGTATGTCCCTCCCAAGACAAAAAAAAAAAAAAAAAAAAAAAAAAAAAAAGTAAAGTGCTGGTACAACAAAAGTTGTAGGGAGTTAAAAGACAATAGAGATAAAGATTGGACCAAATGAAGAAAGACAAAAGACCTGAAAAAATGTAAAATATATACTTGTTATAGAAATGAATATGTACAAGTGTGCAGAGAGGAAAAGAGAAAATAAGAAAAAGATGTCATAGAAAAATGTAAAGATCAACCAAAATTATTTTACAGATTTGTAGACAAACTGAAAAACAAACAAGATTTGGATAAATTAAGACAAGGAGGAGTTGAATACACAGAGGAAATAGAAATGGCGGAAATTATGAACAAGCATTTTAAATCAGTGTTCACAAGGGAGAACATACTACCTGAAGAGATCGAATGGAAAGAGAAAGTCCTCCCTATGAAAGAAATAGAAGTAACAAAGAATGAAATAATGAAACACTTGAGTAATCTTGAAGTCAGAAATTCGCATGGACTAGATGAAATAGCAAATTGGATTTTGAAAGAATGCAGGAATGAACTGACAGACAAAATACATAGCATAATAAACAGTTCCTTGAAAGAAGTAAAAGTTCCAGAAAATTGGAAAAAAGCAAATATAGTACCTGTATATAAAGGGGGAAATAAAGAAGACCCTACCAAATATAGATCAGTCTCTCTAACAAGTACGATACAAAACATTTGTGAAAGAATTGTCAAAAGTAGATGGGTAAAATATTTAGAAAAAAAAGTGTTAAATCCAAGGCAATTTGGACTCAGACAAGGACGATCATGCGTCACCAATCTAATATGTTTCTATTCAAGGCTAATAGATATAATACAAGAAAGAGATGGATGGGCTGATTGTGCATTTCTAGACCTACATTTTTTTTTTGACAAGGTACCACATAAGAAGTTGCTTAAGAAATTCAAAACCGAAGGAGGAATACAGGGCAAACTGCTGAAATGGATGGAAGACTTTTTGCCCCCCCCCCCCAAAAAAAAAGTAGTGATAAGAGACAAACAATCAAATTGGGATGAAGTAATAAGTGGTGTTCCACAAGGAACAGTTTTGGCCCCAATAATGTTTGCTATATATATTAATGATATGGATGAAGAAATTGAAAGTTATATGAGCTTCTTTGCAGATGATGCAACACTATTAAAAAAAGTGAACACGGAAGAAGATTGTAAATCACTACAGAGTGATCTAAATAAAGTATGGGAATGGAGTAGGAAGTGGGAGATGGTGTTCAATACTAAAAAGTGTAGTATAATGGAATTTGGAAAAAGCAACAATAGAATAACAGGATCATATAGATTGGGAGAAGAAAGAATAAAGAAAGTTGAAAATGAGAAGGACCTGGGAGTCATTGTTATGAATAATATGTCACCTGAGAAGCAAATAAATAAGATTTTTTGTGAAACTTATAATCTAATAAGAACAATCAAAGTGGCATTTACATACATGGATGAAGAAACGGTGAAGAAAATACAAATCACTCTGATAAGACCAATATTGGAATATGCAGCAACGATGTGGTCACCAAGTAAAAAAAAATATATAAAAAAATTGAAAGAATACAAAGAGCAATTACAAAATTGGCACAAACACTCTCAAAACTATCATATGAAGAGAGACTAGCAAAACTTGAGCTACAGACACTGGAGCAAAGAAGAGAGAGAGGAGATTCGATAGCTATTTACAGAATCATGAAAGGCATAGAAATTATTGATAGAGAAGACCTAATAAAAAGGGATGATAGAAATACATGAGGACACCTAAAGAAAATCAAGAAAGACAGCTATAGAAGAGATCTGAAAAAGAACAGCTTTCCTCACAAAGTAATAGACAGTTGGAACAGGTTAGATGAGAAAGTACTGTGTGCAAAAACAAGGCATGAATATAAAAATAGTTTAGATGAAATGAGATATGAAGACGGGACCCCACGAGCATAGCTCCCCTTCCCGTAAAATACAACTAGGTAAATACAACTAGGTAAACACACACACACACACACACACACACACACACACACACACACACACACACACACACACACACACACACACACACACACACACACACACACACACACACACACACACACACATAAACACACACACACACACACACACACACACACACACACACACACACACACACACACACACACACACACACACACACACACACACACACACACACACACACACACACACACACACACACACACGTCGGTCGGGGTGGCAGCGAAGTTTGGACTCCGGTGATATCTACAAATTTCGAGGGTCAAAACGACAAGGAAGTCCATGTGTTGTATTAATGGGGAAGGGGAAAGCTCATAATGTAGTGAGAAGGTGAAGAAAAAGGAGAAGGGGGGGGGTTACTGAGGAAAATGGAAGGAAATGAGGAAGAGGAAGATTGGGTCCAGGAAGTCAGACGGCATATCAACAAAAGACGATCAGACGAAAATGGTGAACTCAAAGAGATTAGTAAAAAATGTAAAAATTAGAAATATAGATAAGAGTAGCGCAATGGAAGGTGAAGATAACTATTTCCATAGAATTAATAAGAGAAGAGGTGACAACCTCCCCCGACTAGTAAATCTAGAGGAGAAACTAAAAGAAATGAAAGAAAATTGGGAAGTTAGATTTAACCAATTAAAGATGATTACTTAAAGAGTTGATAAACTGGAAAAACTAAAGCCTTCCATACCTCTTTTACTAGTTTTTCTTCACTCATTCTCTCCATGTGTCCAAACCATCCTAATACTCTTTCATCAACCCTATCTCCCAACTCCCTTTCCATCCCACTAAAGAAATAGAAGAATGAAAAAGACAGTTAAGAGATGTAAAGGATGAGAATGAGAAATTGAAGAGGAGTAATAAAGAGAATAAAGAGTCCATAGCAAAAGAAGTAAGTAGTTGGAAAAAAGTACAAGAGAACAATAAAATGAAATTTAGAGGTATAATGGAACAGCAGATGAAAGAACAAACTAAGGACACAGTTATTGAAGTGATGAGGGAGAAGGAGTACATAGTAGGAGACTTAGTGGATAAAAAGAAATGCATAATTACATTAGGGATGGAAGAGAAGTATAATCTAAATAGGACTACAAGAATAAAGGAAGAAAAGGAAAAAGTAAATAAGATATTAGAAGTAGTTCAAGAAGATAAACCAGAAACAGGGAAACAAATAGAAGAAATATATAGTCTAGGGAAATACAATACAGATAAGACCAGATCAATTAAGGTTTAATTCAGGTCACAAACAACAACAGTGAATATCTTAGCAAAAGTAGGGAAACTAGGAGACAGTGATCAATATAAACAAGTATGGATAAAAAGAGAAATGAATAAAGAGGATCGAGAGGAGGAGAAAACAAAAAGACTAGAAGCTAAAAAAAAAACTAGAAAAGAATAGTCAGAAAAAGAGAAATTCTACTGGAGAGAAATGAATATGTAAGTGAGGAAATTGTTCATAGAACAGAAAAACAGAAGGGAAACAAAACGCACGATGGAAGTAGCAGAAAATTAAAAGTGTCTTACACAAATATAGATGGCTTAATAACAGGCTTGAACGGACTGAATGATATCCTGAAGGGAAAAAAAACTGGGCATAATGGGAATTGTAGAGACAAAATTGAAAGGTCCACTACCACCCTACAGTGTAGGACATGGCGCATATAATTATTGGATTAGAAACAGAGAGGTAAAAAAAGGGGTGAATGTTATGTTCCTGACTAAGAAGGATATGAATGTGAGGAATGTCACAAAAGGAAAGAATAGAGTAGAGATGATTATGATAAAGTGGAGGACAAGGATGGGAAGAGCAGGAAGTTTGTAGGAAATTATGTGCCTCCTAAAACGACTTCGTGGGAAGACAAAGAACACAAGAATATGTTAGAAGACACAAGGATAACACTAAATAAGATAATGGAAGATGGACGAAGGATAGTTCTAAATGAGTGACTTTAATTGTAAAGAAAAATGCTGGGAAGAGATGACAGGGAAGGGTGGAGGCGATCTATGTGGAAATGTACTACTTGATATGATTATAGAACATATAATGACGCAATGGATACAAGAGAATACTAGGCACAGAAATGAGGACTGCACCTAATAATCACATCAGAATCCGAAATATTGGACAAGATTGAATATAAGACGCCAATAACTAAAAGTGACCACATATTGGTTGAACTGGAACTAAATGAGGAAAAATACATAGAAAAACGAACAACATAGAAAGGGAAGATTGATGTATGAAAAGACAAATTCTGATGAAATAAGAGAATTCTTTCAAAAAGCAGACTAGGAAAGAATACACAAGGAGGAAACAACAGTAGAAGAGAAATGGAATATTTAAGAATATATATAAAGAGGGAGTGGAAAAGTATGTTCCAAGACAAAAGCAAGAAAAAATATATGTAAGGTGTTGTTACAACAAAAGATGTAGGGAGGTAAAGGACAAAAGCTTGGATAAAATGGAAAAAAATGCAAAAGACCTGAAAAATGGAATATATATATTAGTTGTAGAAATGAATATGTACAAGTGTATAGAGAAGAATAAAAGAAAATACGAAAAAATATCATAGAAAAATGTAAAGATCAACCAAAACTATTTTACAGATTTGTAAACAACAAACTGAACAGCAAACAAGAATTAGAGAAGCCACGATAAGGAGTTGAATTCACAGAGAAAATAGAAATGGTAGAAATTATGAACAAGCATTTTAAATCGGTGTTTACGAGGGAGAAATTACAACCTAGAGACATCGAGTGGGAGGAGAAAGTCCCCCCTATGAA
>NC_134780.1:63385949-63403449 GCF_046742065.1 Oratosquilla oratoria | reverse complement strand
CACTATGAACCTTTCCAGTGTTTGTTGTCTTAGCCTGCGCTGGATTTTTTTTTTTCTGAAATGTGACATGACATTGTTATTGAAAAGATTTACTGCTCTTTGCGCTACCATGGTGTCTTGGTCGTATTTGTCTACAAAGTTTTGAACATTACCCCATTTAACACACATTTCTTTGATTAAACAACTTGGCATATCTTCAATTGTTTTTTCCTCCTCAGGAGACTGATCTTTAGCCAATTTCTTTCGCTGTTCATTTTGAAGGTGTACAAGCTCCTCAGTGGTAAGCCCCGTATTGTGGTCTTCCACCAGCTCTTCAGTATCTTTACTGTCGACCTCCAAGCCCATACTTTTTTCCACAGAAACAATCTATTCAACAATAGTATCATCCTCGACAGCAACAGCAGATCCAGCAGTTTCAAACCCCTCAAAGTCTCTCTCTGGTATACAGCCTGGCCAAAGGTTCCGCCATGCTGAATCCATGGTATTAGTACTCACTCTGATTTTTGGTGCTGACATGTTGGACCACAGCGGAATTTTCCTGGGCATATCTAATGGATCTTTTGTGCTCCGTTAACTTGGTGTTGAGATCCCTGCCGGTTTGGCCAAGGTACACTAGTTCACCTTCTCTACAAGGTAGGCTATAAACTCCTGGAGACTCAGCTTCCCTTAACCTTTGATGGACATTAACAATTTGTTTGTGTACAGTATTAGGGTATTGATAAGCAACTGTGAGACGGTTGCTGGGAATTAAGTTGAAAGAAGGTTTGATGGAGTTTAGTATTTTTAAAACATCTTTGAAAGAGGGTTGTGTGGTGGGAACTGAAGTTTTATGGTAGCTGGCTTTAGCCTTGCTGAGGGCTTGATCCAGGAATAAGGACGGATATGCCAACTTCAAAAGATGCCTTTTATAAGGTCAATCTTCTGGTCCAAGAATCTAGGGCTACAAATCCTAAAAGCTCTCAGAAAAAGGGCCAGTAGCAATACTGTTCTTAACTTTGCAGGGATGATTACTGAAAAAGTGGAGATAACTACCTGAATGGGTAGGTTTCCTATAAACTGTGAAAAATAAATCTCCATCAATCCTTCTAATTAAAATATCTAAGAAAGGGATCTGTTGACCTTCTTCCCATTCGGTTTTGAATTTAATGTTGGGGGATAATTGGTTCAACTTGTCCAGAAATACCTCGAACGCACCCCACTTATCATCCCACGCTGAGAAAATTCCATCAACATAACGGAAACAAGTTATCTCAGGGGGTTTGATGGCGGGTAACAGAGTACTTTCAAAGTACTCCATGTACAAGTTGGCCAAAACAGGAGATAAATTAGAACCCATGCTGAAACCGAATATCTGTCTAAAGAATTGGTCCTGAAAAGAAAAGACATTGAAAAAAGGCAAACTATATCAATTATTTTGTTTATTGGAATGGGGAAATTGTCCTGAAACGGTTGTTATCTGGATTCTAAAAATATAACAACATCCTCAACATTGATGTTAGTGAAGAGAGAAGTTATTTCAAGACTGAGTAATCTGGCATCTTGTATTTTGACATTTTTTATTTTGAAAATGAAATCTAGGGAGTTTTTAATGTGAGAGTTGAAAAAGTGGCCAACAGAAAGTGACAAAAAATCTAACAGCCATTTCGAAAGTTTACTCGTACAGGAGACTCGATTAGAAATGATGGACCTCAATGGAATATCTGGTTTGTGGACCTTCGGAAGACCATAAAAGTAAGGGAGCTTGGGGTTTGTGACCTTTAAAATATTAATGCAATCGTCCACTGAAACCTTGCGAATTTGTTTGTTAAATTCAGCAACTGAGGTCTTACGGGGTATTTTGTTGAGCTTTCGTAGGTATCAGAGTCATTTAACAAATCATAGGCTTTCTTAACATAATCAGAAAGTTCTAAAATAAAAACTTGGCCTCCTTTGTCTCCTTTGGTAATAATGATGTTATCTAGCTTCTTCAAAGTTGAAAACGCAAACCGATATCTTTTGGGAAGCCACAATCACTATTAAAACACTCAGAAATATCATTAAGCAAAAAACCTTTAGGGCAAGCAAGACCTTTATCATAATTATTAGTAGCCAATAATTTGTCTAAACCTACCAAATAGTCTAACACATGTTTCTCCGGTGTAAGTGCAAAGTTAAGGCCAAGGCCCAAAACTCCTAACTGTATATATATATATATATATATATATATATATGCATATACATATGCATATACATCGTATCAGGACAATTTCCCCCGTTGCCCCGTTGACAATTGCCCCCTGGAACAATTGCTCCTAGAACATTCTCCCCGGAGGACAATTTCCCCCCGTTGACAATTGCCCCCTGAGACAATTGTATCCTAGGAAGAAGATAGGAAGGGAGTGGTAGTAGCAGTGGGAGGCGCTAAAAAAATGGCAATGATGGGTGAGAAAAATGGAGGAAAATAGACTAAGTTGCTATAGAATAAAATACTTGACAATTAAGTTGTTGGAAGACTTCACACTCGTACGCATGCGCCTGATTCTGCAAAGTATGAAGCTGCTGCTGCTGTTGCGCAAATCAAAGCGCATGCTAAAAGTTTGCAAGAAACTCCTCATCAATTAATCTCTTGTGTAGTTACATGTTTAAGTGCAGAAGCAGCAACTAAAATGCCCTTTCTTCATCACTTGCGCCGTAATATTAGACGCCAAAGACAAAGAGCTAATGTTGCACTACCTTTGCCATTAAATGCACAAGAAATGGTTTTGGAAGAACGGTATAAAAGAACCATCGATGGACAAAATTGTCTTGCTTATAGTTCAGACAACCCTGTTGGTGAGCACAGGCCAAGAATTTTAATTTTTGGAACGTATAAAAATGTACAAATGTTATCTTCTTCTCTTCACTGGTTTATAGACGGAACACTTAAAATAGTTCCTTAGATTTTTGCACAACTATATACTACTCATACCAGTACCTCTGATTTATGCTCTCCTCCCCGATGAAAGCCAAGCCACATATACAACTTTTTTACATGAGCTGAAGAAATTAAATCCTAATTTATCTTCAGTCAGCATAATGGTCGACTTTGAGAGAGCCATGATCAATTGTTTGCATGCTGTGTTTAATTATACAAAAATAAAGGGCTGTTTTTCCACTTTAGCCAAAACCTTTACAGAAAGGTACAAGCTACAGGCATGCAGCAAACCTATCTAAATGACCAGGAGTTTGCTCCTGCCATGAGGATGCTCGCAGCATTAGCTTTTGTGCCGACTGTTGGAATTGAAGAAACATTTTGATTATTTCGAAGACACTTATATTGGACGACCTTGTAGGAGGAGAGGGCGACGAGAACCAATGTTCAACATGGCCCTATGGGGTATGTACGACAGAACGAAGGAAGAGATTCCAAGAACAAACAGTTCAGTCGAGGGATGGCATAGAAGTTTTCTTGCAGGTACTGGTTGCTGCCATCTCAATATTTATACTTTTATTTAAAAAATCCAGAAAGAGCAGTCACTTCAAGGGTTTACTATCAAAGTGCAGCCGGCATTGCAAACAGTCAGTTTGGTCAACGATTACAACCACAGAGTTTTTTTTTTTATTACATAAGAGAAATAGCGTATAATTTAAGTTTTTATACAAGACTAAGCTTATTTTTATTCTTTGCAACTAAATTTATTTATACTATTTGACTTTATGAATAAAGTTTTGAACAAAAATAATCTTGTATTTCTATTCTTTTTTCAATTGTCGATAGGGGAAATTGCAACAAAATGTATTTTCACTCTTTGACTCTATAAATAAAGTAGTGGGTAAAACTAACTTTATATTTGATTTTTTTTCAATTGTCAATGAGAGGAAATTGACATCAAGGGATAAATGTCGCAGGGGGCAAATATCCCAGGGGGCAATTGTAAACGGGGGAAAATTGTACTCGGGGGAAATTGTCCTGGAACCCATATATATATATATATACATAAACATATACATATACATATTTATATATATATATATATATATATATATATATATAATGTATAAATATATATATACATATATATGTATATATATATATATATATATATATATATATATATATATATATATATATATATATATATTGTTAAACTGGATAGCCACTGACGTTCTGTCGAGCTGTGTAGCTGATCGCTCAAAATTGCGGAAGATTTTCTTTATTCAGTGTTGAATGTGAAAATATAAGTTGAGTGATCTCACCAAGTATGGTTTGTGACGTAATGTCCGTAACTACAGAACATCAAGTGGGACATCGTAGGACTGAGCGAAGTCCGAAGAGCGGAAGAAGAGCTAATACAATTACAAGATGGTCACCACCTGTTCTACTATAGAGGTAAGAACAAAGAAAGATCTAGAGGAATAGGATCATTGATAAACCGAGAGATTGCTGGTAACGTAGTCAAGTTTAGTAATTTATTGGACAAGGTAGCTTGGATTGTGATTATGCTGTGTAAAAGGTACACTCTAAAAATAGTTCAGGTTTATGAACCAACTTCAGATTTCAGACGATGAAATTGAGTCCCTCTATGATTATTTAAATCAGGTAATGTACGAAGAAAAAAGTAAGTACACGTTTGTTATAGGCGACTTTAATGCTAAAGAGGGGAAGAAGATGGGATATGAGACATACATTGGGAAGTTTGGAGTAGGTGAAAGAAATGGCAGAGGCGAGATTTTAGTCAATTTTGCAGAGAACTACAACATGAGGATAATAAACACCTTTTTTCAAGAGCGTTTAGGTCGTAAATAGACCTGGAGAAGTCCAAATGGAACAACAAAGAACGAAATAGAGTTCATTTGAGGAGATGAGAGCATGAGCGTTAGCGATGTTACGGTGATAAATAAAATCAACATAGATAGTGACCACAGAATTGTAGGTCGCACAGCTAGATTCAACTTCAGAGCAGAGAAAAATAAACTAGTTTTAAGAAAGAAAATAAGCCTTGCAAAGGTTAAGGATAATAATAGAAAAAATCAGTAAGAAATTGAAAATAGATTCGAAGCTTTAAGAACTAACAAGGACACCGTGGAAGATATGAATTTGAATTTAGTGGATATCATTAGGGAATCGACAGAGAAAGTAGGAAGTACAAAAAATGTTAGGGAAAACGAGTACTCCAAAATTAAAAATGACCTAATTAAAAGAAAAAACATGCAGATTAAAAACAGAGGAGACGAAATAGAAAGAGCAGAACTAAACAAGCTTATCAACAAAAGGCAGAGATCAGAGAAAAGAAAGAGAAACATGAATGAAATAGAGGAAACTATTCGGAAATGTAAAAGTATTAAATGGCCGAGCGCAGACATGCTTTAGGAAGACAGCAAATGATATGCTTGAAGGATAGAAATGGAGAGATCATTAAATGCAGAGACAGAATGGTAAAAGGAGTAGAAGAATTTTACCAAGAGCTTTACTCCTCGAAGATCGTAGTCAGTAAATTAATCTGTAGACGTTAGTAGTGTACCAGAGATTACAAAGGAAGAAGTAGAATCTACCCTGAAAAATATGAAACAAGGAAAAACACCTTGGGAAGATGGTATATCGATAGATCTGTTGAAAGACGCAGAGAAATTAGTTCATATTAAATAAGCTCAGTTGAACACCCAATACTAACGACAAGAAAGTGTTCCTGATGCGTGGTGCAAAGCTATATTGATTTTGCTACATGAAAAAGTAGACCAGAAGGACCTTAGTAACTATCGATCGTTATCTTGCTATCAAATATAAATAAAGTATTCTCCAAGATCCTTACAGATAGACTATGTCAAGTTTTAGATGGAAACCAACCGAGACAGCAGTCAGGCTTTAGTTGCGGATATTCGACTATAGACCATTTACAGGCGATAAATCAACTAATCGAGAAAACAACAGAATACAATATACCTCTCTGTTTGGCTTTTAAAGATTATGTGGAGGACTTTGACTCGGTAGAACAAATAGCAAAACTAAACTCGGTACGCAAGGAGGCTACAAACTAACAGATCGTAAGAGCTTTAGAAAAGATTTATGCGAAAGGTACCGCTATAATTCGACTACATAAAGATACAGAAAAAATCAAGATCGAGAAAAGAGTATGGCAAGGTGATACAATTTCACCCAAAATTATTTACAGATTCCTTAGAATATATTTTCAAAAGGTTGAGTTGGGAAAGGATAGGTTTGCAGATTAATGGTGAATATTTGAACCATCTAATATTTAAGGATGACATTTTTTTCATTTCAGAAAGAGCAGAAGACTTGCAAGATATGCTGAGTGATCTGAACAAGGAAAATTTAAAAGTAGGTTTAAAATGAATAAGAGTAAAACCAAAGTAATGCTCAACACGAAAGTTCAAAGGAAAGAGATTATAATTGATGTTGAGAGTCTTGAAGAAGTTGAAGAGCATAATTATTTAGGTCAGAGTGTGAAAGTGACGAAAGAACATGATAATGAAATAATAAGACGCATTACAATTGGTTGTAAAGTGTTTGGTAAGTATAATACAATCCTGAGAGGCTCTCTACCTTTATGTTTGAACCGTAAAATTTACAACCATTGCATTCAGCCAGCAATAATCTACGTGTGTGAGACTTGGAAACTGACGAAGGCGATGGAAACAAAGCTAAGGACTGCACAGAGGAGAATGGAGAGATCAATGGTGGGAGTAAATCTGAGAGGCCGAAAGAGAGCAAGTTGGGTGAGAGAGCAGACTATAGTGAAAGACATTGCGGAGGCGGTAACAGAGAGGAAGTGGAATTGGGCAAGTAAGTTAATGCAAACGTTTGATGAGCAATGGAGCCAGTGTGTTAATGAGTGGATGCCGCAAGATAGGAAGCATGGAAGAAGGAGACCAGACAGAAGATGGAGAGACGAGATCGAGAAGCTTTCGGGAGTGACGTGACAGAGTACGACGCGGTTGTGTGAATCATGGAATGCTATGAAGGAGGCCTTTGTTCAGCAGTGGACTCAGGATGGTTGATTTGATTGTCCGTAACTGATATGACCAGTCTGTTACTATGGGGTTGTCCGTTGTTTGGAGGTAAGTATTATTTGATTCTGCTGTGTATTTAAAAGTGGTCTGAATATTTTGACTGTGGTGATCATTTATACCCAGATGAATATTGAAAACTTCTGATCCCCATTGAACAATCAGGAAAAAAAGTCTTCGGAATTAGAAATAAGTTCCAAGAAATACAAGCGTATGTCAAAAGTGAAAATTTCGATGTGATAGGAATAACCGAGACATGGTTAAATGGTAAATATTTTGAAGCTGAATTTGATATTGTGGGATTTACACACTTTCATCAGGATAGAAACCACAAGAAAGATGGGGGTGTTCTGTTGTACGTTAAGAGCAATGTCCATGCCTGTGTTTTATAGAAAGTGAAACAGGATGCATATAATAGTTTGTGGGTAGAATTAACCCAAACAAATGAAAAAAAATGAATGTAGGTGTAATATATAGGCCAAAAGCATTATCATTAGCAGACGAAAAACTGTTGTTTCAAGAACTGTCTAGTTTCTGCAATCGGGACTTATTAATAATGGGTGATTTCAATTTTACTGACATTGATTGGATGACGTTATAGTTAGTTGCTTGATTAATTTTCTCGGTGACAATTACTTAGTTAAGCATGTAAAAGAGCCCACAAGACATGGGATTTTACTCGATCTATTGATCACTAGCCGCGGAAACATGATAACTGATGTAGAAGTTAGTGAAACCATTCCTAATAGCGATCACAACCTAGTTAGATTCAAACTACTAAAATTTTTAGAATAGATACTTGTTTATCTAAAATACAAAATTTTAGTAAAGCTCAGTTCATAGGACTACGTCAGGAGCTTCAGTTTACAGAAAAAGAGCCAAAATTAAGCGAAAGACCTATAGATCAGATGTGGGAAATATTTCTAAATTTATTTACTAAGATCATTCATACATACATTTCATTTAAGGACAGACGTCCCCCCCCCACCCCGCTTACCCAAAATGGCTCGAGAAAGAAACTGAAAAAAGTATTGCAAAAAATAGACAGGCTTATAAGAAATACAAGTGCTCGGGTGCACCTAATGACTATAGAAATTATGTAATAATACAGAGAGATTTAAAAAAGACAAAAAAAATATATGAAGTCAATATCGCTGATAAATACAAAGAGAATCCCAAACAATTCTATTGTTACATTACAGATAAAAAGGTTATTAGGAGTCACATTAACCCACTGTTATCTGCTGATGGTCAACTTGAATATTCAAATGAAGAAATGTGTGATATCTTAAACAAATATTTTAGTTCAGTATTTGTAAACAAAACGCCTCAAAGAGAACTTCAAACTGAAATCTGTGAAAATCTAGAGTGAACTTATTACGGTAAATATAACAAAGAAAAAAATAAAATGTGTATAGAGACACTAAAAATTAATAAAACACCAGGACCCCACGGTTGGTATCCAAGAATCTTAAAGGAAATGAAAAATGAGATTGTTGTTTCATTATAAATAATTTTTAAGAAATCCATCATATCCGAAGATGTCCCACAAAAATGGAAGCTAGCTAACGTTACTCCCATATTCAAAAAAGGTGGCAAAAGGAACCCAAATAACTACAGTCTTTTAAGCTTGACTTCAATCGTAGGAAAAATTATGGAAACTATTATCAGAGATGCTATCGAACATCATTTAGAGAGTAACTGTTTGATAAATGATAGCCAGCATGGATTCAGACGGAATTTTTTTTGCGTGATTAATTTACTTGAATTCTATAACACAGTTATGTCGAATTGTGACAAAAGAAACAATATAGATTTAACATATCTAGACTTTGCAAAAGCTTTTGATACCGTCACCCACGAAAGGCTACTTACTAAATTAGTTTCACACAGAGTAAGTGGTAGCCTATTAAGTTGGACTACAAATTGGTTGAATGATTGAAAAGAGAGAGGTGCTCTAAATGGCAAAACTTCTAGATAAAAAAGAAAAAAAATCATGGGCCACTTCTATTCATAGTATATATAAATTATATAGACCATGGATTAAAATCTATTGTCTTCAAATTTGCTGATGATACAAATGTGTGCGGAATAGCAAGTGATCACTTAAATCAATTAGATATTCAGGAATATTTAGATAAATGACAGAAATGGTCTGAAAAGTGGCTAATGAAATTTAACACAAGTAAATGCAAGATAATCCACATAGGTAAATATAATAGTAAATACGATTACAAGTTATCTAGAAGTTCGTTAATAAAAGTGGATAATGAAAGGATCTCGGCGTAATTATCAGTAACGATCTCAAATCTTCTAAGCAGTATATTTCAGCCTCTGAGAAATCAGATAGTATTCTAGTACTGATTGCGATATCTTTGGCTTCAAAAGTCTATCTCTCATTAACAAGCTATATAAATCGTTAGTTCGTCCAAATTTTGAATATCCCGTTTCCGTATGGTCACCGAATCTCATTAAAGACATTGACAGATTAAAAAAAGTACAACAGCGAGCCACAAAACTGATTCCAAATATCAAAAATAAATCATACGAAAATCGATTTAAATATGAACCTGTTTTCCTTAAAAAAGTGTAAACTCAGAATTGACTTGATACAGGACTTTAAAATTCTAAAGGGAATTGGCAACACCAAAAATGACCAAATTTTTATATTGAATGAGAATCCGACAAGAAATAACGGTCTCAAACTGTCAGGAAATAGATTTCGTTTGGAAGTGGGTGGAAAGAACATCTTTAACCGTGTAGTTAATGAATGGAATAAACATCCTGCAGAGGCAGTGTAATGTAGTTCAGTTCGAAGCTTGCAGATTCGTTTAGAGAAACAACTAAGCAAGATGCTGCAATGCCTGCCATTTATTTTATATTGTTTGTCTGTTATTGTTTGTCTGCTTGTTTATTATTTGCTTGATTTTCATTAATCATTAGTTATCTGTTATTTAATTATTATTTACTATTTACCTTTTTTTTTTTTTTTTGCTTATGGTAGTCATTCGGTAACAAAGATAACGTACTTATCCTCTGAATGATGATTAGAATTGTAGTAACAATAAAAACAATAGCAGTAGTAATAGCAGTATCAGCAATAATTATGCTTTAACGTTTATTACATCTATGGTATAATAGTTTTGGCATCACTTTTAGGGTCTAGTTTCTTTGAAAGTGACTTCATTTGTGACTTCTTAGGCCAAACTCTGAGGCACAGATCCTACCGTAAGTGGGACAGGGAATTCCATGTGCCAGTTTGATAGGACTTCGTGCGGTTTTGTCGCTCGATCCTGATATTCGTTCGAACGGCTCCAAATATGTCGACAGCATGATGGACTGTTAATCTCCAGCTTTCTCCGTCAGTGGCCTGAGTTTCAAGCTGGTCAACAGAGATGTTGCATCGTTTGAGGGTGACCTTTATTTTGTCTTTATTTTTTTTTTTCCTCCCGGATAGGGGTTACCATCCCTCAGCTCACCGTATAGTATTTGACGTGATAGTCGACATTCAGGCATCCTGATCACATGACCGATCCACCGGAGCTGGCGACGTACTATCATTGATTCAATACTGATGGTTGAAGCATTTTTTTTTTAAATAGTTACATGAGGGATTCGGTCACGCCATATGATGTTAAGGATAGTTTGAAGACAGCGTATATGAAACCCTTCAAGTCTTCTGATTTGGGCCTTGTATAAGGTCCAAGTTTCACTGCCAAATAGTAAGATAGATAGACAGATTGCTTGATAAGCCTAATTCTAGTCTCCACAGTTGGATCACCGTTTAGGAAGACGCGTTTGGATAATTTTCAAAAGCTTGTATTTTCCAATCTAATCCTGGTCTGGATTTCATTTTCAGTGTCGCAAGTTACAGAGAGAATGCTGCCAAGATATTTGAAAGACTCAACGGTTGAGTCTTTCAAGTATCTCGGCAGCATTCTCTCTGCAACCTGTCTGTTTAGTAGGTAACTATACCTATGCATTGACCTGGTCAAAATTAACCAAAGAACACTTGAATGGCTGTCTGTCTGGCGTGATAAGCTATGATGATGATACCTATGCATTTGTTTATTTCATTATATATATATATATATATATATATATATATATATATATATATATATAAATTATCATTATTATATTTTTTCGCACCCGACCTAGTTATAGACCAAAGGGTCTCCTGTCGGCATGCTCCACCTTTGTAATCCTTTGTAATTTTCAGCTATCAGCTACACCAATCGTCAGAACGTCAGTGGCTATCCAGTTAAAAAAAAAAGTATATTCATATTTGCCACAATTTTGTTGACAGCCTCCAATGTGCTCTTCACACTGACATTAGTGCTCCCCATCGTTTAGCAAAAATCCTGGCCAAACCTCTTTCTAACACCCTCAGTTCTATAAGCGAAGCCTATCTTAGGCACTCGACTGACCTTATCGAAAGGATTAAAGCAACAGATTTCACTTATAAGATACTAGTTAGTTACAATGTAACAACTTTACTCACTAATGTCGGTGTGAAGGGCACATTGGAGCCTGTTAAAAGAGTTGTGGCAAATATAAATGACGATAACCTTCCAGTACCTAAGACAGATTACATCAAGCTCATTTCAATGTGCGTCCAACTCAGGTTATATATATATATATATACATATATATATATATATATATATATATATATATATATTGATAAATTGTTTAAGACAAATGAGAGAGTTACCCTTCCCCACCTATCACTCTCTCATACATACATATATATATATATATATATATATATATATATATATGTATATATATATATATATATATATATATGTGAATATATACAGTATATATATATGTATATATATAAGTATATATATATATATATATATGTATATATATATATATATATATATATGTATATATACGAACATTTTGTTTTGTCCTTTCTACAAAACCAAGCTACAAGCATTCCAAGACAAAGTAGTCCTTCCGGTTTCCAAAATCATTGCGCTTATATGCATCTGTGTGTCAGCTAATAATTTTTTCCTTTTAAAATTTGTTTTTTAGGCAAAAGTTTGGCTGTAGCATAGGTTATAACGTTTCTCCTGTTCTGGCTAATCTTTACATGGAATACTTTGTGAGTGTTCTTCTTCCAACAATAAAACCACCATATATGATTTGGTTCAGATATGCTGGTGATATTTTCACTCTTTGGGATAAGAGTTGGGTTCCCTTTGATGTTTTTCTAGATAAACTCAATCATTTAACAACTAATATCAAGTTCAAATTAGAATGGGAAAAAGATGATAAAATACCCTTTTTAGCACCTCAATCATGAGGAATGGTGATAGGCTTGCTTTCACTGTTTTCAGAGAAAACATCTATTCAGAAAGTTACCTTCACTCCTTTAGTTACCACCCAGATCACATTAAAAGAAGTGTAGCTTGGGTCTTTTACTCCGAGCCTTCAGGATTTGTATCTCCCCAATTTTTAGAACATGAATTAACCTCCATCAGGTCCCAATTAACAAAATTAGCTTACCCTCAGTGGTTCCTGGATAAAGCCCTCAGCCAAGCCAGAACTAGCTTTTTCGATCCCCCTTTCGCTAAGCTATAAGAGAGGAAAAATCCCCTTGTCATCCCCATTTCAGAGTTCATTAGTCATTCGTCCAAATTTCTTTCCAAACAAAAGGTAAATTTAATTCATAATTATCCTAATACTATTGATAAAAATGTTGTTAATGTTCACCAGAGGTTCAGATAAGATCATATCCCGGGTGTTTACTCCCTTCCATATAAAGATTGTAACCTTTTATACATAGGCAACACGGGGAGAGACCTACACACAAGATTGAATGAGCACAAGAGGTCTATCAAGTATGGTCAAAAAAGTTCAGCCGCGTTTTAACACATGAACAAAATTAATCACAGGATGGATTGAGATAAATTCGACCTTATTTATAAATCAGGTTGTGGCTTTAGAAGGAAAATGGTGGAATCCACTTTAATTGAATATTTGCGCACGATGAATATTTCCAAGGGTCAGTGGACTCCTTATATAGTATCAAGATTATTCATTATAAAAAAAAAAAGTTTCCTCACTCACCCCCTGATCCGACCTCATGTCATACTCAGGTCACATTATGGTTGGGGTATTGACATCTATTATTTTCCCATTTCCTTTCTCTTTCTAAGAAGTTCCTATTTATGACAGTATCCTCCTTCCACATTATACTACTGAAAAGAATTACAGTTAGCAATCGATATATATAGTTTCGTTTACACGACTCTTTCTTTCGTTCGACTGTGATCTTAGTTGTCATTTACAGGTGTGTTACCACATTTCCCATGAGCAATATATATATATATATATATATATACATATATATATATATATATATACATATATATAAATGTATATATATATATATATATTATATATATAAATGTATATATATATACATATATTATATATATATATATATATTTATATATATATTTATGTATATATATATATAATATATATATATATATATAATTATATTTATATAGATATATGTATATATTTATATGTATATATATATATATACTGTATATTTATACATATACATATATGTATATATATGTATATATATGTACATATATATGTATAATATATATATATATATAATATATATATATATTGAGAAGTATTTTAGACAAATTATTTGGATGATGGAGAACATAAACACTCTCTGAAGAAGTTCTACGCGAACGAAACGTTAGTGTGTTTAGGGTTCCGAGCCTTCTCCTGTGTTTATGTTCTCCATCATCCAAATATATATATATATATATATATATATATATATATGTATATATTTATATATATATAATATATATATATACATATACGTACATATATATATGTATATATATATATTATATATATATATTATATATTACATATTATATATTATATATTATATACTATATATTATATAATTATATATTATACATTATATATTATATATTATATACCATTATATATTATATATTATATATCATATATTACATATATATTATATATTATATATATATATTATATTATTTGTATATTATATATTATATATTATATATTATATATTATAATTATATATTATATATTAATATATTATATATTATATATTGATATATATATTATATATTATATATTATATATTGTATATTATATATTATATATTATATATTATATATTATGTAATATATATTATATATTATATATTATATATCATATATTATATATTACATAATATACTATACATTATATATTATAGATTGTATATTGTATATTTTATATTATATTATATATATATATATTATATATTATATATTATATATATACATTATATATTTATATTATATTGTATATTATATATTATATATTATATATTATTATATTATATATATAAATTATATATATATATATATATTATATATTATATATTATATATTATATATTATATATATATTAAGTTATATATAATATATATTATATATTATAATACTATATATTATATATTAATATATATATATATATTATAAATTATATATATATTATATATAATTAATTATATATATATTATACTGGTAATATTTTATATTATATTTTATGTATTATACATATATATATATTTATATTATATATATATTATATATTATACATTATATATTATATATTTTATATATTATATATATTATATAATATATATATTATGTATTATATATTTTATATTATATATTATATATTATATATTAAATACTATATATATATTATATACTATATTACATATTATATATTATATATTATATATTATATATTTATATATTATATATTATATATTATATTATATATCATATATTATATATTATATATTATATATTATATGACATTATATATTATATATGATATATTATATATTATATATTATTATATTATTATTACATATTATATATTATATATATATTACATATTATGTATTATATATATACATGTATATTATATATTATGTAATATATTATATATATATTATATATTTTATATTATATATTATATATTAATATTATTATATATAATTATATATATATTATCTACATATTATATTATATATTATATATATATATTTTATATATATTATATATTATATATTATAATATTATATATTATATATTATATATTATATATTATATATTATATATTATATATTATATATTATATAATATTATATAATATTATATATTATATATTATATATTACATATTATATATTATATATTATATATTATAATATATATTATATATTATATTATATATTATATATTAATATTATATATTATATATTAAATTATATATTATATATTATATATTATATATTATGATATATATTATATATTATATATTACATATATTATATATTATATATTATATATTATATATTATATTAATTATATATTATATACTATGATTATAATTATATTATATATACTAGATATTATATATTATATATTATATATTATATATATATTATATATTATATATTATATATTATATATCATATATTATATATTATATATTATATATTATAATTATATATCATATATTATATATTATATATATATTATATATTATATATTATATATCTATATATTATATATAAATATTATATATTATATATTATATATTATATATTATATATTAATATATTATATAATATTATATATTATATATTATATATTATGTATTATATATTATATATTATATTATATATTATATTATATATTATATATTATGTATTATATATTATATATTATGTATATATTTAAATTAATATAATATATCATATTTATATATTATATATTATCATTGTAAATTATATTTAGATATATATATATATTTATAGGTTCATATTATATATATTGATATATTATATATTATTTTTATATTATATATTTTATATATTATATATTATGATGTTATATAGTATATATTATATTTATATATTTGTTATCATATAGTATATATTTTTATATTATATTATATATCATATATTATATATTATATATCATATATATATATTATATATTATAATTATATAATATATATATATGTTATATATATATATTAGATTATATATTATATATATATTTTATGTATTATGTATTATATATATTATATATATATTATATATTATAATATATTTATGTAATGTATTAATATTTATATATTATATATTACATATTATATATTATATATTATACATTATATATTATATATATATTTTATATATTATATATTATATTATATAATAAATTATATATGTTATTATATGTTATATATTATATTATTTATCTATTGTATATTATATTATATATTATATATTTTATATCATATATTATAAATTATATATTATATAATAATATTATATATTAGAGAATATTATATATTATATATATATATTAATTATAGATTATATATTATATATTATATATTTATATAATATTATATATTACTATTATATATTATATTATATTATTTATATATTATATATTATATATTATATACAAAATATTTTATAATATATTATATATATATTATTATTATATGGTATATATCATATATTATATATTATATATTATATACTGTATTATATATTATATATTATATATTATATATTATATATTATATGTTATATATTATATATTATGTATTATATATTATATATTATATATTATATTATATAATATATATTATATGTTACATAAAATATGTTGTACATTTCATGTTATGCATTATCTATCATGTATCATTTATGACATATGCACAATATCTTGAAGTCTATGTAACTCAAAATGTATATAATACTTTATTCTAAATACTGACTTATATAGAGTAGTCTTTATTATACGTTGATTAATAATTGTTCTATGATATCTACAATAATACTAAAATTTCAACAACAACAACAAAATATATATATATATATATATATATATATTATATATATATATATATATATATATATATATATATATATATATATATATATGAATTGGATAAGGGAAATATTGATAAATAGTTTGTTTAAAAAATTTCATATATATCTGAGTGACTTTATCTTTTCAAAAATACGATGAGTTAAAACCTTGAACTATAATCTATGAATCATCCAAAATTTACTCCTTAATTATTTAAAACGTGCAAGGAAGTGTCATGTAGTGAAAGTATGCTTACAATATAATGTAAGGTTGAATGAACGAAGAATGCAGTATAAAATATTTACGAAAATCCTAAACGTGGTTGTCGAAAATGATATATTACCATCCAGACGATGGGAAGGATATCAGGCTCACTAGACCTAGAGGACCAAATTAGATTAAAGAAATTAGAAATTAAGGCCTAAACGTTAGAGCTACATTAAAAGAAAAAAAAATGAGACTCGGAAATAAAACTCCTATTCAGGCTCAGTTGAAAATTTAAGTTCAAAAGATAGAAGATCAACA
>NC_134780.1:63380949-63383449 GCF_046742065.1 Oratosquilla oratoria | reverse complement strand
AATAAATTGACATATAACTAATAATAAATGAAAATCAGACAGACAAATTATAACAAAACAAAAACAAATAATATAACATAAATTATAATCATTACAGCATCTTACTTAGGTATTTATCTAAATGATTCTTAAAGCTTCGAACTGAACTACATTGCACTACCTGTGCAGGAAGTTTATTCCATTCATTAACTACACGGTTGGCAAAGTTGTTTCTACCCTACTTGCAAATTTAATCTATTTCCGGACAGTTTGAGACCATTTTTTCTTGTCTGATTCTCATTCAATGTGAAAATTTTGTCACTTTTGATGTTGTCAATTCCCTTTAAAATCTTAAAGACCTGTATCAAGTCACCTCTGAGTCTACGCTTTTTTAGGGAAAACAGATTCATGTGCTTTAGTCGATTTTCGTATGATTTATTTTTGATATTTGGAATCAGTTTTGTGGCTCGCCGTTGTACTTTTTCAAGTCTGTCAATGTCTTTAATGAGATTCGGTGACCATACGGAAACAGCATATTCCAAATGTGGACGAACTAACGATTTATATAGCTTGTTAATGAGTGATGAACTTTTGAAATCAAAAGATCGCGCAATCAATCCCAGAATCTTATTTGCTTTCTCAGAGGCTGAAATACACTGCTTGGATGATTTGAGGTCGTTACTGATAATTACGCCGAGATCTTTTTCACTATCCACTTTTGTTAACGAATTTCCAAATAACTTGTAATCGTACTTACTGTTATTTTTACCTATGTGCATTACCTTGCACTTACTTGTGTTAAATTTCATTAGCCACTTTTCAGACCATTGCTGTAATTGATCTAAATCTTCTTGAATATCTAATTGGTTTGAGTGATCATTTGCCACTCCGCACAGTTTTGTATCATCAGCAAATTTGGAAACAGTAGAAGTAGTCCATGGTCTATATAATTTATATATACTATGAATAGAAGTGGCCCAAGAACGGAACCCTGAGGAACTCCACTTGCAACACTTTTCCATCCAGAAGTTTTTCCATTTAAACAACTCTCTGTTTTCGACCTTTCAACCAATTACTAGTCCAACCTAATAGGCTACCACTTATTCCATGCAAAGCTAATTTAGTAAGTAGTCTTTCGTGTGGGACGGTATCAAAACCTTTTGCAAAGTCTAGATATATTAAATCTATATTGTTTCTTTTGTCATAATTCGAGATAACTGTGTTGTAGAATTCGAGTAAGTTAGTCACGCAAGAACGTTTCCGTCTGAAACCATGCTGGCTATCATTTATCAAATGGTTACTTTCTAAATGATATTCGATAGCATCTCTGATGATAGTTTCCATTATTTTTCCTACGATTGAAGTCAAACTTATAGGCCTATAGTTATTTGGTTTCTTTTTGTCACCTTTTTTGAATATGGGAGTAACGTTAGCTAGCTTCCATTCTCTTGGGACATCTCCGGATATGATGGATTTCTTGAAAATAATTTCTAATGGAACAACAATCTCATTTTTCATTTCCTTTAAGATTCTTGGATGCCAACCGTCAGGCCCTGGTGTTTTACTAACTTTGAGTTTGTCTATACATCTTTTAATTTTTAATTTTTTTATATTTACCGTAGTGAGTAAGTTTACCCCAGACTTTTCACAGGTTTCAGTTTGGAATTCACTTTGAGGTGTTTCGTTTACGAATACCGAGCTAAAATAACTGTTTAAGATATTACACATTCCTTCATTTGAATATTCAAGTTGACCGTCAGCAGATAATAGTGGACCAATGTGATTCCTAACAACCTTTTTATCTCTAATGTAACTATAGAATTCTTTGGGATTCTTTTTGGATTTATCAGCGATGTTCATTTCGTATTGTCGTTTTCTTTTTCTTATTGTCTTTTTTAAATCTCTCTGTATTGATACATAACTTTCATAGTCATTAGATGCACCCGAGCACTTATATTTCTTATAAGCCTGTCCCTTTTTATCAATACTTTTTTCAATTTCTTTGTCGAGCCACTTTGGGCGAGACTGATTTGGGGGACGTCTGTCCTTAAAAGGAATGTAAGTTTGAATCATCTTAGTGAGCGTATTTTGAAATATTTCCCACATCTGATCTACAGGCCTTTCGTTTAATTTTGCCTCCCAATCTGTAAGCTGAAGCTCCTGACGTAGTTCTATGAACTGAGCTTTACTGAAATCGGGTATTTTAGAAGCACAGGTATCTATTCTAAAATTGTTTAGGAGTTTGAATCTGACTAAGTTGTGATCTCTATTTGCAACAGATTCACCGACTTCTACATCAGTTACCATGCTTTCGCGGCTAGTGATCAATAAATCGAGTAAGTTTCCATATCTTGTGGGCTCTTTTACATGCTGAATTAAGTAATTGTCACCAATAAAATCAATCAAGCGACTACCTATATGGCCATGTTCAAGGGTCATCCAATCAATGTCAGTAAAATTGAAATCACCCATTATCAATAAATCCCGGTTGCAGAAACTAGACAGTTCTTAAAAATAACAG
>NC_134780.1:63360949-63368449 GCF_046742065.1 Oratosquilla oratoria | reverse complement strand
CACCCTTAAACATTTTCTGTGTTATAAGTGACCAGGATAGAGTAACGTAACAGTTCGTTACACCCGTCCGGTTACAGTAAGTCATCTTGTAACGATCTGCAATCTTCTTCTGTTTTCACTCTTTTGAGTAATTTAACACCGTCGGCAAAGAAGTTCATGTAACAATTCATTCCTTCGTCCATATCATTTATGTAAATGGCAAACATTAAGGGAGCCAAAACAGAGCCTTGGGGGACGCCACTTTTTACTTCTTCCCATTTCGAGTTTTTATCCCTAAGAACCACTCTCATCTTCATTTCAATTAAAAAGTTCTTTGCCCATTCCAACAGTTTGCCCTGAATTCCTCTTAATTTTTCAATTTTGTTTATTCATTTTTATGTGGTACCTTGTCAAAAGCCTTTTGCAAATCTAGGAAGGCACAGTCCGCCCAACCATCATTTTCTTGTATTATTTCAATCAGTCTCGAGTAAAAGCATATTAGGTTTGTGGTGCACGATCTTCTAAAACCAAATTGACGAGTTAAACACCATATGAGGACGGATCCTTTGTTTGTACGACGTTTCGCTTATCACAGCTTTTTCAAAAAGCTGTGATATGCAACTGCCACTTTCATGAAAAAAGTAAAATCAAATTGTTTAGGATTTATTATATTGTTCTCCTCCAGATGTTTGATCCATCTGCTTCTAATGATCTTTTTGCATATTTTAGCTATTGTACTTGTGAGGGACACCGGTCTAAAGTTTGTAGGTTCTTCCCTGTTTCCTCCTTTGTGTATTTGCAGTATGTTTGCATTTTTCCAATCTTGTGGTATATTTCCCTCTTTTAATGAGAAATCTATAATCTTGTGTATTTTATCTGATAGTTCGTCTATGCACATTTTTAATATCCAATTTGCGATTTATTTCCTTCTGTGTTATTGTTATTTCCTTCATAATGGGTGAACTTTCTGACTGATCATTCTCTCAGGGTTGGGAGTTCTCGATCGTAAATACAGATTTGAAATGTCTGATTATAACATCTGCCATCTCTGTATCATCTGTGTATTCCTTGTCTCCTTCATGTAGTTTTACTATGTCATGCTTGTCCTTTGTCTTGTCATTTACATATCTGTAAAAGAATTTCGGTTGGTCCTTATATTTGTCTATAATATCCCTTTCATATTCTCTTTTTTTCTCTCCTGCGTATGTTTACATATTCGTTTCTAAATACTTTGTATGTTTGCCAATTGGATGTTTTTCATTTTTCTTCCATTTTTTCCAGGCTTTATCCCTCCTAGCTTTAGCCTCACTACATCTTTTGTTGAACCAACATTTTATATATTTCTCATTATGCTTCTTTATTGGTACATATTTGTTTACTCCCTCATTGTACTTCTCTTTAGACATGTTCCACTTGTCATCCGTCTTTGTTTCGTCATTAGTGAACCCATCCTAATGTGCGTCTTGAAAAATTTTCCTTAGTTTTTCAAAGTCCGTTTTGTTGTACATAAATCTTCCTTTTCTATGTTTATAATTTCTGTCTATATCAAAATGTCTTTTAATTCAAAGTCTATTAGTATGTGGTCACTTTTTCCAATAGGTGTTTTGTACTCCATTTTGTTTATAATTTCCGGTTCAGATGTTAATATTAGGTCTAGTTTTGATGATTCTTCATTATTTCTATATCTAGTGTTTTCCTTAACCCATTGTGTTAGTGTGTACTCGATAGTCATATCCAGTATGGTGTTGCTCCAAAGTTCCTCTCCTCCTTTGACTGTCATTTCTTCCCAAATTATTTCTTTTGCGTTAAAATCGCCCATGATTACTAAGTTTTCACCTTCTTTTAGCAATTCATTAAGCACCTCCATTGTTTCTTCCAATAAGTTGGAATGATCACCATCTGACCATGCATGGGTCTTTGGTGGTACATACACTACTACAGACTTTCAGCTTTTTGTCTTTTTATAATCAATTTTAATCATGATTATTTCTGTGTTTCCTTTTCCTTCAATAACATCGGTGTGTGTGTGTGTGTGTGTGTGTGTGTGTGTGTGTGTGTGTGTGTGTGTGTGTGTGTGTGTGTGTGTGTGTGTGTGTGTGTGTGTGTGTGTGTGTGTGTGTGTGTGTGTGTGTGTGTGTGTGTGTATGAAAAATCCCACTGTCAGAGAAAGTAAACGGATGAAAAATAGAATAAACTGTATACTTCGACCACTCTCTGTGATCCTCTTTAGCAGATAGTTACATGTTGTACAAGTAAGAGTTATATAGTTGATACAAAAGGATACAATGGGAACATGAGAAGGTGGCTCAGGTAACTCTTCCGTGGAAACGATTGCTGTCTTCCAGGTCATCTACATTGGGTAAAAGTTTTTTATTTGCTAATGCTGTTAAACAACCTGATCACTATTGCTTTTTAAATTTATTATAATTTGGGTTATATTTATCTAATGATGACTCGATGATCTTTCTCCGGAAACAGCATTTAGAATTGAAGGTGATTTCTGCTTTCTCCTAATTTAGGAGTCAAGCACACATACCGGCAGTTTGAATCCTGTCTAATAGCCAGCAGAGAAAAACCAACATCAGTTTTTGATAAACTGCCTTGAAGAACAAGTATGCCCAAAATCCTTCGGGTTCCATAAGTATAGACAGTCGGGCTATAGTTTTCCGACCTATGTATACGGCGTCCTTAAGGAGCGCATTAAGATTGGTGCATTAGAATGTGAATCAGCATACCATCAGGCGAGAACATCTACTAAGAACCTTAATTTCTTGTGTTCATCCGATCAAATTTATCAACATCTCTCAAGAGTAGCATTTTGAAAAGCCTTCCATGTAATTAATAACCATAAAGAAAATCTAAATAAGAAACTTCTGAGATTGTGCAATAACAGTGCTTGGATAAAAAAAAAGTTCTACAGGTAACGTAATTAACTTGTCAAACAATTTTTTTTTTCAAAATATGAACAAAAATTCTTAGGTCTTGGAGTTGATTTTAATATAAAAACTTTGAAAACACATGCACTAGACTATATTGTTGGGTTTGATAAATTCATGTTGGCAAATGATTATGATAAAGATCTACAGTGCCTAAACGGTGTCCTAATACAAGGTATGATAGATTTTTTTTTTTTTAATCGTTGCTTACCCAAACGTTTAAAATCAGCTATGGATAGTCTCACTAAGCACAAAAACGTCATTACCACCAGAACAGACAAAGATTGTAAAATTGTCATATTAGACCAAACAGAATATGACAAGAAAAGCAGTAAATTGTAATTTGACACTGGAAAATATGAACATTTAACCAAAAATCCACTAAACAGTACTTCTGCTGAATTGAACAAGTTCGAAAATTTTTAGGAGATGATATATTCAACAAGTTGTTAGTTATCAATCCACAGCTGCTTAACTTTTATGGCTTACCTAAGTTACACAAAAAAGGAATTCCCCTCAGACCCATCATTTCTAAAAGGGGATCCTGTACCAGCAAAATATCTAAATGGCTCACAGAAATACACATTTCATAGGAAGTTTTCTAATTGATATATCAGGCATTCAGAAGATATTGTTAACAAAATTAAAAGCCAAAACATCCATGACATTAGCAAATTGCTAAGCTTGGAAAAAGTTTCCTTATTTACCGACGTAAATGTAAACGACGTTCTCAGTATTTTGGAAACCAAATTGCATAAATTCCAAGAGCAATTTCCAATTTCTGTTGCACAATTTATCAAATTAACCAAATTTTGTATTGATATCAATGCATTTTCTTTCAAAGGAAGTTTTCACAGACAGAAATTTGGATGCAGTTTGGGGTCCAATCTCTCTAGTATTTGCAAATTCTTATTACCGGACATCAACCCACCAGAAATCTTCTGGTACAGATATATGGACGACGTCTTTACGATATGAAATGATAAATGGGGATATTTTGAAAAATTTCTTACCAAATTGAAAATGCTAGCATCAACAATAACATTTAAATCAGAATGGAAAGTCGATCACAAGTTGCCTTTTCTTGACATTTTGGTGATCAGACGTGCGGACCAACTGTCCTTCAGTGTACAGAAAACCCACACATACAGGAAGCTATCTACATTTTTTCAGACATCACCCAGACAAAATTAAATATAGTATAGTTTCGGGCCTATTTCTTAGAGCCCTTAAGATTTGCAGTCCACCTTTCTTAGAAACTAAATTAGCCACAATACATTCCCAGCTAACAAATATTGGTTATTCAAATTGGTTCCTATCAAAAGTGCTCATCAAAGCTAAAATGAGTTTTTACAAAATTATTCCTGACTCTAGTAGTAAGTTTGTTTGAGATAAGAAATGAATGATTCTACCACTTAATAATACAATACAAGACATTTCAAAGGTATGTAAGGATAAAGCAAATGGTGTGTTCAACCATCCCAACAGCCTATTCAGTAAAGTGGTAAATGTCCTTTATAGAGTTAAGACGGATGACAGCCAAGAAGTTTATGAGATACCTTGTAGAGATAATGAACAAGTTTATTAGGGCCAAACGAAAAGAGACCCCAAAATAAGATTTAAAGAAGATAAAAACTCTGTGAAATATGCACAAGAAAACTGCCGTATTTCTACACACCTCCATGATTTTTTTTTTATAAATATGGAGGAAGCAGATATTATCTACAACTCTAAGTGCAGTTTTCATCGAGTCATCATTAATTAAACATTACCCAAATTATAATACATCTAAAGGACAATGGTCATCAAATTGTTTAACAATATTAGCAATTAAAAAACTTTTACCCAGTGTTGATGGCCTCGAGGACAGCAATCATTACCAAGGCAGAGTTATTTGAGCCACCTTCTCATGTTCCCATTGTATCCCTTTGTATCGACTATATAACACTTGTACACCATGTAACCATCTCCTGAAGAGTACCACAGATTGGTCGAAATATACAGATAATTATATTCTTCATCCGTTTACTTTCTCCGACATTGGAATTTTTTCATCATACCTATGTGTCACGATATAGCCCCTCTCTGATATATATATATATATATATATATATATTTATATATATAAATAAATATACATTTATATATATATATATATATACATATATATATATATATATATATATATATATAAATATAGGTATGATTTTACATATATGTATACATGTACATATATATAAGTATACACTCACATACATGAATATATATGTATACATATATATATATATATATATGTATATATACATATACACACACACATATATATATATATATATATATATATATATATATATATACATTTTGTATGTACATGTATATATATATATATATATATATATATATATATATATGCATTGTGTATGTGTGTATATATATATATATATATATATATATATATATATATGTATGTATGTATATATATGTATATATATATAGTTAATGTACACCAAAGACCTAGAGAAGAAATACATCAAGGTGTGTATAAACTTCCATGCTCGGATTGTAATGATGTATATTGGGGACAAACAGGTAGAGATTTGCATACCAGGATGCAAGAACACAGAAATTGAGTCAAATATGCACACCAAAATTCCGCTGTCTTCCAACACGTAGACAATGAAGGCCACCGTATAGATTGGAATGAAGCAAAAATTATATTCAATTCAAAGTGCAGTTTTAAAAGGAAAATAATAGAATCATCCTTGATTAACAAATTTCCAAATTTCAATATATTTCATGGACAATGGTCACCTGACTGCATTACCACCTGGGCAGTCAACAAATTACTACCATCTCTGGTGAAGGCGGGTGACCTACCCCGCAAAGCATTAGACGCTACCTGAGTCCTATCCATGTTCCTTCTTTTATTGTTTATAAGACATGCCTTTTGCTCCTCTACCCTGTATTCCATTGAAGAGGATCACAGTCCGTGATCGAAATATATGGAATCTATTTATTTCATTTCTTCTTATCCAACATAGTGGGTTTTTGTTGAAATTTACTAATGTGTTACGGCATTACTTTGTAGTTATATATATATATGTATATATATACATTAATATATATATACATATGTATATATATATATATACATACATGTATATATATATGTATATATATATATATATATATATACATATATATATAAGTTTTCAAATATCTTTCAAATATCAACATTTCTAGGTTTTACTCATGTGTACGGATATTAAGGGGTGACTAAACACCTAGAATCATGTAATTTTTATCCATAACTTGAATTTTAGATATGGGCATATTTAAATAATGTAAATATCCTAAAAGTGAAATATGGACGATTTTTCCTCCTCCCATCGTAATGGAGGGAGTTTAAAGGACCCGGGAGGCATGTCAATTTAAATGGCTCACAGAAGAATAGGCCCTAAATATCTATAAATATATCTTGTTTTTCAGCTTGTCTAATTCCATGAAACAGCTATATTTTTGTACATCTGGCATCAGCATGATTTCCTCTTCCATGTGGTGTGCACAGCACGCTTCAAGCCTTAGTTACCCATCAAACATCATAGTAGATTGATGCAAAAACACCTCATTGACTGTGGAAATATTGTGTCTTTGTGCCGCTGTTTGCCTTATTTCCTGGACATTACCACACTTACTATATGTTCAATCATCAAATGCATCACTATGAAAAGGAAAATCAAGGAAAATATAAAAAAAAAAGAGTGGAATGAAAGTTGTGTTAGAAGGAGGGCAAGGCGTTAGAGGCTTGGAGGAGGGACGGCACCGCCTCGCGTATCACCACCATCTCCACCACTAAATACCACCACACCTGACAACACAGCTAACAAAGTGCTTTATTCTAGATGAAGAGAAAAAGATGAGGAAAAATCAGGAGGAAGAGAAAATAGCTGGCGAAGGAGAAACATACGGAACTGGGATTGCGCCTCTGCAGGATAATCAAACACCTGTTTGGTAAGCTTTGTCATTGAGCAAAGCAAAGGCGATCATTGGTGGTAAAAATAAACCACTCTGCAATGATTTGACAAAGAGATTACACCTCAGCAGTGAGTTTTTAAACCGGTAAAATCGCAAAATCCTCAATTATGAAAAGGACCGCTTGGCGAGTAACAAATACATTTTAATATAATATATATAGTAGATATGTATATATATAAAAATATTTACTGTCAACTTATTTAGTATACATTATATAATAATGTGTGTGAAGACAATAAAAATCATACAATAAATAACAGATATATAATGCTGACATCTTTAAACGCTCGTATCTAAGAACCACAAAAACTTGCAATTAGAAAGATGCAATCTTTTTTAACCAATTCTAATAGCCTGAAAGTGCTCCTGGTAGTGTTTAGTGGCTATATCTTTAGTCCCACGCCTGTTATTCCAATATCTTGAAAAACAGCGACGGGTTTAATCTAAGGGAAAAAAAAAAAAACACGCAGAAAAAAGAGGTGACGTAAGTGACCATACTTGCGACACCTATACCTCACGACGTATAGCGAATTTAAAAAAAAGCAGGTGT
>NC_134780.1:63350949-63355949 GCF_046742065.1 Oratosquilla oratoria | reverse complement strand
CTACTTTTTTTCACCAGTGATATATAAATATACATATATATATATATATATATATATATATATATATATATATATATATATATATATATATATATATATATATGTGTGTGTGTGCGTTTGTATATATATCCAAGATGAATTAAAGGTTTTAGAACATAGGTGAAACGAACTATAGATCACACTTTCGGAAAAAAATAGAAAAAATAAAGTATGTGTGTGTGTGTGTGTGTGTGTGTGTGTGTGTGTGTGTGTGTGTGTGTGTGTGTGTGTGTGTGTGTGTGTGTGTGTGTGTTTGTGTGTGTGTGTGTGTGTGTGTGTGTGTGTGTGTGTGTGTGTGTGTGTGTGTGTGTGTGTGTGTGTGTGTGTGTGTGTGTGTGTGTGTGTGTGTGTGTGTGTATGTGTGTGTGTGTGTGTTTGTGGGTGTGGGTGTGGTTGTCAATCAATCAGTCAATCAAATCAGCCATCCCGACTCCACTGATAAACAAAAAGCCTTCTTCATAGCATTCAATGATTCACACGACCACGCCAACCTTTTCCACGTCATTCCTGCAAACTTCTCCATCTCGTCTATTTACCTTCTGTCTGGTCTTCCTCTTCACGCTTCCTATCTCGCGGCGTTCACTCTGTAACACACTTGCTCCATCGCTGCTCATCAGTCGTTCGCGCTAACTTCCCTGCCCAATTCAACTTCCTCTCTTTTACCGCCTCCACATTATCTTTCACTCTAGTCTGCTCTCTCACCCAACTTGCTCTCTTGTGGTCTCTCAGCGCTATTCCCATCATTGATCTCTCCATTCTCCTCTGTGAAGTCCTTAGCTTTGTTTCCATCGCCTTCGTCACTTTCCAAGCCTCACACACGTAGATTATTGCTGGCAGAATGCATTGATTGTAAACCTTACGTTTCAAACACAAAAGTAGAGAGCCTCTCAGGATTTTATTATACTTATCAAACACTTTCCAACCAATTGTAATGCGTTTTTGTTTTCATTGCCATGATCTATCGTCACTTTCACTATGTGACCTAAATAATTATACTCTTCAACTTCTTCAAGACTCTCATCATCGATTATAATCTTTTTACTTTGAACTTTCGTGTTTAACACTAATTTTGTTTTACTCTTATTCATTTTTAAACCTACTTTGAAAACTTCAGATTACTCAGCATATCTTGCAAGTCTTATGCTATTTTTGAAATAATAATAATGTCATCTGCAAATTTTAGGTGGTTAAAATATTCGCCATTAATCTTCAAACCTTTCTCTTCCCTACTCAATCTCCTGAAAATCTCTTCCAAACAAGCTGTAAATAATTTGGGTGAAATGGTATCGCCTTGCCGTAATTCTTTATCGATCTTGATCTTCTCTGTATGTTTATGTAGTAGAATTATAGCGCTACCTGTGTGTATATGTATATATATGTATATTTATATATATATATATATATTTATATATATATATATATATATATATATATCTATATATATATATATATATATATCTATATATATATATATATATAAACACACACACACACACACACACACACACACACACACACACACACACACACACACACACACACACACACACACACACACACACACACACATATATATATATATATATATATATAAATATATAGATATATATATGTATATATATATAAATATATAAATATATATATATACAGTATATATGTATATATGAATATATATATGTATGTATATACATATGTATCTATATATATGCATATATATATGTATATATATATGTATGTATGTGTGTGTGTGTATGTGTGTGTGTGTGTGTGTGTGTGTGTTTTGTGTGTGTGTGTGTGTGTGTGTGTGTGTGTGTGTTGTGTTTTGTGTGTGTGTTGTGTGTGTGTGTGTGTGTGTGTGTGTGTGTGTGTGTGTGTGTGTGTGTGTGTGTGTGTGTGTGTGTGTGTGTGTGTGTGTGTGTGTGTGTGTGTGTGTGTGTGTGTGTGTGTGTGTGTGTGTGTGTGTGTGTGTGTGTGTGTGTGTGTGTGTGTGTGTGTGTGTGTGTGTGTGTGTGTGTGTGTGTGTGTGTGCGCTCCCCAAGACGTCTCAGGACTCCAACTGCAAAACATAGCATCAACCAACACGAGACGGTTCTTCCAGAAGTTGCGCCTGGAAGAAAGCTTTCTAGACCTGGCAGAGCGAGGAGCTGTCCTCATCCAAGAATACAACCGAAGGCTAATTCATAATGATGAGGAACTGGAGTTTCTCCTTCAAGTTGTCTCTCGTCATCGCGTGGAGTTCATGGACTCCAAGAAGAAGACCGTGAAATCCCTGAAGGATACTTCCATGTTGTTTTGAAGTATAATGGAGTAACATATGTATTTGAGGTTGCTTCAAATTTTAAGATTTAACTTTGTAATGAAGTAATTATTATATATAAAACTCTGAATGTTGCATGTTATAAGCTAATATTTTGGGAATAAATAGCACAAAAAATGTTTTTTTGAAGATTGTTGTATGTATTTATTATCTTTATACGCTGTATTCATTCCCAGAAAAAGACGTCTCTTTGGGATCCTCAGGGTAAAAATTCAAGGTCGATGAGTGAAGTGGTAAATGTGTGTGTGTGTGTGTGTGTGTGTGTGTGTGTGTGTGTGTGTGTGTGTGTGTGTGTGTGTGTGTGTGTGTGTGTGTGTGTGTGTGTGTGTGTGTTTGTTTGTTTGTTTGTTTGCTTGTGTGTGTGTGTGTGTGTGTGTGTGTGTGTGTGTGTGTGTGTGTGTGTGTGTGTGTGTGTGTGTGTGTGTGTGTGTGTCTGTGTGTGTATGTGTGTGCGCGTGTCTGTGTGTGTATAAGCATTAAGCGTGGGGATTAACTAGCGTTGGGGACATTCAATTTTGTCGTTTATACAGAGGGCAGCTCCTTACGAGTATTTTTCGCAAATTTTTAATGAGAAACTTAAAGAAGACCACATTCTCCACCAAGCGTTGAAACATAGGCGGCCCCTTAAGAGTTCTTTTCGCATGTATTTTTTTTCTTGGAAATCATAAAGTCTACTCTCCACCAAATGCTCCACTTTCTATTTCTCTATATAGATGACATTTACGTTTGAGTCAAGGATATTCAAGAACTCCAAAGAACTAAAGAATAGTTAATAGACATTTCCGGCATTAAGTTTGTGTTCGAAGAATCGAACAATGGCCGCTTACCCTTTGTCGACATCATAGTAACCAATCACAACAGCAAGTATACTACTTGACTATATGTTAAACCTGGAAACCATTTTTTAACGGCAGAAGTGCATGTCCCCGACGCTACCTAATCTCCTCTGTGAATACTTACAGACGCCGAGCCATATCACACTGTCTCACATGGAAAGACGCGCATACAGAATTGAAAAGACTAACCCAAGTCCATATTAATGAAGGATACAGAAGTATTTTAATCAACGAAACAACACAGTGGGCTATTAATTACTCGTATTTCAATAAACCCACACCACATAGAAAAGAAAACATGACCATGTTCTTTATAAATTACATGTCGTCAGAATACAAAACACGTAAAGCCCACTGACCCGACAAAATATCATTGATCATGTATTACAATAACCGAAGGACGTTACAAATTTTACTGAGAAACCAACTATCCAAATCGTTATAGTCTTTGCAAGAAAATCACGTCGTTTATCAACACAAGTGTACTATTGAGGACTGTGGGCCTCAATCACACATCGGGATGATGAGAACAAAATTTACGAAAGGAATAAGTAGAAAACAAGGTCCCACCAGGAAGTAACATTTCGAATATTAGTCACGTTCTGAAAACCATGTATATTAATATTCGCAGTATCTAGAAAAAATATGACAAAATCCAGATGTAAATAAAAACGTGTTAAACATAATTCACGGAAACTTGACTGGTAAGTCATTTTAGTCTGATTTTAGTATTCAGAATGGGAACTATAGTGTAGGTAGAAGTGTTCTGATATTTGCCGAAAGAAATATAGTTGCCTACAACTCGTATATGTTGTAGGTTGATTTGCAAACATGTGGGCACAATTAGACAGCAGTGATATACATATCAAAAACGTCATAGACGAATGACGTGTTCACTCAAAAAGTATATAACCAAAGAAATCATAACGTGCTAACAATAGGAGATTTCAGCTTTACTGACATTAATTGGACGGCATTGTAGTATGGCGAGGTAAGTACTTGCTTGGAAGTCATTCTCGGTGATAAATTACTTATTACTTAATGTAGTATGTTCGCAAGTCATGGGAATATATCCGATTTACTGATCTCTTATGTAAAGATAATCATTTAAGCAAGATGCTGTAATGACTGCCATTTATTTTATATTATTTGATTATTTGTTTCTTATTATTTGTCTATTTATTCATTATATATATTATTTGTTTGATTTCCATTTATTATCATTTATTTGTCAGTTTATTATTGTTTACTATTTATCTATTTGTTTATCATTTAACTATACCTAATATTGATAGACAAAATTGGATCAAAACCTTTTTATCATACGTGAACAATATTCGAAATGAACCTTACAAATTTGATTCGTGCTTATTTTCACACCTAAGGAAAGATGATAAAAAGGACAGACTTATATCAAACTCAAGGATTATTGTGAATATCATGATGAATCTTAAATTTGTATAATAAAGCAAAGATAAAAAAAAAAAAACGAGAAAAATGGCAGGTCGAAGTAAAATCGCCGATAGTTTTTAAACTAAATCCTCCGTTTCAATAATCCAACACTTCAAGATTTGAATATTTATTTACTTAGGTTATTATATATGAATTATTCTGATAATCATATTAACTACTGTAAATATAACAGAGGTGATACTAAAAAACATCATTTAGGAAGTAGCAGTCAAATCAACGACAGCTGCAAAAATAAGCTCTCGCACTCAACTTTTTTTGTGACACATCTATCTCACACAAACAAATAAATTAATAGAAATAAATAGATCAGTAAATGAAATAAAATAAAGTGTTAC
>NC_134780.1:63340949-63345949 GCF_046742065.1 Oratosquilla oratoria | reverse complement strand
CGTTACTGATAATGATGCCGAGATCCTTTTCACTACCCACTTTTGTTAACGAATTTCCAAATAACTTGTTATCGTACTTGCTGTTATTTCTACCTATGTGCATAATCTTGAATTTATTTGTGTTAAATTTCATTAGCCTCTTTTCAAACCATTGTGTTTTATGTAAATGTTTTTGAATATCTAATTGGTTTAAGTGATTATTTGCCATTCCGCACAGTTTTGAATCATCAGCAAATTTGGAGAGAATAGATTTTGTATATACTATGAATAGAAGTGGCCCAAGAACGGAAATCTGAGGAACTTCACTCTTAACATTTCCATCAAGAGGTTTTGCCATTTAGAACAACTCTTTGTTTTCGATCATTCAACCATTTACTAGTCCAACTTAATAGGCTACCATTTATTCCGTGTTAAGTTAATTTAGTAAGTAGTCTTTCGTGGGGGACGGTATCAAAAGCTTTTTCAAAGTCTAGATATATTAATTCTATATTATTTCTTTTGTCATAATTCGAGGTGACTATGTTGTAGAATTCGAGCAAGTAAGTCACGCAAGACCGTTCTGTACGCTGGCTATCATTTAGCAAAGAGTTACTGTCTAAATGATGTTCCATAGCATCTCTGATGATAGTTTCCATCATTTTTTTCTACGAATGAAGTCAAGCTTATAGGCCTGTAGTAATTTGGTTTCTTTTTGTCAGCTTTTTTCAAATATGGGAGTAACGTTAGGTAGCTTCTATTCTCTTAGGACATCTCCAAACATGATGGATTTCTTGAAAATAATTTCTAATGTAACTTCAATCTCATTTTTCGCTTCCTTAAATGTTCTTGGATGCCAACCGTCAGGCCCTGGTGTTTTATTAACTTTGAGTTTTTAAATACCTTTTTATTTTTTCTTTCGTTACATTTACCCTTGTAAGTTCACCCTAGACTTTTCACAGGTTTCAGGTTTCAGTGATTCGTTTACGAATACTGAGCTGAGATAGTTGTTTAGAATATCACACATTCCTTCATTTGAATATTCAAGTTGACCGTCAGTAGATAATTGTTGGCCAATATGATTCCTAATAACTCTTTTACATCTAATATAACTATAAAATTCTTTGGGATATTCTTTGGATTTATCAGCGATATTCATTTCGTATTATCTTTTTCGTTTTTTATTGTCTTTTTTAAATATTTCTGTATTATTACATAGCTTTGATAGTCAATAGATGCACCCGAGCACTTGTATTTCTTATAAGTCTGTTTCTTTCCAGCAATACTTTTTTTTTATGTCAAGGCATTTTGGGCGAGCTTGCTTTGGTGGGCGTCTGTCCTTAAACGGGAAATAAGTATGAATCATCTTAGTAAGCGTACTTTGAAATGTTTCCCAAATCTGATCTACAGGTCTTTCGCTTGAATTTGCCTCTCAATCTATAAACTGAAGATCCTGACGTAGTCAGCATCTACTAATTTTTTTTAGCAGTTTCAATCTAAATTAAGGTTGCTACTTGCAATAGTTTCACCAACTTCTACATCGGTTATCATATTTTTGCGGCTAGTTATCAATAGATCGAGAAAATTTCCATGTCCTGTGGGCTCTTTTACATGCTGAACTAAGTAATTGTCACCGAAAAACATATCAAACGACTACCTATATGGCCATATTCAAGGGTCATCCAATCAATGTAATTAAAATTGAAAGCAATCATTATCAATAAGTCCCGGTTGCAGAAACTAGACAGTTCTTGAAACAACAGTTTGTCGTCTGCAAATGATGATTTTTTTAGTCTATATATTACACCTATATTAATTTTTTTTCCATTAATTTGGGTTAATTCTACCCACAAATTGTCATATGCATCCTATTTCACTTTCTCTAAAACAGAGACATTGCTGTTAACGTAGAACAGAACACCCACACATTTCTTGTGGTTTCTATACTGATGAAACTGTTTAAATCTCACAACATTAAATTCAGCATCAAACTGTACACCATTTAACCATGTTTTGGTTATTTCTATGATATCGATATTTTTGCTTTTGACATACGCCTGGATTTTTTTTTAATTTGTTCCTAATACTAATACCATTGAAGTACATAATTTCAAGATACTCAGGACTATTTCTTTTTGACACGTATTGAGTTTCAGCATCATTCCTTACATCATAATTTTGTTCTTTATTGACGTCTTGCTCTATATTGACATTTGGTCCTTCAATCATATTCCGTACCTCAAACATATATATATATATATATATATATATATATATATATATATATATATATATATATATATACATATATATATATATAAATGTATACACACACATACACACACACACACACACACACACACACACACACACACACACACACACACACACACACACACACACACACACACACACACATCTATATATATATATATATATATATATAGATATATATATATATGTATATATATATATATATATGTATATAGTCAGAAGCAGCATCGCAAGACACAGCACATCCACAGCAAGGCCGCTTCATAAAATCGGTGACCCCCCCTCTCCGTCCCCCCATACAGAAAAGGAGAAGACGGGGAGAAATCCCTTTGGGCTGCGTCAAATTTTCTCACACATACAACCTCAGCCCTCATTCCCCACCCATTCCACATCATGTATCACAACCTTATCCATATACAACCATTCTTCATTCACCCCTGTTTTCTGTCTTCTACCGTTCTTCCTCAACAGACTTTCCCCTCTTCCCCAAAGCCCCTTTTACCTCATCCATCCATCTCATCCTAGGTCGCCCCCTCATGTTCACTTCCTCCACTTCTGCCTTTCACACCTCTTTTACTAGTCTTTCTTCACTCATTCTTTAGATGTGTCCAAACCATCCCATCACTCTTTCATCCAACCTATCTCCCAACTCCCTTACCACCCCCGTTCTTCAGCTCACTTCCTCATTTCTCACTCTATTCAGCCTAGTAACCCCCATCATACTTCTCAGACACCTCATCTCAAATACATTCAAACTCCTCTCTTCCTCTGTTAAGTTCCATGTTTCTGCCCCATACAGTGCTGTCGGCACAATCACTCCTTCAAACAATTTCCTCTTAGCATCCATTTCGAAATGTCTATTTCTCATTACACTATTTAATCCACCAAGGCACTTACTCGCTTCTCTTAATCTTAATTCTACCTCCACCTCCACTCCTCCCTTTCCTGCCACATTCGCACCCAAGTATCTAAAACTATCCACTTCCTCCAGTCTCTCAACCTTAATGCTCACTTCCAGTCTCCTGCCACTTTCACCCCTTGTACATCTCATCACCTTACTTTTACCCACATTTATCTTCAACTTCCTTCCTTTACACACTCTCCCAAACTCTGTCATTAACTTCCTTAATCCCTCGTCTGATCCTGCTATAGCTGGTTCACCTCCCAATTTTCTCCCATTTTCTTTAACCATCCCCAATCTCTAACCCACCACCCTTGCATTCACCTCTCGCACCACCCCATCCATGTATAAGTTGAATAGCCAGGGCGCAATAATACATCCCTGACGAAGTCCCACCTTCACCTTGAACCACTCACTCTCTCCATTTTAAATCGTGACACACGCTCTACTACTCTGGTAAAAACTCTCGACTGCTCCTAAAAGCTTTCCTCTTATCCCGTATGCCTTTTCCAGATCCATAAAAGCCCCCGAAACACCTTTACCTTTTCCTATAGCTTTCTCACATATCTGTCTTAACACAAAAATCTGATCTACGCAACCCCTACTTGTCCTAAACCCACACTGATCCTCAACAATTACTCTCTCTGTTCCTCTCCTAATCCTCTCAAACAAGATCCTCCCATAACCCTTCCCACTACACTTAACAAGCTAATCCTTCTGAAGCTACTGCACTCACATTTGTCCCCTTTTCCCTTGGAAAGTGGAACTATACAGGCACTCTCCCAGTCCTCTGGCACTCTACCCTCTCTCAAACAAACATTAAATAATCTCACCAGCCAGTCCGCCATCACTGTATCTCCTTTTTTTTCAGACATTCTGCATGGCATCCATCCAGACCAAGTGCCTTACCTGCTCTCATCATCTTAACAACAGCCTTCACTTCATCCTTCCTTATTTTTCCTCCACGCTTGGCCGCACCATAATGCACCCCGTGAAACAAATGTCCCGCGAAGCATGCATTGTCACAGATCAAAGAAATTAGAACAAAAAGTAGAATGTATGATATTGATCTGTGACAATGCATGCTTCGCGGGGCATTTGTTCCACGGGGTGCATTATGGTGCGGCCAAGCGTGCAGCGGGTAGAGTTTTATCAACCTTCATTGTATTTTCTTATTTATTCTATAGTAAACTCTTTGAATGTTTATTTTAAGGAAGTATTACACATTTTGTACCATAGTTTTTATTCTTGTTTTTTTTTTTATATGTTCCACCTGCGTTGGAATATAACGGTTACTGGGGAGACCTGTCCCAGTGTACCAGGTATCCACTATTTATGTACATTTCCTATTGCTACCACAGTATCACCCTGAAGACGAATCACGGACAGGGTTCGAAAAGTCGGAATAAATTGGCAAACGACGAGTCCAGCGTATACTTTCTTCCATAATGGTTCCTGGACTCCAGCTATTTACGAATATATATGTATATATATATATATAAATATATATATATATATATATACATTATATGTGTTCATATATATACATATATATGTATATATATATACTTATATATACATATATTTGTATATATATATACATATGTATATATATATATACATGCATAAATATATGTGTATATATATGGATATATATATGTATATATATAGTATAAATATATGTATATATATATGCATATATATATATATATATATATATATATATGTATACATATATATGCATACACATGAGGGGTTTCAAAAAGTTATTGGAAAAAGGAGTGTAAAAAACAGTTTCATTTATGATGCTTATTTTTCAACATTGTGTTCCATTAGGGTCAATACAATT
>NC_134780.1:63303449-63325949 GCF_046742065.1 Oratosquilla oratoria | reverse complement strand
TAATATATGTAAAGGTATTGTTTATGGTGTTTTAGCTAATCAGGTACCTCCCAGCTGTCCTGAACGTTTTATCACTGCTATTAATTCTCTCAAAAAGGATAGTGATTTACATATCACAAAAGCTGATAAATCAAACGCTGTAGTAATTATGAACAAAAATGATTATTTAAACAAAATGGATGTACTACTTAAAGATCAAGTTACTTACGTCCAACTTTTAAAGAATCCTACTGAATCAGTGAATAGCCATTTCAATAAGAAGATAAAAGAATTGTTAAGTGGAAATAGTGAACTAATCAAAAAGTTTATTTCTATCAGCCCTCCTTTGCCTTACATGTATGGTCTAATTAAGACACATAAACCAAATAACCCGGTAAGACCAATCGTTTCTTCAATAGGTTCAGCTTCATACAAACTTTCGAAATGGTTGGTAACAATTCTTAGTCCACTAGTTGGAACTATTTCCACTTCATATGTTAAGAACAGTTTGGACCTCATTAACAAACTAAGTGAGGTAAAACCAGACTATGAATTTAAATTGGTAAGTTATGATATTGTTAGTTTGTTTACGAAAGTTCCCTTGGATGACCTTTTAATCTATCTTAAAGAAGAGTTAAATAAGCACGATTTACCATTACCTTCAGGCACCTTAATTGAACTGATCAAATTGTGTGTTAAAGATTGCAAATTCCAATTTAATGATAAATTCTATTCCCAGAAATTTGGAATGAGCATGGGTAATCCTCTCTCCCCCGTATTGAGTAATTTATATATGGAGTTTTTTGAAACCAAAATTTTAAGTAAGATCATTCCCCCCAACATTACATGGATGCGGTACATTGATGATAATGTAAATGATTTTTTATGTAAGCTTAATAATTTGGTCAGTTCCATTAAGTTCACGGTGGAGATAGAGAAAGAAGGCGTTTTGCCTTTCCTTGATTGTAATATCTACCGCCGTGAAAGTGAGTTGAAGTTTAGTGTATATCGCAAACCAACCAATGTTTGTTCATATATACACTATTATTCCTCACACCCTGATGGCGTAAAGATATCTGTTTTTTCGTCGATGTACCTCAGGGCCCTACGCATTTGCAGCCCAGAGTACATCGATGATGAAATAAGATGTATATACGACATTGGTACTAAGCTACAATACCCCACACATGTTCTTGACAAAGCTTACAATCGTGCTAAAAGGACATTTTACAACCTTAGGTCAACTCAAACTTTCAATATGAATAACTTGCTAATTTTACCGTACCAAGAGAACCTGCAAAATATTCCAAATATATTACGTAAATTTAACATTAATGTAGTTTTCAATAATAAGAACACTGTAAGACAACTGCTCATAAATAATTCTGTCAATAGTAATAAAGGGTGTGTGTACAAAATACCTTGCAAATCATGTAATCAGTTTTATGTTGGTCAGACTGCTAAAACACTCACAACACGAATCAATCAACATAAGAAATACGTTAGAGAGGGAAACCAATCTAGCGGTATATTCAACCACATGAACCATTTTAACCACCCAGTTGACTGGGATAACGCTAAAGTCATCACATACAACAACAACATAACAGAAAGAAATTTAATTGAATGCAGTTTGATCAAATCTAGTAAGGGGATAAATGTTAATCTTCATCAAGGTTTGTACTAATGAGATAGATTTATTTCTCATGAAATTTCAAAATTGTTTGAACTGTAATATAAATTATGAGCAGTTGTCCCATACTTGTTGGTTACCAGGACGGCCCAAACGTCCCATACTTGTTGGCTACCAGGACGGCCCAAACGTCCATCACGTGTACTTCTTCCACTACCTCTCCGAATGCCCTCTTCACTATGTCATATATTCTGTACCTTGTTTCTTCATCTTATAATTCCTTCTTTGTATCTGCACTGAAGATGTAATTATACGAAAGCGCTCTGCTTCGTTAGTTTACTTTTCCTAGTGGTTACTTACGCATATATATATATATATATATATATTGTAACGTAATATTAGATATTACGTCATATGTGTAATTATGTTATAGAATTGTGTTCCTTTCTATTACATAACTATGTTCATATTTCTTGTCTATGTATGTATTGTAACAATGTTAAGCAGTAACGCCCGTCCACTATATGTAATCTTGCCTACGTGCGGAGAGGTGCGCACTCTTGTAGAACAAACAGACAAGCGAAATCCTGAATAGTTCGGAGCGCACAGATTTGACAGTTACTAAATAAATAGATTGTTCAAGCGAGTCGAGGGTCCTAAAACTACCCATGTTGACGTGTTAACTTACCCTCCTCCTCACCCGCACCCTTAACCGGAAGTATCCCGCTTCCGGTCCAATGGTATATAAGCGGTGGTAATCGCTGACTCGTCGTCATTTCTCGCTCTATTGATCTCTTGATAAAAATACAAGTTTGGACTCATGAGATGATTGGTGTGAAGTGATCACCCTTTTTGCCTACATTACGTGTCTGATATACATTGCATTACTTTACTTATATTTGTACTTATTACTTATTCTGATGCATGTTCCTGATCTCTTTGTACTTAGATAGTACCATATTGTATACTTATCTTGTGTTTCTTATTTGAACGATAATTTCCATATTCTTATAATCATGTAACGGTCCCATTGACCCTACTGCCCATTCTCTTTTGTGTTGATTGCCTGTAAATATTTTCCATTAATAATTTCGTTTACTAGTTTTATCGCTAGTTTGATATTCCTTTCCTGGAATCTTCTTTGTTACCTTTACTTCTAGTCTTACAAATTATCTAGGCCCTGACCAGATAGTTCAGTCCTACAGTGGCTTCTAGAAGTGAGCTGGTTCTTAAGCACTTAGACGTTATACGTAACGTCTCTTCACATACCAGCCGCCCGTAACAAAGTGGCGACCCTTGCCAAGGATATTTTACAAGGTATTTAACACATTCTTATAGAGATGGATGATATAGTTCAAGAATTCGTTCAAAATCCCAAGGTAAGTTTCTTAAAAAAACAAACTAAAGACACTTTGATAGAAATAGGCAAGCACTTTGGAGTAGACACTGATACAAGTTTGCGAAAGAAAAAATTACTTCAGGAACTCGTTGAAAATCTGATCGAAGATGAGATCTTATCTCCAGAAGAGATTACAGCTATACAAATTCCTTCAAATAGGTTAGAAATAGAGGCACGACTAACCGAACTTAAGATTAAAGAGATTGAATTAAAGGTCAGGAGAGTAGAAATTGAGGAGGAAGCTAAACTGAAACAAATGCAAATTGAGGCAGAATTTAGAGCTAGAGAAGAGGAAGCTAAAGCGAAACGAGTAGCTAAAGAGGAGGAAACTAAACTGCAACAAATGCAAATTGAGGCAGAATTTAGAGCTAGAGAAGAGGAAGCTAAAGCGAAACAAGTAGCTAAAGAGGAGGAAACTAAACTGAAACAAATGCAAATTGAGGCAGAATTTAGAGCTAGAGAAGAGGAAGCTAAAGTGAAACAAATAGAAAGAGAGAACGAAACTAAAGTCAAATTGGCAGAGTTAGAATTAAAGAAGGCGGAAGTAGAAGCTAGGATTGTTGATAGACAACCCGTAGTTCAGGAAGGTCATATAGATATTTCCAAGTATGTAAAACTTCTACCCCAATTTTCAGAAGGAGAGCCAGAAATTTTCTTTCTTCAGTGGGAAAAATTGGCGCAACAGTTACAAATCCCTAAAGAAAATTGGCCATTAATCATTCAAACACAATTTAAGGGTAAGGCTCAGCAAATTTATACTTCTCTTTCAGAAGCAGAAAGCGAGTATGATAATATGAAAGCTTGTATTTTAAAAGCTTATGAACTAATACCAGAGGCCTATAGACAGAAATTCCGTAATTATAGGAAGACACCTCAGTTAACATACGTAGAATATGCGGCTCAACAAGAGAGGTTATTCAATAGGTGGTGTTTGGCTAGTGAAACGGACACCTTAGATAGACTTAAACAGTTGATTTTATTGGAGCAGTTTAAGAATACCTTAGAGACAGATCTTAGGATTTTTATAGATGATCATGTTCCCGAAACTTTAACTAAAGCTGCTGTATTGGCTGATGAGTTCACACTAAATCATAAACCTAAGTCAAGACAAATGGAATCCCAAAAGTCAAAGTCATATATTCCAGATTCAACAAAATACTCTGATCCTTGGTCCCAAAAGAAACACTTTGAAAATCAGTCTAGCCCATCACATTTCAGTTACAGGTCTGATTTCAATCAATATCCTCCAAACCAACCTTGGCAAAGAATGGAAAGGTTTAAGACTAATCCCCCTGTAACTTGTTCATATTGTAAACAGGTTGGCCATCACATTTCTAATTGCAGAAAGAGACTGACACCCTCATTCTCCAATAAGACACCAACTCTTGTAAGTAATATAAAATCAGATGATTCAAAATCCTCTATTCAGGATAAACTACCAAAGAAGCCGGTATTGTCAAGTAATGTAGAACCCCCCTCATCAAATCATGATCCTTGTTTCAAACCATTTGTATCTTCAGGAACTATATCTCATAGTAGTAGTTCACAACAATATCCTATTTCCATACTCCGAGACACAGGAGCAAAGCAAAGTCTGATTTTAAATTCTGTCTTGCAGAATCTGGGTGAGTCATATACAGGTTATGATATATTGATAGAAGGAGTTGGAGGAATTGTAAAATGTCCATTACATAATGTTTTCTTGCGGTCTGATTTAACAACCGGAATGGTTAAAGTAGCAGGAGTAGACTCTCTTCCCATAGTAGGAATATCCTTATTGTTGGCCAATGACATCGCTGGAAGCAAAGTCATTTCTCCCTTAATAACAAATAACCCTAAGACCTCAGTAGAACCTTCAGATAACTTACAGTTGTTTCCCGCTTGTGCTGTAACCAGATCTCAGTACAAGAAATCTGAAGAGGAGACCTATAATTTAGAATCCCTATTCTCCCAAACTGACCCATCTTCTTCTTCACCAGTTTCTCTATCTAGAGCAGAATTAATCAAAGAACAGAAGTCAGATCATTCTCTTAAAAATTTGTACGAGATTGTTTCATCTCCAGAAGAAGTTGAAAATATGTCACGAGGTTTCTATATAGAAAACGGAGTCCTAATGCGAAAATGGAGAGCATCCACCGCAACCGCTGACCAGCCATGGCAAGTAAGGAATCAAATAGTCCTCCCTCTTGGTTTCAGGAATAATGTTCTAAGATTGGCTCATGATACTCCCTTAGCAGGTCACTTAGGGGTAAGAAAGACCTTGTTCAACATAACCCAACATTTCCATTGGCCCACGGTTGTCAAAGATGTTCCCAATATTGTAAAACATGTCATACATGTCAACTTGTAGGTAAGCCCAACCAGAAAATTGTAGAAGCTCCACTCCATCCCATTCCTGTAATGGAAGAGCCATTTAAAAAAGTTCTTATTGACTGTGTAGGACCTTTAACTCCTTCAAGTAAAGGAAATCAGTACATTCTCACAATCATGTGTATGAGCACTCGTTTTCCAGAAGCAATTCCTTTGAAAAATATTAAAGCTCAAAACATAATCAGAGAAATGTTGAAATATTTCACTATGGTAGGATTTCCTAAGAACATTCAAAGTGATCAAGGAAGTAATTTTCTTTCCAACAAGTTTAGAGAAACTCTTGTAACACTAGGTATAAATCATGTAACTTCCTCCGCCTATCATCCTCAATCACAAGGTGCTCTAGAGCGCTTTCACCAAACGCTCAAGACAATGTTAAGAATCTTCTGTGCTGAGAACACTCGAAATTGGGAAGACGGACTCCCCTTTTTGTTGTTCGCCACCCGAACAACAATTCAAGAAAGCCTTGGATTCAGCCCGTCAGAATTAGTCTTCGGTCATGAAGTCCGTGGTCCCCTAAAGATACTTCATGAACAATGGATGAAAGAAGAACCACCTGTTCCTTCTTTGAAATACGTGTCCCAGGTCACCGAGAAGTTGTTAGAAGCTTGGAAGTTGGCAAGAGAGAACTTGGCGAATGCTCAACGAGAAATGAAAGGTCGGTATGATAAAAATTCTAAACTTAGAACTTTCTCTCCAGGAGATCAAGTGTTACTTTATCTTCCCATACCAGGAGATCCATTGCAGGCTAAATACAAAGGACCCTATGAAGTCTTGTCCAGAGCCAGTGATCTCAACTACATAATCAAAACTCCAGACAGAAGAAAGAGTTCCCGTCTCTGTCACATAAATACCTTAAAACCCTATCATTCCAGAGATCCAATTCCAATTTGCAGCTCTACCACAATAGAATCGGAAGAGCCTCCTGATAACCTGCCTAATCCTCCTGAGATTCCCTTGGAAAACTCTCAGATACTACAAAATCTTCAGATAAAAGTAGGACACTTATCTGAGAAACAAGGTAGAGACATTCTTTCTCTCTTAAGAAGTTTTCCAAAATTATTTCTAGATTCCCCAAGATTCACTTCTTTGATAGAACACGAAATAATTCTAGACTCGCCAAGGGCTATCAAACAAGCCCCTTATAGAGTCAATCCAAAAAAGAAGGAGTTCATAAAAGCAGAAATAAACACTCTGCTTCAACAGGGAATAATTGAACCCTCCAGTAGTCCTTGGGCATCTCCTTGCATTCTTGTCCCTAAATCTGACAATTCTTATCGCCTGTGCATTGACTACAGGAAAATCAATGCCCATACTAAGGCCGATGCTTTTCCTATCCCTAGGATAGATTATATCATAGACAGTCTAGGAACTGCCAAGTATGTATCCAAGTTGGATATGTTAAGGGGATACTATCAAATCCCTGTACACCCTCGCTCAAGAGAAGTTACCGCTTTCATTACGGAAGAGGGATTGTTCCAATTCAGAGCAATGCCATTTGGGCTTAAAAATGCCCCTGCCACTTACCAAAGAATGATAAGTAATCTTGTTGCAGGATTGCCAGGAGTAAAAACTTATCTAGATGATGTGATAATATTTAGTCAGTCTTGGACAGAACACATTGAACACCTAAATAATTTCTTTTATAGAGCAGACCAAGCAAACCTTACCATCAATTTGTCCAAATGTGATTTCGGACATACACAGGTCCCCTATTTGGGATTTAAAGTTGGAAATTCCCAAGTGTTTCCAATAGACGCCAAGATAAAAGCCATCAATGATGTACCAACACCCACTAATCGTAGAGAGGTACGTCGATTCCTCGGAATGAGTGGCTATTATCGCCGTTTTTGTCCAAATTTTTCAGATGTAGCAGAACCATTGACTGACCTGTTGAGAAAAGACCACGACTTCGTGTGGACATCTACCTGTGAGACGGCCTTCAAAAACCTGAAGTCCCTTCTCACTAACGCACCAGTTCTAAGGGCACCCGATTTCCAACGACCCTTTCTTCTGCAAGTCGACGCCAGCGACACCGGTATCGGTGCCGCCCTCTTGCAAGAACACAATGAAGTTCTTCACGCTATCGCCTACTACAGCAAGAAGCTGTCCCCTGCGCAGAAGAACTACTCAACAATTGAGAAGGAGACGCTCGCTTTGGTCCAGGCCCTTATCCACTTCGAAGTCTACCTGGGTTCCTCAACTACCATTCAAGTATATTCGGATCACAACCCCTTAAAGTTCCTACAGACTATGAAAAACAAGAATCCGAGACTTACACGTTGAAGTATATTTCTCCAACCCTTTAATCTAACAATTCATCATATAAAAGGCGTCTTTAATGTTTTAGCCGACGTCCTTTCTAGAACATAGCTTTTCAACAGAAAGTGAAAAGCTTTCCCAAACGGTGGAGGTGTAACGTAATATTAGGTATTACGTCATATGTGTAATTATGTTATAGAATTGTGTTCCTTTCTATTACATAACTATGTTCATATTTCTTGTCTATGTATGTATTGTAACAATGTTAAGCAGTAACGCCCGTCCACTATATGTAATCTTGCCTACGTGCGGAGAGGTGCGCACTCTTGTAGAACAAACAGACAAGCGAAATCCTGAATAGTTCGGAGCGCACAGATTTGACAGTTACTAAATAAATAGATTGTTCAAGCGAGTCGAGGGTCCTAAAACTACCCATGTTGACGTGTTAACTTACCCTCCTCCTCACCCGCACCCTTAACCGGAAGTATCCCGCTTCCGGTCCAATGGTATATAAGCGGTGGTAATCGCTGACTCGTCGTCATTTCTCGCTCTATTGATCTCTTGATAAAAATACAAGTTTGGACTCATGAGACGATTGGTGTGAAGTGATCACCCTTTTTGCCTACATTACGTGTCTGATATACATTGCATTACTTTACTTATATTTGTACTTATTACTTATTCTGATGCATGTTCCTGATCTCTTTGTACTTAGATAGTACCATATTGTATACTTATCTTGTGTTTCTTATTTGAACGATAATTTCCATATTCTTATAATCATGTAACGGTCCCATTGACCCTACTGCCCATTCTCTTTTGTGTTGATTGCCTGTAAATATTTTCCATTAATAATTTCGTTTACTAGTTTTATCGCTAGTTTAATATTCCTTTCCTGGAATCTTCTTTGTTACCTTTACTTCTAGTCTTACGAATTATCTAGGCCCTGACCAGATAGTTCAGTCCTACAGTGGCTTCTAGAAGTGAGCTGGTTCTTAAGCACTTAGACGTTATACGTAACGTCTCTTCACATACCAGCCGCCCGTAACAATATATATATATACATATATATATATATATATATATACATATATATATACATATATATATATACATATATATATATATATATATATATATATATGTATATATATGTATATATATGTATGTGTGTGTGTGTGGGTGTGTGTGTGCGTGTGTGTATGTGTGTGTGTGTTTGCGTGTATGTGCGTGTGTGTATGCATTTTACATGCATATATATATATATATATATACAATATGAATATATATGTATATATATGTATATATATATAATGTATATTCATATATATATATATATATATATATATATATATATATATATATTTATATATATATATATCAAGGACTACTATTACACAGGACGTGCGCACCCAGATCCCTTGGTCTGCTAGCGAAGGCCAGTCCAGTGTAGGGTTTGCAGTCCTAGTGTTTTCCCACTAGATCTATTATTTTTGCCTCAATCTAGTAGTCTAGTTGTTTTCCGTCATGAATATTAAGAATCTAGTATCTTTTGAAGATCCTAATAAAAAGTTTAATTTTGCATTACGGACCCAAATTCTTGGACCCAGATTTGGAGCCAGATGCTAGATCGAAAAAAGTTTGAGCCAAACACAGAAAAATAGTGCCAGATGCGGCACCAAAAGTTCTACATTGGCAACCCTGCCTACTAATCACGCAAACATCCTGCAAAGTACAAAATTTAGCAGTCTGTCGCGCTGGCGTCGAAGTTTGTATCTGTTTTCGCAAAATTGTATTTTTCCGCATCATTTCTCTCTAATACTTCTCGAATTATTCCATGAAAGCACGATTTGTCATTGAGAGGTTTTAAAATTAGCTATAGCACATTCACAGGTACATTTACTATAAATCTAATGTACAGTATATCAACATACGAACTCCATAGAAATTGTCAGTCAAATTGGAGCACTTGTTATTTGCTTATAGTATGTTTGCGCGATTGATTGGTTACATTAGTATATATATGGTTGGAGGACGGTTGAGGTTTGTATTATCCGAATTATTAGTTTGTGCAAATTTTTAAGTGCAGAATCGTAAAGAACAATGCAACAACAGTCTTGCCTGCATACAAGTGAAGAGTTTAGCTCATAGTTGTCTACTTGACTATCTAGTGATTGGTTGTGAAAGTTTGGATTATTGCACCATTACAGGCAGTGGTAATTAGGTTGATGTATACAGTTTTCTAACTTCAAAATGTTTTCATGTGTATGTTGTGTAATATAATTCGAATTTAGTAGTTTTTTCTTCACTGTAGTAATTTTTGGTAAGCTGCCTAGGTTTTTTTTTTAGAGTGGCAACACTGGTCCAGTGTGCTACTAGCAATGGAGGTGTTAAGGCTGTGTTACTCCGTCTTTCCCGCGTGGCTGCATTTAGAAGTGGATTGTATTTGTTTATATAGGTTCTTGCTGATTTTGTGTATTCAAAATGCCGAATAAGTGTGGTGTTGTGAACTGCAACGGTAATTATAACAAGGATAACAGGTGCCGAGTGTTTCGACTGCCAAAAGACCGTTATGAAAGACAGAAGTGAATTGATGTGCTGCCACCACATAAGAACTTTGTTGTTGATTCTGACAGATTTTTCATTTGTGAGAAACACTGGGGTCCCAACACGCCTTCTACCAAATTTCCTGGTGATTCTACGCGACCTGCGATCCCTCCCAGTGTCTTTAATGTGACTGCTTCATGTCTGCCATCTTCAAAACCTGTACCTCGCCCAGCGAAGGCCGAAGACAAGCAACTGAGGCATTTTCTTCAGAAAGATACGACTACTTCATTTGATGCTTTTAGACCTGAACGTGACCTACAGAAGCAGTACAAGAACTTAATTATTTCAAGATCGGAAGAAAGATTAGTGTGTCTGTTCATGACAGAAAATTTCAGCGAGTGCAGAGTGTCTGTGATTGTCGAAAACACTCCCACGTTGTGTAGCCTACTGATCTGCCGTGCATTCAAGAATGGCATTAGTGTACCAATGGGTAAGACACTTCATCCCATCAATGGTTTGAGGTCGTATGGTCAGTTCGCCGAAGCTGTGCGCTTAGCAATCAACTATGACATCCCGTTTGACAAAAATATTGAGATTATTGTCACTCTTCTTCAAACCCACTCGTCAGCCTGTGTAAACACCGAGAATGAGAAGAAGCTGGTATTTTTGACACGTCAGCTGGAACTTTTATCACAGAAACAGTTTTCCATGAATGATTATTGTTTTGCTCTTGAATTATACCCCAAGTGTAGTAATGAACAGCTCAGAAACTTTTTGGTGCTACCAAGGAAACGCAAGCTGCAGTACATCACTTCATCTATTGACAGGGATCAGGTGATGAGGGAACATTTGCCAAAGTGAAGACACTGCAGCAGAAGAATGTATTTCTCTTGATAAATGAAGTACAGATTCGGCCAACTGTTGCATTTTCTGGTGGGGTTCTGAGTGGCATGGCAGTGAACAAGTCAGACTGCAATGCCACTTCTATGGTATGTATTATGATGAAGTCGCTGCACAGAGGGCCTAGTATTATGATTTCTGTGACACCCGTCCACAAGCTTACAGCAGCATATCAGCTTAAGCGTGTGAAGGAGGTGGCAGCTGGTGTTAAGAGGGCAGGTGGGCGTGTCATCGGGTCTATCACAGACAACCACAAGATAAACTAGCAGTACTGTAAGCAGTTCGATTTTCCGGGTGGTTGCCGTGCCACAGCCAAGCAACCTCTTGACAAAGAGCGTGTCTGGCCTTTTGACACAGTGCATCTTCTGAAGTGCATCCGCAACAACTGGATCAGTGAGAAGTGCCAGAAGATCAGTCTTGACAATAAAACAACAGCATCCTTTGCTAACATCAAGGAACTGTATGAGTCAGTATTCTGAAGACTACTCCCCTCACTAAATTTGCTGTCAACCCCTCACGATTTCAACTATAAAATGTGCAGCATGAAATCTAGAGTGACCGGCTTGAGAGGGAGTTCTCAATCTACCGTCAATCAACTGGTGCAAACTCTTTCATGACCACTGGGGATGTGTTCTCCGCATGCAAGCAGCGCCTCACGAAATATGCTGCCGTAAACCTCCAGTCCATCGATGTCCACCCTGTGTCGAAGGGACATACCTGGTTGGGGATTGCAATTGACCTAGAGGATGCAGCCTCTATTGAGAGGTGCACCACAGATGTGACACTGACTGTGAATGAAAAATGCAGTGCAGCCCTTGTGGCGGGGTGGCTTGAGACGAAGTGCGCGGACGATGTGGTCTTCAATGCCGAGGAACCTCTTGTGACCAGTGACGTTAAGGACTTTATCGAGACAGAGTCCAGAGGTTTCCTGATAAATCCACATGTGTGCACTTTTGTCCTTGTCAGACGCGGACTTTGTTTCATCAAGGAAGCCCGTCACCGTTCCTGCTGCCAGAAAAGACTGGTGGAGATCTTGTCGACACTTGCCAGCTTCAGTGGGATTGACATTGACTGTCCTAAGATGTTCTGTCGTCTGGCAAATGTTCTTCTGAATGGACTCCACAACCTAGAGAAAGACCAGCAGAAGAATGCAGTTCTTCTCCAGACCTCTGTAAAGAAGGCCCGGCTCGCTGATCAATCGCTGCAGTCTGGTAAGCTTTTGCTTCTATGTCTGTTTATTTGTTCCTTTAAAGTGTACACCAGAGTTGGCTGATTTAGGTCAAGTTTATTTGAATCTTGATTTAAATCATGATTTTAATCGGTTGATTTTTTTTAACATCAGTGATTTAAATCAATTTTCGTATTATGCTTTGGAAATTGAAATGGCATGAATGAAATTAAGACACTGGGCTTTATAATCAAATTTTATTATTGTATTAAGAAGTTACAGAAATTATGAACATAATTTTTATTATTGTAGCAAATGGAAGTATATAGTATAGAAATGACAAAAAATAAAAATTATATACCTTGCAAGTTTGCAAAAAGAAATTGTTTTGTAGTTGAATATATAAGAACAAAAAATCATTATTTGCATTTACATTTGAGAAAATCATTATTTACATTAATCATTATTTACATTTGAGTTCATTGTCTTGAAAAGGAAAATCAACTTGGCTGCCTTTTCATTACCGAGGAGGTTCCTTAATATTGTGTGTACAAGTCTTCAGGAGGAGAAAACTCTTTCAACTCCTGATGATGAGGCTATTACAGTTAGGAGTTGACACACTGATAACAGAATATCACTGTCTAACATGGCTGTATGTGAATCCCACCTCTCAATAGCAATCAGGGTCTTGGTCACAGACTCGGTAAACTTGAACGCCTGGAAAGGTGATTTTGCCTGAAACTTCATAATGACAGGACCAAGTGTCGTATATTTCTCATTGACATACTCCATAGTAATATTCACCTCTTCTGCACTGAGCACTTTTCCTTGAAGTGCTGGATGAAGAATGTTGGCAAGTATGTGAGCTTTGGTGATAAACTGTTCATACCGTTTTTTCACCAGTTATTCAGCTTGTTTATTATTTGTGAAATGGCCAAGTAATTTCTTCCAAACATCTACCGCTTGAGCAATAGTGCACTTGTCACTCTGTGCCTCATCTAGAGCCTTTGCTATTGGCTGCAATCTATCCAGTAATTCCTCAGCCGAACGTTTTAGGCCTCAATTTGATACTTTGTTTCTTACTTCAGTATCAATAGCTTCCCTGTTGACTTCACAGATCTTCATTGGAATTGGCCAGTTATTTATAAAGGCCTTGAGACAGTCTGACATTGTGTTCCACCTTGTGTCCTAGGGCATGACTAGACACTGACCACCTTCCTGCCGATACTTTGAAGCAGCATAATGATTATTTCTAAAATATTTAACTACATGGACCACATGTTGTATTACATTATCAATCTCAAGGTCATGAGCCAGTATATTTAGTAAGTGTGCTGCACATCCGTTTGTGAGGACGGTATGCTCAGATTCACTCGATTCCTCCAAGACTTTTCTCATCTTGGTGACATTTGCTGCATTGTCTGTCACAACACTTCCAATGTGACAACCAAAATATTGTTCAGCCTTCTTAATTGAATTTTGCACAAGTTGTAGAAGATATTCAGCAGTGTGAGGTTTCCCTGATGTGTCTATTGTGTCAACTGAATAAATCTGACCAATGGATGTTGTTAGAGTAACACATATTATGGGCTCATTATGGATGTCAGACCACCCATCAATTGAAAGACATACAGTTTCATTATTCAGGTCATCTGCACACTTTTTATATTACTTTTCATACACAAGATCCAAGTACTTATCAGCAATATCTTTTCTGGATGTAGGAATATAACCTCGCCTCAGGTTCTGAACCATCTTGAGAAACTGAGGATGCTGAACAAGACGAAATGGTGAATTTGTAGCAAATATAATTCTTGCAACTTCTTTGTCGAGATTTTCCTTTTGAGAAGCTGAAGTTTTTATGATAAATCTGTCCAGGGATGTTGATGACTTTCTTTTAGATGAAAAGGATTTAGCAGAAGTGGCGCCTGTGAAGGAGTCTGACCTTTTTAATGGTGGAGTCAGGATTGCAGATAATTCAAGTGGAGCCGATGATGAAGGGATTGAAGCTGTTGATACAGATCCTGGAATGGAAACAGAAAATTTTAGCATATTGCATGATTTATAAATGAATAAGTAAATGAATGAATACAGTGTGATTTAGGCTACTTTTGAGTACAGTAGTTATTTTCTAGATAATGATCATATTCACAGAAGCCACTAAATTATTTGGAAACAATTAACAGGATATGAAATAGGTGAGCTTGGAATTCAGCCCACACAGGATTCAGTCCACTTTTAAATTCACTAAAATAATGGGTTAGTTGGGTTAGGTTAGGCTAAATCCCTTTGGGCTGAATCCCATGTGGGCTGAATTCCAATGGAAAACCTAGGAAATATATTACACAATGTTGAATGAAATGAATAACAATCGTCTAGGCCCCATGTTGAGTGGATAAAGCATATTATAGTGATATAGTCATTACCCAAATTTAGAAGTATTGACGTTGAAGTATCATCTCTTTAGACCTTCACATTTTTATTGCACATGCTCTCCATTGTTCACTAAATTTATATAGTTGTGTATGAAAAGGGAGAAATGCACACAATATAAGTAAAAATATTTACCTGGGTCATCAATTTCTTCTGTATGCTGTGGCTGACCTTGGCATTTATCTCTGTGAGATTTTAATCTTGACACAATACCCTGTAGTTCCTGACTGCAGTCTTTGCATTTAACTCGGTACCCTTTGCCAGAAGTTGTTGGTAGTTTTTTTCAAAATAATATCAGACAGGGTAATTTTTTCTGCTTGAAGGAACCACTCTGCCAGGTCCAGAAGACAACCTTCCTGGTTGATTCTAAAGTAGCAACTGACTCAGTGAGAAGCTGCTTACCTAGAACAAGTTTCAACAAGAATCATGTTGAAACTTGTTGTGGGCTGCACAGTGATGTATACTATATGTAGGCTTATACCGTTCCTTGTATATTTGTGGCAAGTCTATATAACAATGCTCATTATATTGATATGCTAAAAATGTCCTTACCCCCGTCTGGGGTATTGGCTGCATATTGTGGCAAAGTAGCATGCAGTTGATACTTTAGGGTCTATATGGGGCGCCCCTACGGACCAGAGCCACACATAATTTTTGTCTGTGATAGAGGAAAACTCTGTACATAGAGAAATGATGACACTTTTATACTACGCCTGTCTCTCCGTTATGCTGTCCCCCAACCCCTTGTTACTGTCCTGTACCATTTCTCTGAATATTCATTTCCTTTTTACGCCTACCTACCCTGTGGTGGGGGAAAAGAATACTGCCAACAAGTATTTCCACTTGAGTCATAAAAGGCGACAAAAAAAGGGACGGGGGATGGGATTAGGAGTCCTAATACCTGTACCCCAAAAGGGGACATCCCCCCCCCCCAAAAAAAAAGGCATAAGAGGGACTGGGAGCTTTCCAACCAGTACCCTAAGGGTTGGGTCTTTTAATGTGCGTGGATGTGGTACAGATGAAAGTAAAAGGGAAGATATAGGCAGTATGTTTGTGAGAAGAAAGATGGATGTACTGGCTTTGAGTGAAAATAAAATGAAAGGAAAGGGCAACTGTGAGTTTGGGAGTGTAACTGGGATGTACTCAGGAGTGAAGAGGGGACGAGGGAGAGAAGTGGTGGCTATACTAGTAAGTGAAGAGATAAGTAAGCGGGTAGTGGAGTGGAGGGAGGTGTTATCAAGGTTGATGTGAATGAAGGTGAAGCTGGGAAAGGAGATGTGGGTTTTTGTAAGTGCGTATGGGCCTGGTAGTGAGAAGAACGTAGAGGAAAGGGAAGCATTTTGGGTAGATATAAATGAGTGCATAGAGGGATTAGGCAGAAATGTCAATGTAGTTGCATTGGGAGACCTAATTGCTAGGGTAGGAAATTAATCAATTGACGGAGTGATTGGAAAGTATGGAATTCTAGGCAAAAATCTTAGTGGAGAATTGATGGTGGAGATGTGTCTTGAAAGAGAGTTGATGATGCCAAATACAGTGTTTAAGAAGAAAGTCAAGCATAAGTACACATGGGAGAGGGTGGTGGATAGAAGGGTGGCAGATAGAGCGTTATGGACTATATAGTGGTGACCAGGAGTATGGTAGAAAGAGTTGAGGATGTACATGTTCTAAGGGGAGAGAGGGGGGGAATATCAGATTATTTCCTGGTAGAAGGTAAATTGAGAGTGGAGAATAGGTGGAGAAAGAGGAAAAGGGCAGAAGGTAGGGAGGTACTTAGAGTGAACTGCTTAAATGAGAAAAAAAGGAGAATGAGTATAAGAAGAAGTTGAGAGAGGAATGGGAGAGAGTAAGGATAGAGTAGAACTAGGAGTGGAGGAGGAAGGGGGATGGTTCAAGGAGCGAGTCATAAGTTGTGCAAAGATGGTGTGTGGAACAAGGAGGACGGGAGGAAATAGAAAAAAAGGGTAGTGAGTGGTGGGATGAGGAAGCAAAGAAGGGTGTAGAAGAGAAGAAGCAGGCATTCATAGATTGGCGACAAATTAGGACGAGGGAATCATATGAGAGGTACAAAGTAAAGAGAAAGGAAGTTAAGCATAAGATAAAGGAAGCAAAGAGGAGAGCAGATGTGAAATGGGGAAAGAGTATGACAGAAGATTTTGAAAGTAATAAAAAGATGTTTTGGATGGATGTTAAAAGAGGAAGAAGAGGCGAATCAAGTAGAGAAGAAAAGGTAAAAGGTGGAGATGGAGAGATGATAATGGAAGAGAAGGCAGTGAGAGGAAGGTGGGCAGAGTATTTTAGGGAGTTGCTAAATGTGAAGGAGGATAGGGAGGGAAAGGTAGCTGCAGTGGGAAGCGCTAAGAAAATGAGAGTGATGAATGAGGAAAATGGAGGAGAAATAGGGAAGGATGAAGTGAAAGTAGCTGTTAAGATGATGAGAGCAGGTAAGGCACCTGGGTTGGATGGATGCCATTCAGAATGTCTGAAGAAAGGAGGTACAGTTATGGTGGACTGGCTGGTGAGGTTATTTAATGTTTGTTTAAGAGAGGGTAGAGTGCCGGAGGACTGGAGGAGTGACTGTATAGTTCCGCTTTACAAAGGAAAGGGGGACAAGTGTGAGTGTAGTTGTTACAGAGGGATCAGCTTGTTGAGTGTAGTTGGGAAGGCTTATAGGAGGGTCTTGATTGAGAGGATTAGGAGAGGTACAGAGGGAGTAATTGGTGAGGAACAGTGTAGTTTTAGGACAGGTAGGGGATGTATAGATCAGATTTTTGTGTTTAGACATATATGTGAGAAAGCTATAGGAAAAGGTAAGGATGTTTTTTTGGGGCTTTTATGGATTTGGAAAAGGCTTACGACAGGGTAGACAGGAAGGCAATGTGGGAGGTACAGCAGATATATGGGATAGGAGGAAACCTTGTAGGAGCTGTCAAGAGTTTTTATGAGAGTAGTAGAGCTTGCGTTAGGATTAGAAATGGAGAGAGTGAATGGTTTGAGGTAAATGTGGGATTTCGTCAGGGGTGTATTATGTCGCCCTGGCTGTTCAATCTTTACATGGATGTGGTGGTGCGAGAGGTGAATGCAAGGGTAGTGGGTCAGGGGCTGGAGATGATTAAAGAAAATTGAAAAAAAGTGGGAGGTGAGCCAGCTGTTGTTTCCTGACGTCTCTGTGCTTGTAGCAGGATCAGAGGAGGGATTGAGGAAGTTAGTGACAGAGTTTGAGAAGGTGTGTGAAAGAAGCAAGCTAAAGATAAACGTGGGCAAAGGTAAGGTAATGAGATATACAAGGGGAGAGAGTGACAGTAGGTTGGAAGTGAGCATTAAGGGTGAGAAACTGGAGGAAGTGGATAGTTTCAAATACTTGGGTGGGACTGTAACAGGAAAGGGAGGAGTAGGGGTGGAGTTAGAATGTAGATTGAAAGAATCGAGTAAATGCCTTGGTGGATTAAAAAGTGTAATGAGAAATAGACATCTGGGAATGGATGCTAAGAGGTTATATGAAGGAGTGATTGTGCCAACAGCAATGCACGGGGTAGAAACATGGAGCATGAGAAAGGAAGAGAGAAGGAGTTTGAATGTGTTTGAGATGAAATGGCTGAGAAATATGGTAGGGGTTACTAGGCTAAATAGAGTGAGAAATGAGGAGGTGAGGAGGAGAACATATATATACATATATATATATATATATATATATATATAATTATATATATATATATATATATATGATGAGGAAAACTATCAGATACGTGGTCTGGCAATGGGGAGTCCGCTCAGTGCAGTCCTAGCATCCTTATACATGGAGGTTTTGGAGAGAGATCATTTCATGAAAATTATGGGAAGAGGGACGCATTGGTTTCGATACGTAGACGACGTCCTAGTCATTGCCCCGGAGAAAACCAATTTCAATACCAAACTCAATAGGCTGAACATGGTAGACAGGGATATTCGGTTTACAGTGGAACACGAGGTGGACCAAAAGTTACCTTTCTTAGATGTAGTGATTTGGAGAAAGGACAATGGTACGGTGGGTTTCTCGGTCCACAGGAAAGCAACAAATAAAAATTACCTCATTCACTACTTTTTGGCACATAGTGAAAGGATAAAGAGAGGAGTAATAATTGAATTTTTTTCTCAGAGTGTTCCGGGCATGCAGTGAAGGACATATCCACAAAGAAGTCAGCTACATTTTTAGTGTTCTCAGGATTTAAATATCCAGAAAGGTTACTCCATAGTTTAAAGAAAATAGCACTTAAAACAATGAAAAAAAAAAAGGATGAGATAAAGGAGACTAAGGAAGGTGGCTTCATTGTGGTTCCCAGCTTCAAATACACAGAAGAGTTGGGACATTTACTCCGCAGAGCAGAGCTGAAGATTGCCAGTTCATCCAATACGAAGATAAGTGAAATAGTGAGAGGTAAGGGTAGATGAGAACATAGTAGCAACAACATGATTCACAGAATCCCATGTGGTGGCTGTGACCTGAACCACTTTAGAGAGACAGGAAGAGGCCTACACAAGCGGACATATGAGCACAAGAGTGACCTGAGGGCCCACCGAACATTAAACGCCTTGGTGGTTCATGCGGAGAAATATGGACATTTACCCAACTGGGACGGAATGGAAATGTTAAAACAAGAATTAGACAAGAAAACACGAAAAATAGTAGAGGCAGCTTTCATAACATCCTAGCCCTGCTATAACCATCGGGATTGTTTTATTAAGCTGTCCAAAACGTCCGGCTGGATGGTCCTACAGGAGTTGAAGGGTATGAGAGGGAGAGATGGGGTGGGTTAAGGAAGGAACGCGGAATGATGCAAGATATAAATTGTTGATTTTCTGACCATGTTTGTACACTCTGAAGAAGCTCTACTAAGAGCGAAACATCAGTAATTAAAACTTCAACGATTCACTGTTTTATCTCACCACCCTACCACTCATATGCGTATATATATATATATATATATATATATATATATATATATGTATATATATTTGTTGAGACATTCTGACAGGTTGACGTAAGCGGAATAGGAAACACAGGAGTCTTAGTCTTGAGTTTATTCCTGACTAGTTTCGCAGGTATGCTTTTTCAAAGGAATAGGTTTACAAACGGGCTGTGGGCATTATATACATGGGGTGGACCTCACCACCTCCCCGAGTTACCATAGTTGGTGACGAGTGTGAACGTTACATTGTGGCTAACGTAACAATGATAAAAAATTTACAATTAAATATGATAACACTAATAACAAAGAAATTATTAATAGTAATTGTAACAATAGTAATGATAACAATGATGATAAAAAGAAAATTTAAATATTTAAATAACAATAGTAACAATAAAAGTAACAAAAATGATAATAACAATAAAAGTAATAATAATAATAATGATAATAATAACAATAAAATGAAAGTAATAATAATAATAATAATAAAAAATATGATAATACTAATAACCAAGAAATTATTGATAGTGATTATAACAATAATAGTGATAACAATGATAATAAAAAACGAAAAATTAAATATTTAAATAATAACAGTAACAATAATAATAACAATAATAATAATAATAACAAAGATAATGAAAGTAATAATAATAATGATGATAATAATAATAGAAATAGAAATAAATATAATGATAATAATAGTAATAATAATCATAATAATAATTATTATAACAATGATAAAAATAGTGTTGAAAATATATAGTAACAAATAGTATTAAAAGAATAAATAATGATAAAAAAAAACGTTGGGGATAATATTAAATGGTGAAGGAACAATGTTGGGGGATATGTGAATTGGTAGCATGTGAATTGGTAGCATGTGAAGTGGAGCAAGGTAGCATGGTGCAAGAAGGAACGTCAGAGTAAAAGGAAGAAAGCTGGAGAGGGTAGGCCGAGGTGGGAAAAAGGTATTCTTGGAGGGCAAGTGTCGCGGTAGATCTTGTCCATTTCAAGTCACCAGTTCTCTTGTTTGTGTTTTTGTGGTTGGCAATGTAAAGTGATTCAATTATTTTCCGTTGTTTCTTATGTAGTTCTTTAGATAGAATGGTGGAACCCTCCCAGTTAGGTAAGTGTCCCTCTGTGTCAATGTGGTTAACTAGAGCGTTTGTTTCTCGGTGGTGTCTAATGTCCGCTTAGTGTTCCCTGAGTCTGTTGTTAAGTCCTCTGTGTGTCTTTCTCTTCCTCCTTCCTCATATATATGTATATATATATATATATATATATGTATATATATATATATATATATATATATATATATATACATATATATATACATATATATATATGTATATACATATATATATATATATATTCGTAAATAGCTGGAGTCCAGGAACCATTATTATGGGAGAAAGCATACGCTGGACTCGACGTTCGTCAATTTATTCCGACGTTTCGAACCCTGTCCGGGGTTCGTCTTCAGGGTAAATTGACGAACGTCGAGTCCAGCGTATGCTTTCACCCATAATATATATATATATATATATATATATATATATATATATATATATATATAATATATACATTATACATATATATATATATATGTATATATATATTTGTGGTACTCTGGTTCATAGGAAGTCCGGCTGAGGGATGCTGGCAACTTACATATCAATATAGTAGAAAAAATGGATGAAACAAAACTTTACTTCTTTATATTTTTTTTTCTTGGTGATTCATCATTGGGTGATTAGAACCATCTATCATGATTGATGAATTTTCGTCCAGTTGACGAAAGTGAAGGGAATATATTATCAGAAATCTAGCCATCTTCTGTCCTGTATCTGTAGGACAGCACACGTATGTTATGTTGTTGCTCTGAAAACCTTTCGATGCTTGAGTAGCACAAACTAATACGACTGACGTGGTGAACAGGTTCTCAATGCTTTTGCAGTATCACCTAACCCCTCTAGGGTCATCATATTGTTTCCAGAATTCAGATGGATATATGATACAGCTTATCTGATTTTTCGACGAGTCAGCTTTTGGGCATATATGGTCCAAAATGGTTGTATATACGAGATTGTTTGGATAAATTAGAATACGATGTATTATAAGTATACAGATACATTTATATAAGATAACCCATTAAGGTACTTAGGGATTTCGTAAAAAAAAATGTGTTTAGATTTAACAATCATAATAAAAAAGAAATTCTGAAATATCTTTGTTACATTCTTTCATATGTTTCCTAAATGATTATATTTTGGTATAAAAGCATATTAGTTTATTTTGTGTTCTTTATTGCTACATATAGATATAGAAATGTAATGATATACCTTATTAGTATTTTAACCTGAAATAAATGCTTGTACATTTTGTTTTTATATAATATTAAAAAACTTTTACACAATTCACAAAATAAAGGATAGTTCTCAGATAATTTTGTTTATGATTTAAGCGAAATACAAATAATATATTGTTTATGTGTTTTGCAATTAGAAAATATCTAACATATGATTTTTTTTGTGCAGTGCATATCCTTTCACAACATGTACAGTCTGTTCACATTTCTTTTAGTACATTGTTGTGAAATTATGTTAATAATAGAACACATTCTAAAAAAGTTTTGTATTAAAGTAGATAGTTACTGTATATCAAGTTTCTATTATCATACAGAAGTTTAAATACACAAACACAGAAAAAATAATATGCAAGAATACAAAATTAATATTTTTCAAGTAATTCTGTTTACAAATCCTCATACTACCTAGAGGCTAATTCAAACAACTTAAATTTTTTTTACTATAATAAATTTTTTATCCAAGTAAAAAACTCCTAATATGTAAATTAGGAA
>NC_134780.1:63295949-63298449 GCF_046742065.1 Oratosquilla oratoria | reverse complement strand
GTGGAGCTCACTCACCCTCACACAGAGACAAAAGCTGGAGAGGGTACAAAAGAGAGCGTGCAGGATCATCCTGGGCGTGGAGTACAGCAGCTACGACCATGCTCTTACCACCCTTACTCTATCTAGGGTGTCCCAGCGGCACGGGGAGGCACTAAGGAAATTTGGGGAAAGCCTGCTTTCCCACCCTAGACACCGTCACCTCCTCCCTCCTGATGCTCCACCAACTCGCCACGCCACTAGACACACAAATAGACTCATACCAATCAAAGCGCCAAGGACAGACAGCTACAAAAACAGTGCTATCCCATCTATTGTGCACATAATTAACTCATCGTAAAATTGCTCCATGTATATATTCCAAGTTTTATATCTTTAATCAACTTTTCCAATGTATTATTGTCAGTGTAACACTGTAATAGAAATAAACCTTTTATTATTATTATTATTATTATTATTTTACACACACACACACACACACACACACACACACACACACACACACACACACACACACACGCATACACATACACAGTCACACACACACACACACACGCACACACACACACACACACACACACACACATATATATATATATATATGTACATACATATATATATATATACATATATATATACATACATATATATACATATATATATATATATATATATGTGTGTTTGTGTGTGTGTGTGTGTGTGTGTGTCTGTGTGTGTGTGTGTGTGTGTGTGTGTGTGTGTGTGTGTGTGTGTGTGTGTGTGTGTGTGTGTGTGTGTGTGTGTGTGTGTGTGTGTGTGTGTGTGTGTGTGTGTGTGTGTGTGTGTGTGTGTGTGTGTGTGTGTGTGTGTGTGTGTGTGTGTGTGTGTGTGTGTGTGTGTGTGTGTGTGTGTGTGTGTGTGTGTGTGTGTGTGTGTGTGCATTTTCCCCTTCTGTTTGTATTTCTTCATCTCCTCTTTATCTCTTTTTTCTACTTCTTTTTCTTATTTGTTATCCTCTCTCTCCTTCTTCTTCTGTTACTTCCTTTTTTCATTTTTAACCTTCCCTTTTCCCTTTTCTCCTTTTTCTTCATTTTTTCTCCTCGTTTTCTTCCTTCGACTTCTATTACTTTTCATTCTGCTCATTCCTCTTCTACTTGCCTTTCCTTCCTTCTCTTTCTATTTTTTCTTTATTTGCCTTTTCTTCTTTTTCTCGGCCATTTTTTTTTTTCTATTTTTCTATGTCCCCGTCTGAAGTATTGGCCGCACGTTAATGTGGGGTTAAAAGCTGCTAAGTAGCATGCGGCTGATACTTTAGGGTCTATATGGGGCGGCCCTATGGACCAGAACTACACATCATTTTGTCTGTGGTAGAGGATATCACTATTCATAGAGAAATTATGATACTTTATCATACTGCGACTGCCCCTCCGTTATGTTGCCCACCACTCTTGTTACTGCCCTGTACCACTTCTCTAAATATTCATTTCCTCGAAACCTGTGGTGGTGAGGGAAAAGAATACAGACACAAAGTATTTCCGCTGAAGTCATATAAGACGACAAAAACGGGACGGGGATAGGACTAGGCATTCTTCACCCTATAGCACCAAAGGGAAGGGTCTGGGAGAAGTTTTTAAAACAGTACCCTAAGGTTTAGGTGTTTTAATGTGAGTGAATGTGGTACAGATGAGAGTAAAAGGGAATGAATAGGCAGTATGTTTACGAGAATAAAGATGGATCTGTTAGCATTGAGTAAATAAGTTGAAAGGGAGGGGTGAGTTTGACTTTGTGAAACTTGTTAGGATGATCTCAGGAGTTAAGAGAGGACGAGGGAAAGAAGAGGTGACTATACTAGTAAGTAAAGAGATAAGTAAGCGTGTGGTGGAGTGGAAGCAGGTTTCTTCAAGGTTAATGTGGATGAAGGTTAAACTGGGAATGAAGAGTTGGGTTTTGTAAGTGTATATGGGCTTCGTACTGAGAAGAGTGTAGAGGAAAAAAAGGCTTTTTTATATATCTGAATGACATGAGTGCATAGAAGGTTTAGGGAGAAATATCAATGAAGTGGTATCGGAAGACCTTAATGCTAGGGTACGAAATGAACCAATAGATGAAATGGTTGAGAAGTGTGGAGTTCCAAGGAAAGTTTTTTTGTGGAAAGTTGATGGTGGATATGTGTCTAGAAAGAGATTTGATGACAGTAAAAACAGTGTTTAGGAGTAATATCAAGCAAGAGTAAACATGGACGAGGTTGGTGGACGGAATGGTGGTAGATAGATTAATGGACTATACAGTGGTAACCAAGAATTTAGTAGGAAGAGTCAAGGATATATATGTTCTAAGGGGAGAGGTGAGGGAATATCGGATCATTTTTTGGTGGAAGGTAAGTGAGAGTGGAAAATAGATGGAGAAAGAAGAAAAAGACAGAAGGTAGGGAGATGCTTAAAGTTAACTGCTTAAATGAGAAAGAAAATGAGAGGGAGTACAAGAAGAAGCTAAGAGAGAAGTGGGAGGGAGTGAAGAATAGAGT
>NC_134780.1:63278449-63285949 GCF_046742065.1 Oratosquilla oratoria | reverse complement strand
GAGAGTTGTTTTAGGGTTCCGTTCTTGGGCCACTTTTATTCATCTATATACTTATAAAATTCTGATCATCTTGTTTGTTATCTTACTTGTTTGAAACGTCACCCAGCCAATCAGAAGAAGAGATTTGACGTCACGACTGAGGACCAGCCAATCAGAAGAGAAGATATGACGTCACGACCGAGGACCAGCCACTCAGAAGAAGAGATCATAAGAAGTGATATGACGTCACGACTGAGGACCAGCCAATCAGAAGAAGAGACATGACGTCACGACATCCGCTCTGTGGGTCCCAGAGAACCCCAGCGCTAAGCGCGAGATGATACAACTGCTAATTTGCCAATTTGCCAATTTTTTAATTTCCATTTTTCCGATTACATATTTTCTGACCATTAATATTTAAGATTTTCATATTCAGTATTCAAAAGTATAGCCAACTCCTGAATTATTTTCTATGAGGCATAATGAGTTTATCAAAATATTACGAACCGTATAAATCATATGATGCGTAATGTTCCAAACAACGACGACATGACGCCACAATTTTCCGATTACATATTTTCTGACCAATAATATTTATAATGTTCATATTCAGTATTTAAAAGTATAGCCAACTCCTGAATTAGCTTCTATGGGGCATAATGAGTTTATTAAAATATTACGAACCGTATAAACCATATGATGCGTAGTGTTCCAAGCAAAGGCGACATGACGTCACAATCTTCTAATTCTAAGATTGAAAATTGTTTTATCTGAAGGAGACAATATTCCGTTTGCAAGAATTTAGTTTCCAATTCCATCAGCGTTTGCAAATGACCATTCATAAGTCTCAAGGACAGACTTTTTAGAAAGTTTTAGTTTATCTAGACAAACCTGTATTTCAGCATGGACAATTATATGTTGCGCTGAGTAGTACTAAGCAAAAGGAAAATATTAAAGTGTTTTCAAATCTTTTAAATTGTACAAAGAATGTTGTATATATAAGAGCATATCATATGATGCGTAGTGTTCCAAGCAACGACGACATGACGTCACAATTTTCTGCACTTCACTTCTTATAACTAATCAAGTCACTGCCTTCGTCTACTGAATAGAGCATTATCTTAATGAAGATTTTATTGGCCATTTTATTAACAACATATCATTTAAATTTTTATTTGACCCAACGGGTCACGGGTGGTCTAGTAGTATTTATAGATTATATAGACCATGGACTAAAATCTACTGTTTCCAAATATACTGATGATATAAAACTACGGAATGGCAAATGATCACTTGAATCAGTTAGATATTCAAGAAGATTTAGATAAATTACAGCAATGGTCTGAAAAGTGGCTAATAACATTTTACACATGTAAATGCAAGGTAATTCACATAGATAAAAATAACAGTAATTACGATTACAAGTTATTTGGAATTTTTTTAACAAAAGTGGATAGTGAAAAGGATCTCGGTGTGATTATCAGTAACGACCTCAAATTATCTAAGCAGTGTATTTCAGCCTCTGAGAAAGCAAATAAGATTCTAGGACTGATTGCGCGATCTTTTGACTTCAAAAGTCCATCCCTCATTTACAAGCTGTATAAATCGTTAGTTCGTCCACATTTGGAATATGCTGTTTCCGTATGGTCATCGAAAAATATTAAAGACATTGACAGATTGGAATAACTACAACGGCGAACCACAAAACTTATTCCAAATATGAAAAATAAATCATACGAAAATCGACTAAAACACATGAATTTCACTTCTTATAACTAATCAAGTCACTGCCTTCGTCTACTGAATAGAGCATTATCTTAATGAAGATTTTGTTGGCCATTTTATTAACAACATATCATTTAAATTTTTATTTGACCCAATGGGTCCACGGGCGGTCTAGTAGTATTTATAAATTATATAGGCCATGGACTAAAATCTACTGTTTCCAAATATGCTGATGATACAAAACTGCGGAATGGCAAATGATCACTTGAATCAGTTAGATATTCAAGAAGATTTAGATAAATTATAGTAATGGTCTGAAAAGTGGCTAATAAAATTTTACATAAGTAAATACAAGGTAATTCTCATAGATAATGAATTAGGTGATGCAAATTATAAAAAAGTTGCAATTTTCCAAATCTCCCTTAAGAAATATAGTATTATGCTTTAGGATTTGTATTATTTCAGAATCTTTAGCTGTCCAGAAAGTATCTCATTTGGGTAATCTGCCAACAGTTTGCGATCATACTGGTGATTTTGTAACATAATTATAATCGTATTATGATTCGCTTTTTTATCATCAAATCTATACCATTGCCTAGTTTTTTATACTACAAATATACAGTACAGGCTCGCATAAGTAAGCTACAATTTACCCTACAGCAAATGAAAGGTTTAAGTTCTATCAGCTGGGGAGAAGTTTCCAGATTTTTCTTGAAAATGAGTGTAGTTGCTGCTGAGTTTGCTATTTTACAAGTCTCAGGTATTCAGAAAGTCTATGGTAACTGGAATTATCTCTCATATAGTTAAAACTTTTGTGAACACAGTGATTCTGGAATCTGATTATTATCATGTTATAGTTCGCTTTTTAATCAAAACTAAAGCTATAACTGTGCCCAACTAAAGCTATAACTGTGCCCAACAAAAAATGAAAGATTCAAACGTGGTATCGTTAATAATCAATTTGAGTCTGTATGGTGAACAACGTAGTAGGTGCTTTGTTCCTATACTTAATGAATATGTATTTGGCAAGACCTGTTTCTAAAAATGGTAAGTACATCAGAGGTACGATACCATAGTTACTCTGTTACAACGGGGTCCCTATTTATGGTGCCTGAACGATAAATGTTGTTTTGTCTCGTTTATATTTTTCATTATTGATCAACATAGCTACAAAGTAGGACAAAGAAGTAAATTGGCTTGCCTCATTTACAAATTTTGTAATTGAAAACATGACTTAAAATTTTATCTGTATTCATAACAAGATACCATTTATTCTGTTACTAACTCTTGAAAACTGGAATCTTTTCGAAGCAGCCTACTGTACTTTTGCAGGATGAGAATAGATCTATCATCTACTGTATGTATTTTTGGATTTCTAATTGCTTTATTTTAATAGTACCATTAAGTGTTGCAAATATTAAACATATGAAACCTGATCCTATTTTTTACTTTTTAAGTTTTTGCTTCAATTTAGAAATTGTTGAGTGAAGAGTCCTGTCGTAGCTAAATAAAATCACCTACCAACAAGATGAATACATTAGCAAACTAGTTAATCAACGTAATTTTATCCCTTAAGGAGTGACAGGTTTTCTGGCGGCTGAATAAGTTGGAAAGGGTTAGCCAGAATGAATGGGCAAAACATCGTTGCCAATAAAAAGGTTAATGGATCGTCATCCATTTCTTATTTTGATTTTGAGAGAATTTAGAAAAATAGCCCAACATTTAGCTGGCACAGATCTTACAAAAATGTTTTATGAAATGGTGAACCTTTGAACTGCGATTGAAAATTACTTTGTATATGTTCTGGTATTATTTTCCACAGTTGATCTTTGCATATTTGGAATCATTCATGGTGGCCGCTTGGTACAAAATCTCTGCATGTCGACTCTATGTTCTAGTCACTTTTTCTTACATATGTCGCATGTGGATGATTAGAAGCATGCAGCTGTCATTCAAAATTAAAGTCAAAGATAATAATTCCTCCTCTATTAATTTCCAAATAATAATAACACTCACCTTCATGAGGTGCAACCCGAATTGGCTTGCAGTAGGCCCTTCCGGCCCTTAAACCTTTCTTTATCGCCTTTGACTGACTTTCCCCTATTTTTTCACATAAGAAGAACTATCATCGACCATTCCACGAATCCTATTCCTCTTGCTCCTCCTACCAGTAAGTAATAGAATTAAACCCACAGTGTATATGTATATATATATATATATATATATATATATATGTATATATATGTATATATATATATATATATATACATACACACACACACACACACACACACACACACACACACACACACACACACACACACACACACACACACACATATATATATATATATATATATACATACATACATACACACATACATACATACATACATACATACATACATACATACATACATACATACATACATACATACATACATACATACATACATACATACATACATATATACATACATACATACATACATACATACATACATACATACATATATACATACATACATACATACATACATACATACATACATACATACATACATACATACATACATACATACATACATACATACATACATACATACATACATACATACATACATACATACCTACATACATACATACATACATACAGACATATATCCATCCATACATATACTATAGGCTTTTTCCCCCTTACACGGGAGGTAGCCAAAACACAAATGCATAGAAACCACTCCCATCCATTCCATCCCCATCACACTCAACTCCCCTCCACCCTCTTTTGGATGACGGGTCATCCCTGCATCTTGTCCACTGCCCCTAGTCAGAAGCAGTGCCACAAGTCACAGCACATCGACAGTAAGGCCGCTTCATTAATTCGGCGACCCCCGCGCCTCTCCGTCTCCTAATGCAGAAAAGGAAAAACGGGGAGAAATCTCTTCGGGCTGCGTCAATTTATTTCTCATGCATACTCCTTCACTCTTCATCGCCCTCCCACTCCCCCTCATACATCACAGCATCATCCATACATAACCACCTTCCATTCACACCCTGTCTTCTATTCTCTCTCGTCCTACCCCAACAGACACTCCCCTCTTTCCAAATGTCCCTTTTACCCCCATCCATCCATCTCATCATTGGACGCCCCCTCATGTTCACTCCTTCCACCTCTGCCACCCACACTTCTTTTACCAATCTTTCTTCAATCATTTTTTCCATGTGTCCAAACCATCCTAATACTCTTTCTTCAACCCAATCTTCTAACTCCCTTTCCACCCCTGTTCTCCTCACCTCCTAATTTCTCACTCTATCTAGCCTAGTAACTCCTATCATACTTCTCAGGTATTTCATCTCAAACACATTCAAACTCGTTCTGTCTTCCTCTCTTACGTTTCATGTTTCTGCCCCGTACAGTGCTCTCGGCACAATCACTACTGCATAAAATCTCCTCTTAGTATCCATTAAAAAAAAAAAAAAAAAACTATTTCTCGTTACACTTTTTAATCCCCCAAGGCATTTACTCGCTTCTCTCAGTTTATTCTACTTCCACCCCCACTCTTCTCTTTCCTGTCACATTCGCACCCAAGTATCTAAAACTATCCACTTCCTCCGGTATCTCTCACTTATTACTCACTTCCAGCCTGCTGCCACTCCCTCCCATTTTACATCTCATCACCATACCTTTGCCCACATTTATCTTTAACTTCCTTGTTTCGCACACCTTCCCAAACTCTGTCACTAACTTCCTTAATCTCTCCTCTGATCCCGCTACAAGCGCAGTGTCGTCAGCAACAACTGGCTTATCTCCCACTTTCCTCCATTTTCTTTAACCATCTCCAATCCCTGACCCACTACCCTTGCATTCACCTCTCGTACCACCCCACCCATGTATAAATTGAACAGCCAGGGTGACATAACACATCCCTGACGAAGTCCCACCTTTACCTCAAACCACTAACTCTCCATCTCTAATACTAACATAAGCTCTAATACTCTCGTAAAAATTCTTGACTGCTCTTAACTGCAAAACCTCCCACAGTGCCTTTCTGTCTACCCTGTCATAAGCCTTTTCCAGATCCATAAAAAAATCCTTGCCTTTTCCTATAGCTTTCTCACATATCTGTCTTTTCACAAAAATCTGATTTCCACAACCCCTACCTGTTCTAAACCCGCAAAGTTCCTCACAGTTAACAAGCTGATCCCTTTGAAACTACTACACTCACACTTGTTCCCCTTTCTTTTGTAAAGTGTAAACTATATAGACACTCCTCCAGTCCTCCGGTATTCTACCTTCTCATAAACAAACATTGAATAACCTCACCAGCCAGTCCACCATAACTGTACCTCTCTTTCTTCAGACATTCTGCATATCATCCATCCAGACCAGGTGCCTTACCTGCTCTCATCATCTTAACAACTGCTTCCACTTTATATTTCCTTATTTCTCCTCCATTTTCCTCACTCATCGCGGTCATTTTCTTAGCGCTTCCCACTGCAACGACCTTTCCTTCCCTATTCTCCTTCGCATTTAGCAACTCCCTAAAATACTCTGCCCACCTTTCTCTCACTGTCTTCTCTTCCTTTATCATCTCTCCATCTGCACCTTTTACCTTTTCTTCTCTACTTGATTCACCTCCTCTTCCTCTTTTAATTTCTCTCCAAAACATTATAATATTACTCTCAAAAATTTCTTGCATACTCTTACCCCATTTCACATCTGCTCTCCTCTTTGCCTCTTTTATCCTATGCTTTAGTTCTCTTCTCCATACTTTGTATCTCTCATACAATTCCCTTATCCTGATTTGTAACCAATCTATGAAAGCCTGCTTCTTCTCTTCTCCACCCTTCTTTGCTTCCTCATCCCACCACTCATTACCCTTCCTTCAATTTCCTCCTATCCTCCTTGTTCCACACACCATTTTTTGCATACCGTATGACTCCCTCCTTGAGCCATCTCATTCCTCCTACACTCCTAGATCTACTATATCCTTTACTCCCTCCCACTCCTCTCTCAGCTTCTTCTTGTAGCTCTCCTTTTCTTTCCATTTCTAAGGAACACAAATCTATAATAAGTATATGGAAAATACATTTCAGAAAATAATTAATGCACAACTAGCCACCAGTTTTAATCACACACACACACACACACACACACACACACACACACACACACACACACACACACACACACACACACACACACACACACACACACACACACACACACACACACACACACACACACACACACACACACACACACACACACACACACACACATATATATATATATATATATATATATATATATATATATATATATAATTAAAACTGATGGCTAGTTGTGCATTAATTATTGTATTGTATATATATATATATATATATACATATATATATATATATATATATATATATATATATATATATATATATAATTAAAACTGATGGCTAGTTGTGCATTAATTATTTTCTGAAATGTATTTTCCATATACCTTATTATAGATTTGTGTTCCTTAGAAAGGAAATTTATGACTTGGCTGTATGTAGTCATATTAGCTAGATCGCCATTTCGGGTTCAAGACCCTTCTGCAGTAGTTATAGTGATGTTCTATCTTTTTAGGATAAGAATTAATCCGATGAGTCTTGTTAACGTTCTATGTTTTATACTAGAGTTTCTTACTTGCTTATCACTTTGGGGTAGGTCACCTTGATTTTCGGGCATGATGAAATGTCACGTGAATTAGAGAGCCTCTGGGTTCGTGCTGTGGCGGAATGTGGCATAGATGTGGTTAT
>NC_134780.1:63248449-63258449 GCF_046742065.1 Oratosquilla oratoria | reverse complement strand
GTGTGTGTGTGTGTGTGTGTGTGTGTGTGTGTGTGTGTGTGTGTGTGTGTGTGTGTGTGTGTGTGTGTGTGTGTGTGTGTGTGTGTGTGTGTGTGTGTGTGTGTGTGTGTGTGTGTGTGTGTGTGTGTGTGTGTGTGTGTGTGTGTGTGTGTGTGTGTGTGGTGTTCCTGTTCTATGTGGAATCCTTCCGAGGCGTAGAGTTGGAGGCATGTGGCATTCCAGGGCTATTGCAATGAATTGCAGGCTGGCAAAACATTGTAAGGCCAATGGATGGGCATTTGTCGACAACTGAGACCAATTTTACGGTAGGAATCATCTATATACAAGGGACGGGGTGCACTTGTTGCCCAGAGGATTTCGACTCCTTGTTGAATCCCTTGAGTGAGAAGTAGGCATTCTAGTTGTTGTTTTTTTCGGGTAGATTACGTGGGAGTAAGGGGGGAAGTATCGGAATATAGTTTAGGCAATAAAAACTACTTACAGAGGGACTGTGAAAAGAATCACTAAAACAGGTGGAAGGAAGATAAACTTAAAGTTTACTATACAAATAACAGAAGCATAATTAAAAAATAGATTTGCTGCAAGGTAAAGCATACGTAGAGAATTTCGATATTATAGCTATTACTGAATCCTGGATCAACATGGCTGATAAACATTTCCTTCCGGAAATCGAAATAGAAGGATATACTTTTTTCACAAGGATAGGGCTGGCAGGAATAGGGGAGGTGTATCACTTTTCGTTAAAAATACAATAAACTGTATTATCAACAATTCGATTAAGGAAGAGGACTATACGGAATCCATTTGGGTAGAGATTATAGGCAAGAATAAGAAAGTTATTATTGGCGTCTTGTATAAACCCTCTAACCTCAGCATTGAGCAGACTGATCCCCTGATTCATGAAATTCACAGAGCGTCCCAGTACAAAAACGTTGTGATCATGGGAGATTCTATTTATAGAAATATTGACGAGTGGAGAAAGTACTCTGGACTTAGCTTTAACTAATAATGAGCACCTAATGAGTAACGTAAAAGTGGGAGATAGTCTAGGCTCTAGCGATCATCAAGAAATAAGATTTCATATTATTTGGGAAGAATTATAAAGCACGAATAACGTCCAAGTACCAGACTTCAGGAGCGCAAACTTTGACAATAGAAAAACCTCTTTGAAATTTAATATGAAATGTCATGCGGATGTTTCGGACATTGTCGAGTCTCGGTACGTGACCGGGGGTCAGGTTCTGGCCAGGGGTCGGGTCACGGAGGGTAATATGCATACCTTTGGTTAGGTCATTTGGGGGTGAGGGCTTAACAGATAGGTCAAAGATTTGGATGAAATATATAGCAATCTAACTGATTTAATTATTAATGCACAAAATAAATTTATCCCCCTGAAGTCAATACGGAAAAATAGTAATACTCCCAAATGGATGACGGGGATGAAGAAAGTAGTCTATCTAATATCAGCATTAGTAAAGTAGAAGTAGTCAAACAGATTGAAAGACTTAAAGCTGCAAAATCCCCGGGTCCAAACGAAATTTTTCCAAGAATGCTAAAGGAGTGTAAATTTGAAATCTACGACCAGTTAACTGAAATGTTTGATAAATCAGTAGACACTGGTATTGTGCCTACTGCTCGGAGGCAAGCAAACATTTTTCCTGTTTTTAAAAAGGGAGATAGATCGTCTATATGCAACTACAGGCCAATCAGTTTGACATCGGTTATAGGAAAAATGCTTGAATCAGTAATAGTAGATAGACTCAGAGAACACATCGAAAAACATAATTTAATTCGTGATTCACAGCTTGGTTTCTCCAAGGGTAAGTCATGTGTTACTAATCTTCTATTCTTTTACACTAAAGTATATAAGGCGTCAGATAACAAAGATAATTACGATGTTATTTACTTTGACTTTAGCAAAGCGTTCGGCAAGATGCCACACCAGATACTACTAAATAAAATCAAAGCCCATGGCATAGGAGGAAAAGTGTTAGAATGAATTAGAGCTTGGATTAGTAACAGAAAACAGCGGGTCACCATAAATGGAGTAAAATCTAGGTGGGGCAATGTTACTAGTGGGGACCCCCAGGGCTCGGTTTTGGGTCCCTTGTTGTTCATTATGTACCTAAATAACTTAGACGACGGGATAATAAGTGATGTTAGTAAGTTTGCGGACGACACTAAAATAGGACGCCTAATTAGGTCAGGAGACGACGCAGAGATTCTGCAGGATGATCTTAACAAATTGTTCACATGGTCGGTGAAATGAACTTCAATATCTCTAAGTGTAGCGCGTTAAACGTAGGGCTACACAACCCCGAAATTAAATACAGCTTAGATAACACGCTTTCAGAGAAAACAGAGTGCGAGATAGACTTGGGAGTTTTAGTGAGTCCGGACCTTAAAACCAGGAAACAGTGCATTAGCGCCAGGAATAAAGCTAACAACGAATAGAAGTGCAGAGATAACTATTAAATTATATCTAGCGTTAGACCCATTCTTGACTATGCGGTACAGTTTTGGTCTCAGTCCTATTAAATGGACATCAATTTTCTAGAATCAGTACAGAGGAAGATGACCAAAATGATACATTGGCTCAGAAATTTACCTTACCAAGAGAGGTTTCGGCACCTTAACTCACACTCTCTGGAAAGACGCAGAGTGCGCGGTGATCAAATAGAAGTGTTCAAGGGGATCAAAGGTTTTAACAAGGGTGACGCGAACAAGGTCATCATATCAAGACAACAGGGCAGGACTCGCGGCAATGGATCTAAACTGGACAAATTTATATCTAAGAAGGAAATAGACAAGAATTGGTTTACTAATAGGGTGGTCAACGAATGGAATAAACTTGATAACCATGTAGTAAGCACTGAAACTATCAGTTGTTTTAAAATACGGTTAGACAACTTTATGGATGGGGATGACAGATGGTGATGGATATGGAGCTGCCATGTGTAGGCCTTATGGTCTCTTGCGGTCTCATTCATTCTTATGTTCTTATGTTCTTGTGTGTGTGTGTGTGTGTGTGTGCGTGCGTGCGTGTGTGTGTGTGTGTGTGTGTGTGTGTGTGTGTGTGTGTGTGTGTGTGTGTGTGTGTGTGTGTGTGTGTGTGTGTGTGTGTGTGTGTGTGTGTGTGTGTGTGTGTGTGTGTGTGTGTTTGTGTATTTACCTAGTTGTATTTACCTAGTTGTATTTTACGGAAAGGGGAGTTATGCTCGTGGAGTTCCGTCTTAATATCTCATTTTATCTAGACTGTTTTTATTCGTGTATCGTTTTTGCACACACCATATTTTCATCTAACTTGTTCCAAACGTCTATTACCCTGTGGGGAAAGCTGTTCTTTTTCAGGTCTCTTCTATAACTGTCTTTCTTGATTTTCTTTCCGTGTCCTCTTGTATCTCTACTATCCCATTTTATTAGATCCTTTCTATCAATAGTTTCTATGCCTTTCATGATTCTATAAATAGCTATCAAGTCTCCTCTCTCTCTTCTTTGCTCTAATGTCTGTAGCTCAAGTTTTGCTAGTCTCTCTTCATATGATAGTTCTGAGAGTGTTGGTGCCAATTTTGTAATTGCTCTTTGTATTCTTTCAAGTTTTGTTATACATACATACATATACCAAGGCTTTTTCCCCCTTACAATGGAGGTAGCCAAAAAGGGAAAGGCATAAAAACACTCCCACCCATTTCATCCCCAAATACACTCCACACCCCTCCCACCCTTCCTCTCATCTGAGCACCTCCTGAATGACGGGTCATCCCTGCACCCCGCCCACCGCCCTGGGTCAGAAGCAGTGTCGCAAGTTTTGTTATACTTTTTTTTTTTTTTTGCACTTGGTGACCACGTCTTCGCTTCATACTCCAATATTGATCTTATCAAAGTGACTAGTATTTTCTTCACCATTTCTTTGTCCAGGTATGTAAATGTCACTTTGATTATACTTATTAAATTATAATTTTCTCTAAAAATTTTGTTTATATGTTTCTCAGGGTACATATTATTTATAACAATGACTACCAGGTCCTTCTCATTTTCTACTATCTTAAATTTCTTCCTCTCCCAATTCATATGAACCCACTATTCTTTTTTTGCTTCTACCAGATTCCATTATAATTTCTTGGTATTGAATTCCATCTCCCACTTCCTACTTCATTCCCATACCATATTGAGATCACTCTGCAGCGACTCACAATCTTCTACAGTGTTTACTTTTTTCAATAGTTTTGCGTCACCCGCAAATCTCATATAACTTTCAATTCTTTTATCCATATAATTAGTATATATATATATATATATATAGCAAACATTATTGGGGCCAGAACTGTTCCTTGTGGAACTCCACTAATCACTTCATCCCAATTAGTGTGTTTGTCTCTTATCACCACTCTCATTTTCTTTCATGCAAGAAGTCTTCCATCCACTTCAGCAGTTTACCCTGTATTCCTCCTGTAGTTTCTACTTTCTTTAGCAATTTCTTATGTGGCACCTTATGTAAAGCCTTTTACAGGTCTAGAAATGCACAATCAGCCCATCCATTTCCTTCTTGTATTACATCTATTAGCCTTGAATAGAAACACACTAAGTTTGTGACGCATGATCGTCCTTGTCTAAATCCAAATTGCCTTGAATTTGATACGTCTTTCGCAAATTTTAGCTATCGTACTTGTAAGATAGACCGGTCTATAGTTAGTAGGGTCTTCCTTGTTTCCCCTTTATATATTGGTACTATATTTGCTCTTTTCCAATCTTCTGGTACTTTTCCTTCTTTCATTGAACTGCTTATTAGACTACATATTTTCTCTGTCAGTTCGTTCCTGAGTTCTCTCAAAACCGAGTTTGCCATTTCATCTGGTCCATGCGATTTTCTGAAATCGAGATTACTCAAGTGATTCATTATTTCATTCCTTGTTATTTCTATCTCTTTCTTTCATAGGGGGGACTTTATCCTCCCATCTCGACATCTCTAAGTTTTATGTTCTCCCTCGTAAACACCAATTTAAAATGCTTTTTCATATCTGCCATTTCTATTTCCTCTGTGTATTCAATTCCTCCTTGTCGTAGTTTCTCTAATTCTTGTTTGTTTTTCAGTTTGTTGTTTACAAATCTGTAAAATAGTTTTGGTTGATCTTTACATTTTCCTATGACATCTTTTTCGTATTTTCTCTTTTCTGGTCTGCACACTTGTACATATTGATTTCTAAAACTAGTATATATTTTCCATTTTTCAGGTGTTTCCTTCTTTCAATGAACTGCTTATTAGACTACGTATTTTGTGTGCTAGTTCATTCCTGCATTTTCTCAATATCCAGCTTGACATTTCATCTGGTCCAAGTGATTTTCTGACATCGAGATTACTCAAGTGATTCATTATTTCATTCCTTGTTATTTCTATCTCTTTCTTTCATAGGGGGGACTTTCTCCTCCCATCTCGACATCTCTAAGTTTTATGTTCTCCCTCGTAAACACCAATTTAAAATGCTTTTTCATATCTGCCATTTCTATTTTCTCTGTGTATTCAATTTCTCCTTGTCGTAGTTTCTCTAATTCTTGTTTGTTTTTTAGTTTGTTGTTTACAAATCTGTAAAATAGTTTTGGTTGATCTTTACATTTTTCTATGACATCTTTTTCGTATTTTCTCTTTTCTGGTCTGCACACTTGTACATATTCATTTCTATAACTAGTATATATTTTAAAATTTTCGAGTCTTTTATCTATTTTGATTTATTTATTTATTTTTCATTTTATCCAAGCTTTATTCCTTTTGTCTTTTAACTCCCTACATCTTTTGTTGTACCAACACTTTACATATCCTTTTTTTTTTTTTTTTTCGTGGAATATATTTTCCCACTCCTTTATAAAAAAAAATCCATTTCTCTTCTACTGTTGTTTCCTCCTTGTGTATCCTTTCCTAGTTTGCTTTTTGAAATAATTCTCTTGTTTTATAAAAAAAAAATAATAATAATAATAAAAAATCCTATACATCAATCTTCCCTTTCTATATTGTTGGTTTTTTTTCCATGTACTTTTCCTCCTTTATTTCAAGTACAACCAATATGTGGTCAGTTTTACTTATTGGCGTCTTATATTTAATCTTGTCCACTATTTCGGGTTTTGATGTGATTATTAGGTTCAGTCTCGATGGTTCTTCCTCATTTCTATACCTAGTATTCTCTTGTATCCATTTCTTCATTGTATGTTCTATAATCATATCAAGTAGTACATTTCCCCATAGGTCGTCTCCACCCTTGACTGTCATCTCTTCCCAGCAGATTTCTTTACAACTAAAATCACCCATTAGAACTATTCTTCCTCTATCTCCCATTATCTTATTTAGTGTTACCCTTGTGTCTTTTAACATATTTTTGTATTCTCTCTCTCCCCATGAAGTCTTTTTAGGAGGCACATAATTTACTACAAACTTCCTCCTCTTCCCATTCCGTTCCTCCACTTCCATCATAATCATCTCTACTCTATTCTTTACATATGTGACATTACTCACATTTATATCCTTCTTAGTCAGGAACATAACTTCACCCCTCGTTTTACCTTTCTTTTTCTAATCCAATAATTATATGCACCATGTCCTACATTGTTGGGTGGTAGTAGACCTTTAAATTTTGTCTCTACAATTCCCATTATGTCCGGTTCTTTTTCCTCCAGATAATCATTCACTTCATTCAAGCCTGTTATTAATCCATCTATGTTTGTGTAAGACACTTTTCATTTTCTACTACTTCCATCGTGTTTCCTGTTTCCTTTCCGTTTTTCCCTGCTATGAACCATTTCCTCACTTTCATATCCACTACTCTCCAATAGAATTTCACTTTTTCTGACTCTGTTCTTTTCTCGTTTTTTTTTCTTTAGCTTCTAGTCTTTTTGTTTTCTCATCGTCTATCTCTCTTTTTTATCCATACCTGGTTATATTGATCACATTTTGCTAGTTTCCCTGTTTTTGCTAATATATTGTCTGCTGTCGTTTGTTACCTGAATTTGATCTTAATTGGTCTGGTCTTATCTCTATTGTATTTCCCTATTCTATATATTTCTTCAGTTTCTTTCCCTATTTCTTGTCCATCCTATTGAACTACTTCTAATAACTTGTTTAACTTTTCCTTCTCCTCTTTTACTCCTGTGGTCCTATATGGCTTATGCTTCTCTTCCATCCCTAATATAATTATAAATTTATTTTTTTCCGCTAAGTCTCCTACTATATTCTCCTTCTCTCTCATCACTTTAATAACTGTGTTCTTAGTTTGTTTTTTCATCTGTTGTCACTATATCTCTAAATACAATTTTGTTGTTCTCTTGGACTTTTCTCTAACCCTGTGTATCTTTATTATTATTCTTTAATTCCTCATTCTAATTTTTTTACTTCTTTTAACTGGCTCCCATTGAATATTATAAACAAAATTTCGGTCGTTCAATAGGATCCAATCTCTCCCCAGTGTTAGCAAACTTATATATGGAATATTTAGAGACAGTACTTCTACAGAACTTTAAGCCACAAGGTATGTTTTTGGTATAGGTACGTGGTCGACATCTTTACGATCTAGGATGATGAGTGGGGTTCTTTCAATGTTTTCTTTGAAAAGCTCAGCAATTTAACCACTAATATAAAATTCAAAGTTGAATGGGAGGTGGATAATAAATTACCATTTCTAGATATTTTATTAATATGAAATCAGGATCATATGTCTTTTACAGTGTACAGAAAACCCACACATACGGGGAGCTATGTACATTTTTTCAGCCATCATCCAGATAAGATTAAATATAGTGTTGCCTCAGGTCTTTTCCTGAGGGCACTCAGATTATGTAGTCCACATTATTTGGAAATTGAGATAACAACGATTAGGAATCAGTTAAAAGGAATATGGTATCCTGATTGATTTTTAGATAAAGCTCCAAGTAAAGCCAAAATTAGTCCACTAAGAATTTCGACTGGGAATTTTTTTTATCAAATTGCCTTATAATAAGTCCATAAATAATTGTTTACAATTTCTGCCAAAAGAAGACATAAACTTTGTATTTATTTATCCCAATAACTTGTTCAAGAAAATAGTTAATGTATACCAAAGACCTAGAGAAGAAATAAATCAATGTGATTATGAGCTTCCATGCACGGATTATAATGAGGTATATTGGGGACAAACAGGTAGAGATTTACACACTAGAATGAAGGAACACCAAATCTCAGGTACGCACAAAATTCCGCTGTTTTCCAACACATAGACAAGGAAGGCCAGTGTATGGTTTGGAATAAGGCAAAACTTATTTTCAACTCAAAGTGCAGTTTCAAAAGGAAAATAAAAGAATATTCCTTGATTAAACAATATCCTAATTTTAATATCTCAAATGGACAATGGTCACCCGACTGTATTACTACTTCGGCAGTCAACAAAATTATTACCATCTGTGGTGAAGGCAGGTGATTTGCCAGGCAAAGCATTAGACGCCACTTGAGCCCTGCCCACGTTCCTTCTCTTTCTCTTTATATTAGACATGTATTTTTCTCCACTACTCTATATTCCACTGAAGAGGATCACAGTCCGTGATCGAAATATATGGATATCGCCTATTGCATTTCTTCTTATCCAACATAATGGGTTCTTGTTGAAATATGTATATACATATATATACATATATATATATATATATATATATATTTATATATATATACATATATATGCGTGTGTGTGTGTGTGTGTGTGTGTGTGTGTGTGTGTGTGTGTGTGTGTGTGTGTGTGTGTGTGTGTGTGTGTGTGTGTGTGTGTGTGTGTGTGTGTGTGTGTGTGTGTGTGTGTGTGTGTGTGTGTGTGTGTGTGTGTGTGTGTGTGTGTGTTTGTGCGTGTGTGTGATGTGTGTGTGTGTGTGTGTGTGTGTGTGTGTGTGTGTGTGTGTGTGTGTGCATGTGTATGTGCGTGGGTGTGTGTGCGTGTGTGTGTGCGTGCGCGAGTGTGTGTGTGTGCGTGTGTGTGTGCGTGCGCGAGTGTGTGTGTGTGCGTGTGTGTGAGTGTGTGAGTGTGTGTGTGCGTGTGTGTGTGTGCGAGTGCGTGTGTGTGTGAGTGTGCGTGCGTGTGTGTGTGTGTGTGGTGTCTGTGTGTGTGTGTGTGTGTGTGTGTGTGTGTGTGTGTGTGTGCGTGTGTGTGTGTGCGTGTGCGTGTGTGTGTGTGTGTGTGTGTGTGTGTGTGTGTGTGTGTGTGTGTGTGTGTGTGTGTGTGTGTGGTGTTTGTGTGTGTGTGTTGTGTGTGTGTGTGTGTGTGTGTGGTGTGTGTGTGTGTGTGTGTGTGTGTGTGTGTGTGTGTGTGTGTGTGTGTGTGTGTGTGTGTGTGTGTGTGTGTGTGTGTGTGTGTGTGTGTGTGTGTGTGTGTGTGTGTGTGTGTGTGTGTGTGTGTGTGTGTGTGTGTGTGTGTGTGTGTGTGTGTGTGTGTGTGTGTGTGTGTGTGTGTGTGTGTGTGTGTGTGTGTGGTGTGTGTGTGTGTGTGTGTGTGTGTGTGTGTGTGTGTGTGTGTGTGTGTGTGTGTGTGTGTTTGTGTGTGTGTGTGTGTTTGTGTGTGCGTGTGTGTGAGTGAGTGTATATGTGTGCGTGTTCTTGTGTAAGTACGTGTGTGTGCATGTATGTATATCTGTATGTGTATGTTTATGTGTATTGATTTTGTCTTTTTCATGATGTGTAATTATATGTATTATGATCTATATGCATATGCTTAGATGTGTGCATATTTGTTTCTTTTCGTCTTTGTGAATGAGAGTATGTACATGCTTCTCCGATAACATGAAAAGCGCTTATGTGACCCCAAGGCGAGATGGGGGAAGAATATAATCTTTTATTCATTTTCTTCTCTACGTGTGAGCAGCAAGAAAGAAATAAAAAAAATCTTTGCTTCCCTTATTTAGATTTTTTTATTCAAGCCGCATTTGCTCCACCTGATATGTTCATTAGACGGCCCCTTGCTCCTTCACCCCACCGGTGGCTCGGCAGTGGCTTACTGGCGAG
>NC_134780.1:63235949-63243449 GCF_046742065.1 Oratosquilla oratoria | reverse complement strand
GTACCTGTCATTTCTTTCACCTCCTCCAAACTTCCCAATGCACGAGTCATCTTCCATCTCCTTCCCCACTTTAGCATTAAAGTCTCCTATTAGCAACGTGCCCTTACTTTTTTCTTGATCCATTACCTGATTTAAATCATCATAGAGGGACTCAATATCGTTGTTCTAACTCTGTGAATTTGGTACATAAACCTGATCTATCTTTAGAGTGTACCTTTTACACAGCCTAATCGGAATTCAAGCTACCCTGAACTTGACTACGTTACCAGCAACCTCTCTCTTGATCAAGAATCTTACTCCACTAGATTTTTTTCCTACGTCTATGGTAGAACAGGTGGTGACCATCTTGTAATAGTATCAGCTTTTCTTCCGTTCTTCGGACTTCATTTAGTCCCAGGATGTCCCACTTGATGTTGTCTATTTTTTCCATTAAACTCTCCAGTCCGTGGTCTTTTGAGAGAGTTCTTATGTTGTAAGTATAGATCTTTACTTCCTTCATGCTGATTAATGTCCAAGACTTGGATCTGATTAGGCGGTGTTTACTCACATTTGGTAGCACATTCCCCATAAGCACAAGAGGCAATGCGGTTGGTCCTTTAGGAGACAATGATCCAACAGGAACGCCTTTATCTGTGAAGGGATTTTGGCAGTAATCTCACCTTCCTACCAATTGGTTTCTAGTGAGATATCTATCCAGTGTCATCTTAGTCATTATATTCGGTGAAGCCCTATATATCTATAAGGTACCCAATGGTACACTCCGTCATTATGACGGTATCCCATATATCTATGAGGAATTTCCCTGCTACCCATCAGGGACGTGCAAGTTAGCAGTGTGTCCTGCGACTGTGTGTGTGAGCTGCTCTTTGATCATTTTTACAAAACCCTGCAGATATTTCCTGTCTGTCGACATAGCTTTTGTAATCATTAAGATTCTCAAGCCTATCCACCACGTCAACGTGTCAACTCTCGGATATGTATGTATGTATGTATGTATATATATATATATATGTATATATATATATATATATATACATATATATATATACATAAAAACACATTGTAGGGGAGGCAGAGGGAAAACACTATGGTGCACTATGGTGCTTTCTGAAAAAGCACCATAGTGCGAAACTAATCAAAAAATAAAACCTCGTTTTATTTGAGTGTTTTCCCTCTGCACACACACACACGCACACACACACATACACACACACACACACACACACACACACACACACACACACACACACACACACACACACACACACACACACACACACACACACACACAAACACACACACACACACACACACACACACACACACACACACACACACACACACACACACACACACACACACACACACACACACACACACACACACACACACACACACACACACACACACATATATATATATATATATGTATATATATATATATGTATATATATACATATATATACATATATATATATATATATACTTATATATACATATGTATATATATGTATATATATACATATACATATACATATACATATACATATATATGTATATATATACAAACAACGCACACACATACACACATTTTAATATACATCGGTCAAACTTAGATTTAAATTCATTCATCCTGTCTGGCTGAACTAATTCATTCTTTAGTTTATCCCACAATTCAATGCAGCCGTACGGAAAACTGTATTTTTTATGTGCTTTAAGTACCTTCTCTTTTTCAATTTCTTCTAATATCCTTTCTTAAATATAAAGATATCAATAATTCTAAATCTTTCTTTTTCCTTACAATATGGGCATTTCTAGTCTGTCCTCGTACACCAAGTCATTTAGGTTGGGAAAAGTTTTAGCTCATTCTTTTAACATTTACTTAGATCTGTATATATATTTTTACATGGAGGCCACATCACTATCAAATATATATGGAGATATTTAGATTTTTTATTAATTTTTCACAATTGTTTCGTCGATGAACCAAAGTCCACACTTACGAATGTCAAAATGCGATGAGGCTTTGTTGTAATTCTGCTATTTTTCGGGCAACAGATTTCCAGTGATGAATCTTCTAGGTCATTTTCCTTCTTCGATTGTGTAATTATCCAATTCCCAATTTAATTTTTTAGTGATGATATTTTTTTTTTTTCTAAATTGGTTTTCCAACCCTGGATCCAATCAAGAATATAAAAAAAAGATCAGCAGCAAATTGTGATTTTCTATGCCTTATCACTATTTTCATGGTCTTGGTGCTGACTACAAATAGATAATATAACTAACTCATTCAACATATTGTTGCCATATATCAAGAACATTACAGATGCCAAGGCTGAGTCCCATAGAACTCCACTTGTTACCTTATGTAATTCTTATGTCTTATATTTGAGGTGCTAAGATAAGAGAGAGGATGGAGGGGTGTGGAGTGTATTCAGGGATGGAATGGGTGGGAATGATTTTATGCCTTTTCCTTTTTGGCTACCTCAAATGTAAGGGGAAAAAGCCTTGGTATATGTATGTATGTATGTATGTATGTATGTATGTATGTATGTATGTATGTATGTATGTATGTATGTATGTATGTATGTATGTATGTATGTATGTATGTATGTATGTATGTATGTATGTATGTATGTATGTATGTATGTATGTATGTATGTATATTTGACAACAGACCTTATGAATTTGTTCTTCAAAAATGCTCTCACACTTTATACCTCGTATATACCACTTTCTGCTGCACATTAATATTTTGTGAGGTACATTATGAGAAACTTTCACCAGGTCCAGATGCACATTGCAGAGCTATGGGTCTCAACGAAATAGTGACAATGAGGCATTCAACTAAAATTCTTCTTTCTTTATCATGGTTATCTGCTTTCATGTATTCAGCACTTTTATGCTTCAGCTGAAATTCACCTGTAGAATGTTTGCAAAATCAGCTAACATTATAGGGTAGGGACTCATGCTAGGAATATCATTATATGAAAAATGTAGAAAGCCATGTTGAGCTAGGGAGAAACTATATAGATATTGATGAACGAAAGATAAATCATGGTAGTTTACTTTCTACACTATAAAAACAAAACTCCAGAAAATCTTTAACGCAAATAAAAATATATAGGAGTAATTGAAACGCAGCTGAATGGTATGGAATATGAATATAAGTTTGATACCCATGAATCAAGCATTATATCCAAGACAAAAACCCCAAGAAAGATGATGACATTATGATGTATATAACGAGCAATGTTAATGCCACCTTGGTTAAGAGAAGCAAATTGTATATGAGAGTATACATTATATATTATGGGTTGAGTGAACTAGATTAAATAAGGTAGAAAATATGGTAGAAAAATATATACATGTATATACACTGAAAAAATATATATATACAAATAATCGTAACGATTCCTCAAACTGGTATGTTCTTTCCAATTTAAATAACTCTGATATATTTTTGCATACATAATTATTTAGTTTGTGCAGACCTTGATAAAGGTTTAGATTAATCCCCTTACTAGGTTTGACCAAGCTACATTCAATCATATTTCTCTGTACAATATGGTTGTTATATATAATAACTTTGGCTTTACCCCAGTCGATTAGATGATTCAAATTGCTCATGTGAATGAATATACCACCAGGTTGCTTTCCACCTCTAACATACTCCTTATGATGATTAATTCGTATTTTGAGTGTTTTAGTAGCTTGTTCAAAGTAAAAATTATATTATAATTTGCAAGGTATTTTGTACGCATATCCTTTTTTACAATTGACAATTATTTATGATTAATTGTCTTATAGCATTCTTTTATTGACAATTACTTAAGGCACTATGTGCCCACATGTTAGGAAAATGTAGTCAATCTTATCAATGCTCGAATAAAATATAAAAATCCAAATGTAGTTTTGTAAAGATAATGTTTGAAGTTACCACAACTTTATTATGTTAAGATTATAAAACAAAATTATAGAATAGGCTCTTACATGTCTTCATACCTGATTTGACAATACCTTATTTTACTCTCCTAACTAGAGGTTCAGCTTAAGACACATGATTTATTGTAGACACAATTAAGACACATCTGATCAATTGATCATATGTGGGATATTTATCAAAACTATTTGATAGCCTCAGATATATAGAAGACGACCAGAAAACAAAAGTTTGAAATTGAAATAATTTATACTATAAAAATACCTCAGAAATCTGCTGTACAACGGCGATCCACAAAACTGATTCCAGATATAAAAATATATACCACACGAAAATCTACTAAGACATGATTCTGTTTTTCTAAGAAAAAAAAAATAAGAAAAGAAAAAAAAAAAAACGTAGACAAGGGGTGACTTAATACAAGTCTTTAAGATTCTAAACGGAATTGACAACATCAAAAGTGACAAACTTTTCATACTGAATGAGAATCCGACATGAAATAATGGTCTAAAACTGTCAGGAAATATATCTGATTTGGACGTGGGTAGAAACAACTTCGCCAACCGAGTAGTTAAAATAGAATAAACTTCTTGCAGAAGCAGTACAATGTAGTTCAGTTCGAAGCTTTAGGATTCGTTTAGATAAACATCTAAGCAAGATGTTGTAATGCCTGCCATTTATTTTATATTATTTATTTGTTTGTAATTATTTGTCTGTTTGCTTGATTATCATTTGTTATTATTTATCTGTCAATTTATCTTTATTTACTATATACCTGTTTGTCTATTACTTAACTTGACCTATTTATCTACGTATCTTATTTAGCATTATTTACATTATTATCAATTTTATTTATTAGTTTATTTATTGATCGTTTTATATATATATATATATATATATATATATATATATATATATACATATATATATATACATACATATATATATATAAATATATATATTTATATACCAGGGTTAAGGAGCACAAGAACTCTGTTAAATACGGACAGGAAAATTCCGCAGTATTTCAGCACGTCGCCAATAAAAACCACCGAATAAATTGGGACGATGCTGAAATAATATATAAATCCAAATGTAATTTCAGAAGAAAAATAGTAGAATCTTCCTTAATAAATAATTTCCCAAATTACAACATTTCCCATGGTCAATGGTCACCAGACTGTATTTCTTCTTTTGCCATAAATAAAATGTTACCATCAACATTAGCGGTGGACAAAAATCACCAAGGCCCATACAATGCGAGCATGCGTGCCGGGTGTGTTGACCTGAGTTCCGTCCCCTCTTGCTACCACACTGAAGAGGATCACAGTAAGTGATCGAAATATACAGATCTCTATATCTTTGCTTATTCTTCTCCGAAAGTGGGTCATCAGTATTATATATATGTATGTATATATATATATATATATATATATATATATATATGTATGTATATATATATATATATATGTATGTGTGTATATAGCATACAACCTAGCTATGGACCAAAAGGTCTCCTGTCGGCATACTCCTTTGTAATCCTTTGTAAAAAGATTACTAGGAATGACAGTCCTATTAATGACTGCCAATAGTCAGCTTAAACATTCATATACTCGTGTATGATATTATCAAAATTGTTTAGGCTAATATTCATAAAAAACATAAAAAAAAACAAATCTTGTTTGATTGATATGATAGTTGGAGCGGAGGCTTACTCTTGTAAACTTGGCAAAAATGTATTGAAAACCTTCACATTCACAAAGTACTAGGGAGCGATAGTTGGCATCCAAAGACTGTCAAGGGAAATAAATTAAGCTACGTAGTCTCATTAGAAATTATCACATTCGACCTAGCGTTAATCACAACAACAAAAAATATATGGAAGCAGTTAAAATATATATCATTCAATATCAATATGAATGCTGCTGTCTTTCAAATAACACCCATTACGGTTTTAAGAAAAAACAATCTTATGCTACTACTATTCTCTCATACGTTCACCTCAAAGCACTAAAAAAGAAACAACGCATATTTCCTGTATTTTAACGTCAATGTCCTACTCGAGAAAGTATTGTAAATTTGCTTCGCTTGGACTGAAAGATTACCTAATCGACTGAATTATAAAATGGTTTAACAATTCTAACTAGGAAGTTACCCTCAATAGAATAACTTCTAGCTACGAGTAGCTACATTTTTAAGAATTTAGGTCCTTAGAATTTCGTTCTTGAGCTACTTCTGATCATAGTGTATTTCAGTGATAGTGGACTGAGCCTCATTATATCAATTAACTAAACTATTTATTATTCAGTAATGCTAATATGCGCTGAATGGGAAATTATTACTTGAGTAAGCTACCTATAAAAGCTAGAAATAATTAAACAATTGTCTGAAAAGTCAAATTCAACTCATATATGTATAAAATAATAAATAACTAGGTGTGTTTACAAGTTGACAAAAAAAAAGGGGAGGAGTGAATGTATTATATGTGTTATATTTCTGCCTAATATAATAGTAATGATAATAATGGTACTTTCAATAACAAAACATTTTGGACCTATTCCTGTAGGAGGGTAGTTATTACAAAAATTGATATCTTAAAGGCTATTTATATGATCAAATTTTAAGAGAAAAATCAGTCTAAATATTAGAAGGACAAGAAATAAAATAAAACTAGGTCAATAAAATCCTGCTAATTACGTCATCAATGATAGGACTAAGATCCCATCCAAGGCAATTGAATATAACATAGTTCAAAGTTTTAGAATTCATATTGTTAAACATGGACTTTTCATCTGACTTTGTTATGAGCCACAAGGTCTTCTGAAGCCATACTTTATAATTTGACTTATTTGAACTATATGGATCATTTATACCTCCATATTGGAATTTGATTCTTTTTGTCCATATCTCATTGTAGATATTGAAATATTGTAGAAAGGTACGGCGATGAGCTACACTGCTAATACTAAATATCAGAAACAAATTATATGAATACTACCTACTTATCTACCTATCTATCTACCGGCCTATATATCTATCTATCTACCAGCCTATCTATCTATTTATCTATCTATCTATCTATCTATCTATCTATCTATCTATCTATCTATCTATCTATCTATCTATCTATCTATCTATCTATCTATCTATCTATCTATCTATCTATCTATCTGTCTATCTATCTATCTATCTATCTATCTCTATCCATCTATTTATCTGTCTGTTTGTCTGTCTATCTATCTACCTATCTATCTGTCCGTCTGTCTATTTGTCTATCAAAAGTCTTCTCACTTATGAGGGAGGTAACCAGCTAAGGTACCACCCACAACATTCCATCAAGTTAAGAAAACTACTTATTCTACTTAAGAAATATATTCACTTTTCATCTTCACTACTAATCATGCATAACAGAATGTGCTCAATCTTTTAGTAAGTTTGATATAAAACTTGATATACACAATTGTATCGATCACATGATGAACAAATTGAATAAATTTCCTGAAGATAAGGGTAAGACAAAGGTTAGAAATTGTAGACTATGGTTGGGTGACTACGAA